>NC_031981.2:0-338333 GCF_001858045.2 Oreochromis niloticus | reverse complement strand
ATGCAGATATTAACTTTATTTCAGACCCTGCATGAATCTGCTGACCAACCACAATGCACTGCTAACACACAAATATTTGCTATGATTTGTGTCTCCTACAGCTGAGAAAGTTAAAGTTATAGTAAATAATGCTGTATAATATTTAATACATTGTAAAATTCTTATTTGCTTTCAGCGATTGTGTGGACTGTGATTCTGTGGAAACGCACACATTCTTCTTGCTGAAGTTCAGGAAACTCAGTTTGTTATACAGTGAACCTGCCCCTGTTACCTGCCCGTTATAGGTGGTGCAGTTTTCTACTAAAATAGTACATTTTTCAAAATGAGCTATCAGCCAAAACATTATTATCTTTCTTTATGTCTGTTTTTTGTTTTTTGTTAACTACCATGTTATAAAAGGATAGAAGAGCTTCAGATTAAGGAGCTTCATCCTCCCCAAAATTCTTGCAAATTCATCCTGGTGTTGGCCTCGTCCACGTATCACGTCTTTGCCCAAACCTCTGAGTGTGCTAGTCAAGTCCAAGTCAGGTTTGGAGTATTATAACCTGCCCCCAGATGAAGGTGGTGTTTTGGCTTATTATGAGCTTCCACCAAGCAGTTTAATATTACAATTAAGCAGTAATGTCACAGCTCTGCCTTTGGTACAAAAAGAGTACTTGACTATCTGTGTAAATTTGGTCGAGCAGGTTCTCTTCAGCTGTGCACAGATAGGTTGACTGTACGTGTCGACTGCTGTGTCCTTAGACAGCTCGTAGTTGGAAGCCTGGGAAACTTTTTAATGGTTGCATAATGACTTTGCTTGGCTGCCACGTGCACCCCGTAGGGTTTCATTATTGTTGCTTCTTTTTTAAAACATCGTGTGGAAGCTCTTTTCTTGGCTCTGCAGGCCAGTTCTGTTCAAGGTTCAAGGTTCTTTATTTGTCACATGCATAATTATAGAAGTATAACACACAGTGAAATGTATCCTGACACGCTCCTCGACATGTGCAAAAAAGGGGGGGGGGTAGAGGAATAACATTATTTTTATATATATATATATATATATATATATATATATATATATATATATATATATATATATATATGTGTATTGGGTGAATGTGCAGTAGTAGCAGCAGCAGGTGAATTCTGTACATTAATATGAATAGACATCTGACTATTTTACAGAATGGACAATATAAACATATTTAAAGCGCCTTGAGGCGACTTTTGTTGTGATTTGGCGCTATATAAATAAAACTGAATTGAATTGAAAGTTAAAGGAATTGAGTGTCTGGAGGAGAGTCTCAGTCAATTATAGATGATGTGAGCGGGCGGGTGTGTGTGTGGGGGGGGGGGTGTTGGTTTAGGGCCCGGATGGCTTGAAGATAGAAGCTCCTCTTGAGTCTCTCTGTCCTTGCCCGGATGATGCGGAACCTTCTACCAGATTGTAGAAGTTGGAACAGTTTGTTGCCAGGATGGGACGGGTCCTTCAGTATCTGCGCTGCTCTAGTCCGGCATCTCCTGGTGTAGGTGTCCTGAAGCGGTTCAGGTTTGAACTGTTGCCTTGATCATATTAATTCAATTCCATCATTATGAGAAGAGGCCATAACAGAATCATTGCTTTGGTCTTTTCTTTTTCCAGTACAAACGCATTAGTAATTGATTCCAGATATCTAATTTGCTGGGTCTTTTTATTAAAAGTTAAGCCATTGCTATTAAATCTCAACATATTAAAGTATTGAGGTGGCATGCTTAGGAGCACAGGCCGTGATCCCTGACTGAGCTGAAGAACACATTTGGGCACACTGAGACTTTTTCTGGTACTCATTTCAGCAACTTACACTTTATAGATTAAAAATCACATTCTAACAATAATTACAATAATTTGATATACATCATAATATTGTGCTTTGTGAAAAAAATGTATGATGTATGTAAATGTAAATATGTAGAGAAGAACATAATTTAGTGTTTGCCAAAAAGCAAACAAAATGTTTTCATTGCTTCTTCTTACGTTATCTTTTGGGCAAATCGAAATACTGAAACATCACAACAGTGTAGTGAACAATCACTCAGCTGTGTCAGAGTGCAAAAAATAACTCCTGATGCTGTTTGTGAGCCACAAACCAAGGTAGCTATTACGTGTGGATAATTATCTGACTCAGGTCAAACCAGGTCAAGCTGGGGTTAGGCACTTTGTTTTAATCTGTAAGGAGACTCAAGAAAAACTTTGAACACTCATCATACAGCTGACTGCAGGTTTCCCCAACCTTACATACATTTTCATAATGACTGAAATGGCAACACTGATTAACAGTGGGCTGTGAGGTCACTTTCATGATCAATAATTTGCAGACTTTCATGACGATTGATAAATGACCACAAGTACCATTCACAGAGAGTTGGGGAATGGCTGAAGTCACAGTCTAAGAAGGCTAACCTGCCACTTTCATATCCTCCCTGGTGAATTTGATGTGTCGGTCCGCTGAGTTAATGTGATCCGTGAATTGTGGTACGACCTGAGATTTGATTTTCACCCAGGTGTCATCCACATACCTGAACCTGGTTGGTGGTTGTGGCGGGGGCGTGGTCTTTGACCTGCTGCAGAGGAGGGGTGACGCAGTGAGCTCACAGGGCGGTGCGGAGGCAGGGAGAGAGCAGGTGCACAGGACTGTTTAATGGGGGAGACCTGTCTTATGTTTTTGGCAGTGAGAAGGAGCGGACACACACTGGGAGTGACGGAGTGGCTGTGTCAGAGGCTGGTGCCAGGAAGGGGAAGAGACATTGTTTTGAGTAAAGCACATTTATAAGCACAACCCAGAAGTGTCTGTATGTGTCCTGTGTCACAGTGGTGTTCCAGGATAGGATAGCAAAGCCCTCTTTTCCGCTTCTTACATGTACAAATTGGCCACGATGGGTGAAACATGGCACACCCATGTTTCTGCCTGTAGTACTGACCCTTGTATGTGAAACAGGTGGAATTAAGACACAGTTCAAACACACTTGGTTGGTGCTGAGAGCGGTCCTGTTGCTGAGGTTGGGGTCATCCAGTGGGTTGAGGATCAAAGCCAGAAACTTGGAGATGTTATAGGTGACCGAGTTGATCATGCAGACAGTCGGTCTTAAAGATGCACCCTGTTTATGTATCTTTGGTAAACCATACAGACTTGGTGTAGATTCCCCTGGGTACAGCCTGTGGTATGAGGTCCGGTCAATAGCACACTGTGAAACTGGAATCACTGAGAATGAGACTTCCTTCGTTCTTATGTGTGAAAACAGAGTTTTGTTGATGTGCTTTGCTTATGCTCTGTCGACCTTGGCAGAAAAGATAAAGCTGCACTGTGATAGCACTCAGAGACCTTGAGCTTTCTTTTCCTCTCAGTAACCTTCGCACCTCCACCGTACTGCGGCAAAAAACTTTGAGCTGGTTCAATTTGACAGGCTAAGTTGGCCATTTAAATTGGGTGGATGTAGAGGCAGATATCAGAGGTGACAGAGAGTTGAACACACCCACGCACACACTCCAGTTTTCTTTATCTCTGCTTCCATCACCTTCATTTTCCCTCTCCTCTTGTGTTCATTCAAGCCACTCGTCCTTTCCTTCGTTCTCCTCCTCTGTCTATTTAATTGTGACAACAAAGTAAGCGTGTTATTAAGAGAGTGAAGATGGGATCTGCTTGGTGAAATGTGCTGTTAGTTGATTGGCTGGCTTCAACCATGGAGTCCTGTGGAGACTGATTGTTTCTGACAAGCAACGTTTCTGTCATCTTTAGTTCTCATCAACTTGAAAAATCCAATTGCTTTAATATTTTTAACCTAACAATCTATTAAACTAACAACAATTAATGTGAATCATTGATTTCTATATTTTTCTGTCCTTTTTCACTACTATCCTCTGTTGCATGTCACTTAACTCTACATTTCTTATTTCCTTTCCCTTTGCCTCCTCTCTCTGTGTGTCTGCAGTTTCGTGTAGTTTGTTTTCGGCAGCTATGCTTCAGAATCACAAAAATACCTTTGAATGTTTTGTCTCCTTCTCCTCTACCTGCCAATAACTAGCTTTGTATCAGAAATGGGACCTAGACAGTTGTGATAAAGAAGATACTTTCTCCACTCCAAGGAACAAAACTAGAGATTAACAATAAATAAAAAAGTCAGGATAACTGGGCTGAAATGAAATTTAGGAATGGAGCAAACTTGTTAAAATAGCTGCTTCTGCAATAACTTGGCCTACTTACTCTCCTAAGTAGGTTTGCGTGTCCAAAATCTGGCTTAATACCAGATTAAGGTGTGAGAGGGAGCGTAGTCAGGAGTCTTTGGGATTTCCTGTAGCTGTACCAGGTACTTTGTAACCAGGCCGGCATGCTGGTAGAGCATAGTTCAAAGGCCCAGTACCTGCAACAGTAGTCATAGGGGTTTTATAGCGCCTTGAGATGACTGTTGTTGTGATTTTTCACTGTATAAATAAAATTGAATTGAAAATATAGCAAGTGTAGGTAGGGGTCACAGCACTTCCTGTATTGTACATTCTTCTAAGGTGAAATGACTGAATCCCCCCCTCTGTGTCTCTCTCTGTGTTTCGCCTTGTGGCAGATCGGCTCCCAAGTCTTCGTCGGAACAGGGAAGCAGCAGTGACAAGAAGGAGCGTCCTATGAGTACCATGAGTGAAGCGTCAAACTACACGGGTGGCTCCGATTACAGCACCTTCACTGGCAGCCCAGCCACCACAGTCACTACTGCCATTACCACTTCCACCTCATCTACACGGGTTAGTCTTTACCTAAACCTCATAACAAAAAACCTTAGGCTACGTTCACACTGCAGGTCTTAATGCTCAATTCCGATTTTTTGATCAAATCCGATTTTTTTTTGTCTGCTTGTTCACACTACAAATAAAATGCGACAGCAAACGCGCTCTAGTGTGAAGCCTCAAAGCGGCCCGCATGCGCGAAAGAAGACGTCACACACAACGCGCTCTGTTTAGACCCAGAGCAAACAGTGTTGTTTGACTGATGGCCTTAATATAAACTTGTTTCGGATTTTTCGTTTCCCAATTTTGCTTTAAGTTATAAAGTTGTGTTATTTACATATGGCCTAATAATGATCCTTATTGCTGTTTTAGAGAGGAGCGGTGCTTCAAAGGATAGTGTCAGATTTCTGTCAGAATCTGCAGATTATACAGTACAAATAAAATGTTCACGTTTCTCCAACGTTGTCTTCCCATCAGTTTCACTAACATCTACACTGGATGGCCAGAAAGCGTTTGCGATGTCTTCTCGAGCGCTGATAATTGGCGTCTGTCTTGTGTCAGTGACGTAAAAAACTGATTTACTGCAACATGACCGTTCAAACAGCAGTCGCTTTCTAAAATATCAGATATGTATCGGATTCAGTACCACATACGAAAGTGACCCAGATCGGATTTGAAAATATCGGATTTGTGCCGTTCACACTGTCATACCATGATCGGATATGGGCCGCATAGGGTCAAAGAAGTCGGATTTGATGCGCTTTCACCTGCAGTGTGAACGTAGCCTTTGTCAGTGTGAGTGAGCCACACTGACTCTCATCAGCAGAGGCAGAAATGCTCTTTGTGCTGTAAATTCAATAAATTATTTCAGTGGAGGTCACCTGTGCTGTCGATGAAGAAAATAAAATAGGCAGAAACTTTTAGCTGTAACTCGTCTATTTTCTGCTTTTTTGATGCAATAAGTGACTTTAACTCCACTCTAAGGCTACGTCCCCACTAATGCGTTTTCGTTTGAGAACGCATCGTTTTCTCTCAGTTTTGGCCTCCCGTCCACACTGAGACGGCGCTTTCCTCAAGGAAAAACGCAGCGTTTCGAAAACTCTCTCGAAAGCGCATACATTTCAAAACGCAGCTGTCCCGTCGCAGTGTGAACACACGAAAACGCAGACTTTCTAAAACGATGACATATTTTAGTCATGTGACGCAGTCATGTGACCAAATAAACAAAGATAGTGGAGTGCAATATATAGCGGTTGTTTTGATTGTTCTCAATTTTGACTGCCCTAAAAAAAAAAAAAGAATATCAGTCTGTACGTGCTCCAGATGGCTTTTCTTCAAATTCTTTAATTCTCACTCGCTTTTGTGCACGCGCAGGACTGGAACGTAAGCGTTTTCATCCGTTTCAATGTGGACGCACACCTCTGTGAAAACGACTGAAAACGCTAGTGTGGACACGGAGCGTTTTCAGATGAAAACGCCGTTTTCAAATCTATCCGGGCTAGTGTGGACGTAGCCTAAGTCATTACCTGTAGTCTGTAATGAGTTAGAGCAACAGAAAGAATAACAGAAAAGAAAATGTGTGAAAGTCTAAATAAAAACGCCTGACCTTATTTCTTTGATTTTAACGACATTTTAATTCATAAACACAAAGAAGAAGAAGACGAGGGGTGCACTGGGACACATTGTGTCCACCATGTTGAAACCACGATGTAGAGAAGTTAGACTACAAAATACACATCTTACATCTTACATGTTCTAACCCTAAGTCATCAGGCATATGTCTTTGTAAGTGTTTCACTTTCAGGAGGAGAATATTTAAATTACTCACACAATTTACTTCGAATTGCACAAACCCTAACATCGAAAAAATGTCTTATGTTGAAGTTGTGATAGTTTCTCCTAGGAGTGTTTATTTTTAGGAATGGGATATGTTATCAGAAAGAGTACATAACTGACACTTTGAGTCCTTAAACTCCTGGGGAAGCGGGCAACTGTCATCTAGTTAAAAAAACTACTGAGAAGTCAGCTAAGATCTGACAGTATTACCAGAAGTAGTAAATTCACTGTTCGAACTGACAATAGCAGCCTCCACTGGTTGACCAGGCTAAGGGAGCAAAAGGGCCAGCTAGCTCAAAACCACCAAAAATCTGATGCCCTCTCCAGGAGATCCTGTCGTCCTTCATGTTACTGTATGGTTGCAGATCCCAACTTCAGCAGCCTAGAAGTGGAAGTGGACCATCCCATCATAACCCCTCCATTTGAGTTCAATTTTATTTGAATGGCAAGTAGAGGGAGGTATGTAGAATGGGGTCAAGAGGGCTCTGACAGTACCCATGGTTGCCTAATGCCAGGACTGAAGTGTTCCCCGTAGGGCACATGTGTCAAAGTCAAGGCCCGCGGGCCACATCCGGCCCGGCGTACATTTATATCCGGCCCGCGAGATCATTTTATATAGATGTACTATTATTGTTATGCATGGCCCAGCGATATGAGGCGCTAATAATATACAAACTACAGATCCCATAATGCAGCGCTGCAGCCTCCTTGCTGAACGCTAGGCTAACTGGGAAGATTCCCGCTTCAGTCAAGTCAAACTTCTGTTATTGCGAAGCTAGCTGCTCACAATGGTGGAGAGAAAAGTTGATTCTGAAAGCAGAGCCTTTCAGCGCCAGTGGGTGACTGAATATATGTTTACAGACATGCTGGTAAACCCGTGTGTCTTATTAGTGGAGCTAATGTGGCTGTAATTAAGGAATTTAATTTAAGACGGTGTTGTGCCAAAAACTGATTTCCGGTATTTGCCAAAAACTGATTGCTCGTATTTAAACTGCTATAAGTAACTTGTTGGGCTATAATATGTGAAATATATGTCAAATGCATCCCTTATGGATGACATAAAGTCATCTTGAGCCACAAACAACATTCGTGTAACAAGGTAGAAGCCGCAATCAGTTTTTGGCAGTTACTTTTATATAACCTTTATTTATGCAGTTAAAAAAATCTCATTAACATTAAAAATGTCTTTTGTAAGAGTAAGCTGGCCAAGAGGACAGAAGAAATGGCAGCAAATATTACAATAGTTCAGTAAAAATATTTTAAGTGGGGATGAAGGAGCGGATTGGTTATAATGTAAGTACAATAACACAGAGTTGTAAAGATACTTGAAAAACAGATAATTTTTTAATTCTATATATAACCCCTTGTTAAACCCTGTTCACCGAAGTCTATTTACGAAGATACGTAAAGATATTACCCATAAAAAAAATACACAGAAACATTGGAAATCACTTTTTGGCACAACAACGGCACTACGAGACAAAACGTCAGGATAAGATGAAAAACCTAAATGCAGAGCAGAAACTACAGATAGTAGAAGTCTAAAGAAGAATCTGACATTTCAGCAGACTTTTTTCACCAGAGCAAAATGACAAAGTGAAGCTGTTGTGAAAGCAAGTTTTATTGTAGCAGAGGAGCCAAATCAGCCCAGTACCACTCTGAAGAGCTGCATGATGAAGCTGTGCGACGTCTTGTGTCCAGACAAAACGCAGATTTTGGCAAATGTGAGCCTGAGGAGAAATACGATTGCTGATCGGGTTTGTGAGATGGCCACTGATTTAAGAACACAGTTGTGTGAAAGAAGCAAAAACTTTATTGCCTACTCTCTTGCTGTGGATGAAAGTACAGACATGGTGGACATTGCACAGCTGGCCATCTTCATCCGTGGAGAGGAAATATTGAACATTAAATCGATGCACGGGACAACGACAGGAAAAGACATTTTTTAAAACGTATGTCAAAGTGTAACCGATATGAAACTGCCCTGGGACAAACTGTTGGATGGAGCGCCGGTGTTGTGCGGTGAAAAAAGCGGACTAGTCAGCAGGATGAGAGTAAAGATGCAGGAGGAGAACTGTACCGGTGAGTTAACAGCATATCACTGCATCATACACCAGGAAACGCTGTGTGGTAAAGTCCTAAAAATCGAGCATGTAATGATCACCGTAACGCAAACCGTAAATTTTATCTGAGCTAAAGGTTTAAATCACCGTCAATTTCTGTTGGCTGAGTTGGGATAAAAGTTATCAATAGAGTTTTTGAGCTCAGCAAGGAAATCTGTCAGTTCATGGACATGGCATGTGTGATGCGGTGAAGGCATTTCAAGTGAAGCTGTCACAAATGCACCAGTGCAACTTGCCTCACTTTCCCTGTTGCCAAGTAATGTTGAACCAAGTCAGCGGACTTTGCTGAACTGCACCTGTGCAGATTCATATGGAGCTGCAGTGTAATGGGACACTCAAGGGAAAGTACGAGACTGAATGGCCCGCACAGTTTATTAGTTCCACTCCTGAAGCAATGCCCCAGCTCTGTCTACATGCGGCTCGAACCTCGTATATGCTTTCATTTGTTTTTTCTGGGGTTTTTGGCAGCATGTTCATATTTCTAACTTGCATAATTTTGACAGGATATATTTTTATGAAGAGCAAAATATTTAAAGTTTATTTTTTTAAGTTTATTTAATCTGGAATAATATTCCTGTCTGTTTTTATTCATATTTATGTTTAAAAAAACATTGTTTTAGTGTGTTCAATAAATATTTATCTTGTTTGGCCCGCGACCTAAAGTGTGCCTTGAGTTTTGGCCCCCTGTGCAATTGAGTTTGACACCCCTGCCGTAGGGGATGGTGGTAAATAGAAAATGGACTGGTTCTTATATTATGCTTTTCTACTCTGAGCACTCAAAGCACAACTTACACAACTTGCCTCATTCTTACACATTTGCACAAACACTTTTTATGTTCTTTGTATTTAGTGCAGTCTATCTGACATTCACACACATTCAGCAACTTGTGGTTAATATCTTGTCCAAGGATGTTTCGCATGCAGACTGGAGCAGACAGGGATCGATTAGTAGGTTGGCTAATAGGTGTACCTCCTGAGCTACAGCCACCCCGTGTTGGCAGTAGCAATGATGCCTTGACTAACCCAAGTATCCACCGGGTGAGTGAGTCACTCATCAATAGTCTGTTCAGTGCCTGCACCCAGAACAGCTAATGGTTACTGATGCAGACATAATCTCAGTGTGGGGATGGATCAAGAAAGGGGTAGGTCAGCCACCCCGGGCTGATCTAGTAACTTGTAGCCCCACCACCAAAGCCTACTGGTTGTACTGGAAAAGACAGTATCTAAAAGATGAAGTACTGGGGAGAAATCTCTATTGTACTGAAGGCAAAGTACTTTATCCCCAAATCCTACTGCCCCAAACTTATCACCAATCTGTGATGTAGCGGATGTTTGATGGCCAAGTGGGGGGTCACTTCTCCAGCTTCTCGTGTTCCTTCTTCCTGATGTTGCCGTCATTCGGTATCACTACATCGATCACTACGGCCGTCTCCTTCTGTTTGTCTACCATCACTATGTCCGGTTGGTTAGCCACCACCATTTTGTCCGTCTGTATCTGGAAGTCCCACAGGATCTTAGCTCCGTCATTCTCCACCACCCTTGGGTACGTCTCCCACTTTGACCTCGGGACTTCCAGGTTATACTCGGCACAGATGTTCCTGTACACTATGCCGGCCACTTGGTTATGGCGTTCCATGTATGCCCTGCCTGCTAGCATCTTGCACCCTGCTGTTATGTGCTGGATTGTCTCTGGGGCATCTTTACACAGCCTGCACCTGGGGTCTTGCCTGGTGTGATAGACCCCAGCCTCTATGGATCTTGTACTCAGAGCTTGTTCTTGTGCTGCCATGATTAGTGCCTCTGTGCTGTCTTTCAGTCCAGCTTTGTCCAGCCACTGGTAGGATTTCTGGATATCAGCCACCTCCTCTATCTGCTGGTGGTTGATACCGTGCAGGGGCCTGTCCTTCCATGATGGTTCCTCCTCTTTCTTGGGTTTCTGGTGCCTGAGGTATTCACTGAGCGTTCAGTTGTTGCCATCTTCTTGATGTGCTTGTGGATGACCTTATTTTTGACCTTATTGTGCATTTTGCACTAAGTTGTTATGTAGCTCCATAGGCTGCTGTTTTTGTGCGAGAGTCTCATTTACAGCCAGACTCTTGTCACATTAGATCAGGGGTGTCAAACTCATTTGACATCACGCCCACTTTGACCTTAAGTGGGCCGCTCCACTTAAGGTCAAAGTGGGAAAGGAGGGGAAACGCTGCTTTCTGTCAGTCTAAAGAAGTTAGGTATTTAACTGATTTTCTACATGATGAAGAAGCAGCTGCTGTGACAAAGAAACAAATCTGTCTGCATGACTCTTTGGACTTAAACTGTGAGAATTAATTGTGTAAAATTCAGAAAAGGCTCTGATACCACCATCAGAGCCTGGACAGTGGACAGTTTGACCATTGCCCAGACTGTCCACTTTTATTTTGTTTTTTTCAACTTTTGTTGTAAAAGGAAAAAAGAAATTGCTAGAGTAGAAATTGAAAACCAGAAACTTTTTGTCACAAGTGATGGAACGAACTGAAACACAGACACAATTCTTAAAGACAAAACTTCTAATTTATTTACAAAGGGAACACATGAGTGCTATACATATATATCTGTAGCGAGTTGGGTGGGGGTCCAGGGCTCCAGCGAGCTGAGGGAAGGGAATCCACACGCACCACCGCTTTTCCTCCACTCACACTTGCTCCTCTTCGGGCACTAACAATACCACACACAGGAATGTCGCGAGGGGTCCGCAAACAGGTCCGGGGAATCTATATACAGAGACGATGGTTAGTTTGAGCCAGCGATTTCACCTTAAATAGCACCAGCATAATCACTACAGATCAGCAGCAGGTGGTGGCAATCAACCCAGGTGAGTGGGCCAAAGGTGAGAGCCCAGTAACAAGCTCCGCCCAGGCAGGCGGGAGACAGTGGGGAGGAGAGAGAGAGAGAAACAAAAACACAAACCAAACCTGTAGCCAGTGTGGGCCAGTCAGAGAGACATGGGAGCATGACACTTTTCTGTCATTTAATTGTTTATTCCTGATCACTTTATGTTGTATGAACGGCCATAAAAGAGGTTTTTATCAGTAGGAAAAGCTGTAAAACTTCTGGAAATACAGTTAAAAGTCCAAAATGTCTGCTTGTGCTTGTTTGTGGTGAGCAGCTGTTAAAACAAGGTAAGAATTATACGGCTTCCAGCGCACATTCAGACCTGTGAGGCTCATTCAGACACTGAGCCATGACTCTGTGCTACGTGCACACATTTCTGCATCTCTGCCATTCAAACACACTTTGTATGTAGTTCATTTTGTAGTAATATTTAATACTGAACTGTAAATGTCATCGGAACATCTGCCCCCCTTCCTTCTTTCACATAATGGTATGAGCCCAGTATGTCTTTGCCTGTGACTGGCCACATGGCGTGCCCATCAAAATAAAGTCCCACCCCTGCCTGGATTCTAAGCAGCAATGAAGATTTGGCGCCCACATACCAACGGGCCATTAATAACTGACATATGGGATTATTTTGTATGTGTTTGACACCCCTGTGTTCACTTTGCATCAGACATATCGTTATTGAAAACTGTGTGCATTTAAATGTATCTCATGTTTTCTCTATGAAGCTGTTCATCCAAATGTATGCATTTGTGCATCTGTACATTCATCACCTATCAACGTCTTTAAACAGCCTTCTAGGTCTTCCAGAAAAGTCCACAACTTTGGCAAGAGGTCCAATTCAATCAAGAGAAACCCCAATGCCCCAGTGGTGAAGAGCAGCTGGCTTTACAAACAGGTACATGAGGAAGGCCATTAATATCTAAGCTAATTGGACGTCGTTGAATTTGTGGAATTCTGGAACTGGATCTGGTATCCAGACTGCTGCGATACCCCATAGATGACTTTTGTGTTATGTCTGTGTGATTTCCATTCAAAATATTGCACTTGCCATCACCAGTGTGTGTGAATGTGTGTGTGAATGGGTGGATGACTGGATATGTAAAGCGCTTTGGGGTCCTTAGGGACCAGTAAAGCGCTATATAAATACAGGCCATTTACCATTATTGTGTTTACTATTTCACTAGTCAGTGGACTAGCTTAGTTTACCTAACAAAATGTAATAAAGATGTAATCATGTATGGGTCTGTACGTATTAAGGAGAATCCTTACTAAAACCAACCAGCAGATCCTTGGCTACAGTTCAATTCAACTTTATTTATGCAGCGCCAAATCACAACAACAGTCGCCCGAGGTGCTTAAACATGAGCAGCCACAAGCAGTACCGTCCATGGTGAAGGAGAGTAGAAGATAAGATCAAGGCAGCACAGAGTAGTTAGCTGTCGCAGTTAACTGTGTCTCAAGTGTGAGATTTACCAAGGAGATGCTCTGTCCCCACTGCTGTTCTGCTTAGCCCTGAACCCCTCAGCCACATCATTAACAAGACTCGCTAGGGATACCAATACAGAGTGGAACAGTTGTCAGCCACCTCCTGTACATGGATGACATCAAGCTGTATGCCAAGAGTGAACGAGACATCGATTCACTGATCCACACTACCAGTATATACAGCAATGACATCGGAATATCGTTCAATGTAGTTGGACAGTTCCAAAGACAGGAAAGGTAGTCTGAAATGAGGTGATTGTACTACCAGAAGGCAACATTGAGAACAACTAGAAGTACTTAGGAATTCTACAGGCAAATGGGAACCGCTAGGCCGCTAGGAAAGCTGCAACCATTAAAACCTGGACAGTCGGCACTTACGCCCTGCCTGTGTTCAGATAACGTGCTAGGATAATAAGCTGGCCAAAGGAGGCTGACCACAGATTCCAAATATTCTTTCACAAAGTGATGGGATAGGCTGAAAAACTAGTTCATGCATTTATTACTTCCAGGCTGGACTACTGTAATTCATTATTATCAAGATGTCCTAAAAACTCCCTGAAAAGCCTTCAGTTAATCCAAAATGCTGCAGCAAGAGTCCTGACAGGGACTAGAAAGAGAGAGCAGATTTCTCCTTACCGTCTTCCCTTCATTGGCTCCCTGTTAAATCCAGAATGATCAGTCCCCTGTCTTATCTCCATGAGCCTGGTCCTGCCGGAGTTTGTTTCCTGTTATAAGGGAGTTTTACCTTCTTACTGTTGCCTAAGGACTTGCTCATTGGGGGTCATCTGATTGTCCCAGCTTTCTCTCTGTTATTGTAGGGACTTTACCTCATAAAATAAAGTACGTTGAGGAAACTGTTGTTGTGATTTGGCACTGTGTAAATAAAATTGAAATTGCTTGTATTTATCAGTTTTTTAATTTTGTGCCCCACGGAGCTCTGTAGTGGGTCAGTGTTTCGCCTGGTTAGTGGACAAACCCAGCAAACCCTTTCACTGTAGAGCTGATATCAGTGTGGCCAATGCATTATGTTGCTGAAAGTACTAAAGACCCAAGCGAGCAAATGGTCTTGAAAACTTGTCATTGATGCAGTAATGAGGTGCCAGGGGAACGTCAGCATCACGAACAGAGCACAGGTCTTTGCTTCAGGCACCCACTGAGGCAAATCTGTCTCTGCTTTATGAAGAGATAACAAAGAGGAGGTGATGGAGGCTGTTTAATAGGAAAGGCTGGAGAAGAGCCAGTTAAGACTTGAAGAGGAAGCAAAAAGATGAGAATATGTGTGTTTGAAAAATAGTAACTTTCTCTATAATTGTTATATTTTGTCTCACTGATGACCTTTGACTCATTCAGGACAGTACAGGCATGAAGCTGTGGAAGAAGAGGTGGTTCGTTCTGTCTGACATGTGCCTCTTCTACTACCGTGGTGAGGACACACAGACACACATGCATCTCTTCACGTTGGCACTTCAAGAAAAGTTAAAGGCTTGTCAACCATGTTTACCTTTCACACCTGTTTACAAATATCAAGTTGTGGAAGATATTCACCGTTTACATATGAGGCCTTTATTTCTGAATGGTATATTTGCCTAATTTCTTAAAAAATATACAGCAAAGGTTGTACACACTTGATTGTTATCCCTCACACAGTACCATAATGATCTCGATTCCATCTCTGTGATGGAATACTATGAACTTTTAATATTGATTACATGCGTGAGTACACTTTGAGCTCTACTTTCATTTCAAAGAATCAGTCTATGGTGGTAAAAACCGCTACCTTTGTCATGGCCAGCAACTTCAACACGCTGAAATAACAAAATACATCAACAGTTTTGTTGTACTGTTTGTATTACTTAGGAGGTCACGTGTGGTGCAACATCACAAATTTAGAACTGTGTTCATAAAACCTCATCTTTCCTCCTTAATGCTTTCTGCACCCTTCAGAGGGATTTTTCCATCTCCATAAACTGATGAATTAGCTTCTTCCAGGGTGCGATCGGCAGCCGCTTACACGACAAACTGAGGGAAGAGCTGCATGTTTATTGGCTTTGCTAGCCAGAGAAGAGACATCGTCTGGAATGACAATGACATGCGCAGCTTTCTGATAATGTTTTCTTTTTCAGTTTGTCTCCTTCTGGCTCTGTCGCTTTATTCTAAGGAGCTTCTTTCCCTCAGGTTGGGATTTTGGAAATGTGGTAAATTATATTCTTTCTGTACGGGCAAAGATGTTAATCATCCCTCCTACTGCAGATCCTCCACGAGATAAAATAAATTAGTGTATTTACATTTACACTGCTAATTTTGGTATTACCAGAGCGAGGCAGAGACATCATTTAAAGACTTAAATCATAGTTAACTTAATTTTCAGAGGTGCAGTTTGATAAGCAGATCTCAGTTTATTCCCAGTGATTAGACATTAACTATTTATAAAGCTCATGTTTTAAAGTAAGAGTAAGTTAACTGTCATGTCAGTTATACCATCCATCCATCCATCCATTCGCTTCCGCTTATCCTTTTCAGGGGCGCGGGGGGCGCTGGAGCCTATCCCAGCTGTCATAGGGCGAGAGGCGGGGTACACCCTGGACAGGTCGCCAGTCTGTCGCAGGGCTAACACACAGGGACGGACAACCATCCGCACTCACATTCACTCGCACATTTACACCTAGTGGCAATTTGCATTATCCAATTAACCTATCCCCACAAGCTGCATGTCTTTGGACGGTGGGAGGAAGCCGGAGTACCCGGAGAGAACCCACGCAAACACGGGGAGAACATGCAAACTCCACACAGAAAGACCCGGGCCTGATGGTGGAATTGAACTCAGGACCTTCTTGCTGTGCGGCAACAGTGCTAACCACCGTGCCACCGTGCTGCCCGGTTATACCACAGTTATACCACAAGTCAGTTATTCTCTGTCAGTTTTCAAATCCATCACCACAAAAATACACTAATATAATCCAACAATGAGGTTTTCTTGGACTTTAATTTCTTTAAAAAAATAATGAAATCAGTGAGCAGGTGATCTTACAAAGTCGTCCTTTTGGATCTGAGCTCAGCCTTCGACACCATCTCTCTCTCACTCCCTCCTTCTTTTTTTATTCAAAAATTTTTTATTGAGTATTTTATGGATATAGTTTACAAAGAAAAAAAGAAGACGGAAAACACAAACTGTTTACAATGAAAACAAAACAGAACTTCTCATGTTGGAACTTGTTTTCCTCTCTTATATTAACCAAACAAGCAACGAGAAGAAGGAAAAAAAAACAAACAAACAAAAAAACAAAAACAAAAAAAACCAAGAACAAAAAACAGAAAAAAAACGAAAAGAACCTCCTCGCCCCCAACAAAATAACAAAAGCACTCCGTCCTTCTAAGCAGACTTTCCTCTCTCGGTATCGTCGACACACCCCTAGCCTGGTTCCAGTCATATCTCCTTGACGCTCCCAGTTTATTCAACTTTAATCATTCCACTCTCGTCTTTTCCTGATCACCTCTGGTGTACCCCAAGGCTCAGTCTTAGGCCCTCTTCTCTTCATAATATACATCCTCCCTCTTGGTACCATTCTCCACAAATTTGATCTTCACTTTCACTGTTTTGCTGATGACACCCAGTTATATCTCTCCTGCAGGCCTCATTCCTCCCTCCCACCTACTTCCCTCACAGAATGTCTATCCGAATTAAAATCCTGGTTTAGCTCTAATTTTCTTAAGCTCGGTGAGGATAAAACTGAAATCCTCCTTATTGGCACCAAATCCAACCTTTTGAAGGCGAACCATTTCTCTTTCACTACTGATACCTCCACAGTTTTCCCTTCTCCTCAGGTTAAGAGCCTTGGTGTCATCCTAGACAGTTCACTATCCTTTTAATCTCACATCAATGATCTCACCCATTCCGCCGGTTTCCATCTATGCAACATTAACAGATTACATCCTTGTCTTCCCACCCAGTCTACGTCCATCCTTGTCCACAGTCTCTTTACCTCCCGCCTTGACTATTGTAATTCTCTCTTGCGTGGTCTCCCCCATAAATCCCTCCATAAGCTTCAACTGCTTTAAAACTCAGCTGCCTACATTACCCACTGTTTGTTAATTTTATCTTGTCCTTTTGTTTCTATTGTTCTTCATTTTGTCTTTGTTCTATTACATGTGTTATTCTATTATTGTCCTTGGGTGTCTTGAAAGGCATTTTTAAATAAAATTTATTATTATTATTATTATTATTATTATTATTATTATTATTATTATTAAAGTCATCTGTTGAATGAACATCATTTAATCATGCCACCAAATTTCCATTTAAAAACATAAGTATACTTTATCTTGATTAAGATGAACATGACATGGATTCATCAATTAAATTTCATTCACCTTTAATTAACTTTGAGTCCAAATTTAGTAAATCTGCCAGATTTAATTGAGTCAAATACTTCAGAGCACCAAAATGTTGTTTATCACATCAACTATTATATTCAGAATCAGAACACGTTGATGTTATTCTTTCTTTATTCTTTGTGTAAGAAGTGTCAGTGTGGTTGAACTAATACACAGGCAATATTACAAATACCAATCTTGTTTAAATTAGATTCATTTATTTAGCTACCAAAGCTTAGCAAAGCAATGACATTACTGACACATCCAAAGCATTGTTGTTGTTATTACTACTTCTTCCTCTTTTAACCCATTTCTTTTTTTTATACTAAACTTTCTTCAGTTGTTTGTCCCACAAACAACAGAATGAATTAAAACATTATTTAGAAATAACTGTTACTTTTAACATATTTAACATAAAGAGTTTTTTAAGTCCCATTTTGAAAGCTCAAGAACAACTTTTTATTCATCAGTCATTAGCCAATGATAGCCCATAATCGTCTGAAACATAATATGAACAAGATTTGCAAAATGGACCTAAATTTTTATTAAATATGACGAGTGACTGAGATCATAAACTCAACAGCAAAGTGTTTACAGAGGTCCCATATCGCCTCCTCACTGCTTTCTTACCCTGATACCGTTGAGATGTCAGCTCTCTGTAAGCCAGCTGGAGCCATTCAGCATCAGGGACGGGTGAGAGGAGCCGCAGCGCCTCAGCTAAAGCAAACAGTAATGCGCGTTGGAGGCTCTGTGGTTTTGTGCCGCAGTCCATGTACTGTGCTGCCTTTAGATCGCATGAAACATGATACTGCACAGTGTACAGAGGTGACAGAATCACAGCTAAAACCACCACAGCTGTTGTTGTTACAAGAATTTTGTCATGAGACGTCATTCAATTTCATTTGGAGAATTTTGTAATATATATGACAAAATCAGACATCAGTATATAATGATTAAATATACTAGTATTGCATTCTTCTTCATTTGCCTCACTTGTTTCTCTTACTTTAGATCTCAGCTCTTTACAGCAGGGAACATATTCACGATGAAAATATCTACTAAATATCTCTAACGGTGGCTCCAGGTTTTAAGCCTCGGGAAATATAAATCAAAAAACTGAAAGCACTGGTTATTACTTTGCTGATTCACAAATACCACTGGTTTCCAACACAACTTCAAGTTAAGGAAGCCATGCCGCAGGGAAGTTTATGTACTTTATGTCGACATTTATCCAACGATGTTCCTTCTTCCAAAGATTATTTCTCCCTCCTTGTTCTTCCTGGGAATCTTTACAGCTTGATAGAATAAACAAATATTTAAATATCAACACTATCTGCTATCATTCTGGGCCATGTATGTGATTGACACGTACTAATAAGAAAGCAAACATAACACAAACAGAAGAAGAATATTTTGTACCACTCTAACCCACAAATCTCCCAGTCTGAAACCTTATTGAATCAGATTAGCATATAGTTGCTGACATAAATATGTTTCAACCTGCAGACTTTTCTCTTTCGTTGCTGCAGATGAAAAAGAGGATAGCATCCTAGGAAGCATCCTGTTGCCCAGTTTTCACATATCTATGTTGTCGGTGGATGACCACATCAGCAGGAAATATGCCTTCAAGGTAAACACTAGTTACATTTTTTTAAAGGTTTGTTATGTTATTATTATTAGTGATTGCAACAGTTCATGCTACTTTGTAACTAACTTTTCATTTTTATTGATTTTGGGACAGCAATTCAATCCAGTTTTATTTATACAGCACCAAATCACAACAACAGTCGCCTCAAGGTGCTTTATATTGTAAGGTAGATCCTACAATAGTACATACCCAACAATCATATGACCCCCTATGAGCAAGCACTTTGGCAACAGTGGGAAGGAAAAACTCCCTTTTAACAGGAAGAAACCTCCGGCAGAACCAGGCTCAGGGAGGGGCGGGGCCATCTGCTGCGACCGGTTGGGGTGGGTTATGGTTAGGGTTCACAGGGTTAACAGTATGCAAGTTATTTATGTAAAAAAGGTAGAAAGTCTCAAAGTTTCACCTTGACGAGGTTAATGTAGTGACCCCCAAAGGTTTGATCAGAAGTTTGAGACTGAAAGACACGTCCATTTGTAGAAATAACCCAACAGATCCCGTGTCCTGCCTCGTGCACACACTTAACTGCACCAGACTGATATCAAACATTTTACAGTTTGTTTTAGTTGAGAGGCTGTGTCTGAATTTCATGGTTAAAATTACTAATACATAAAAAAACTAGGTTTTTCTTACATAGATGTGTGTATACTTGTACATACACATAGAAAGTTGTGTGTTGGGCAGTTCAGTGTGATACTTGTGATACAGCTTTTGATAAACTGAGCAGCAGTATATTGACTTCCTGCTGGTAATTTGAAGTCATGATCCAGATTTGTTTCTCGCACTTCTGTTTTATCCTATTATCACTCTCCCTCTGTCTTCACTCAGGCCACTCACCCCAACATGCGGACATATTACTTCTGCACTGACACAGCCAAAGAGATGGAGTCCTGGATGAAAGTCATGACAGATGCTGCTCTCGTCCACACTGAACCAGTCAGAAGGTTGGTGCTAACCACAGGGATATATCAGACAGATAAGATGGTGGGCAGATGTGAGGTACACACCTACTGTGCAGTGACAGAGTTCTACAAAGTGGAGTGTTGTTTTATATCCCATGCATCACAGGAGCCTCATTTATGGTGTGTTTTATGGCCTCAAAGTCTAAGGAGCTTGGATGACCTGGATGAACCTTCACAGACATCACAGCCTCTGAAAGGATCTAATCAAGAGTTTTATCCTTCACTTGCATGAAGCAAGCATCATTCCCAACAACATTTGAGCCCAATTTATTGTTTCTGACACCACAAAACTTTCTTTTAGCATTTAAACACTACTGTCCAGATTCAGCTCCAGAAAGTCAGAGACACGAGCTGTCCTTTTCAGAGCATGAAGTTAGAAGAACAGATTATTTAAATGAGTCATGCAGGCATGATTTGCAACAGGCAATTAAAAGCTGTTTGTGCTGAAAAAAGCATGTATCATTTTGGTAATGTGGCTCTGATAGTCCCTCTAAGAACAGGAAATCAATTAGGAATACCAGGAATTATCAGAATAAGCATGCAGTTGGTTTGCTTGACCCTGTATACGTGTCGAAACGTTGTTCTATCCTGTAGCTCTTCCCTGATTTAACTTTTACATCGAAATACTCCAAATTACTGGTATTTTGCTGCAGAGCAGAACATGGAGTATCACAGGAAAGGAGAGAAACAAGGCACACATGTCGCACAAACGTATTAGAGCCAGCAAAGTTGGTCTTTGTGTTTTCAGACATTGTTGCACATCATGAAAACTCCAGAGCACACCGAAGCCTCTGCACATCTTTAGTCACCGGTGTAGCCGTACAACATCACACTCGTCTTCGTTCGGCTGCTCCCTTTACGGCTCACCACAGCACCATACCCACCCTGTGCTTGTCCTCCTCCACTACATCCATGATTGTTTTCTCTGTGGGCTCCTTTTTTCTTCCTGCCTGTCAGCTCCATATTCAACATCCTTCGTCCACTCCCCTCCTCTGCACAAACCATCTCAGCCTCGCCTCTCTAACTTAATCTCCAAACCGCTCAAGGTGAGCTTATGCTGTTCATCCTGGTCACTTCCAGTGAAAACAACTTTAACTCAGCCTCTTCAACCCATATATCATAGCGGGCCTCACTACCATCACAGATCATCCTTGAACTTTGCCTCTGCCGACTCCATCTGCATCCACTCTCTGTTTCACCTCTCTTGTGCACTGTCTGTTGCTGTGGATGGCTCTTCTATCTTTACTATCTCTACGGCTTCTACCCGCGTGTATTTCTCAACGAGCTCAACAACTTTTATGCTCGTTTTGAGCGAGGGAACCCCACAACCACAACCAAAACAGACACGACGCCAGACCACCAACCTCTGACTCTCTCCCCCACCGATGTAAGTGCGGTGCTGAGCAGGATCAATGTCCACAAGGCTGCAGGTCCTGATGGCATCCCCGGGCGTGTTCTCAGAGCGTGTTCTGGGGAGCTTGCAGGAGTCCTGACCAGTGTTGGTCAAGTTACTTGAAAAAAGTAATCAGTTACTAATTACTGATTACTTCCCCCAAAAAGTAATCCCGTTACTTTACTGATTACTTATTTTCAAAAGTAATCAATTACTTAGTTACTTAGTTACTTAGTTACTTTTTAAAAACACGATTTACAACCTGAACAGGTAATAAAGCGATAGATCTTTCAGCCCAATTCTACTTTTTCTGCATAATTCATCATACAAAATGTAATCAAATGGAAAAGTCTCTTTTTAAAACTTGTTTTATTAGTTTTAATCTTTTAACTTTATGCATCAAGCAAAAATTAAATTATATGCAACATTCTCTGACTGGAAGAAATTTGTTTAACATTTAAACCTATTTTCTGCACATTCCAGCACATAAAATAAAATATGTTTTTGTGTTTACACTCACTCTTTCAAATAGATGCAAGTAAAACACAGCAGAAAATAAATAAAATCAAAGACTAGCGGTCCTGTCGCTCTATTTTCACCTGTAAAGCAGGACTGGGGTAGGCGGAGGTTTACCCTGGTGCAGGTGTGCCGCAGCGGTCAGTGGAAGAATCCGCGAGTTTCTCTGTGAATTTCACATTACGTCGTAGTACACTCGGTGCTTTCTTGGAAGTTTAGGGTTTTTTTAGCTGTAAAAAGAAGTTTTCTTCCCACGCACAACGGACACTAATGTTTTTGTCACTTTTTATGGAATCAAACTCAAAATAAGGTCAGTACTTCCACGCTTTAAACGCTGCATGCTACACTCTGTCCCGCACTCGATATATTATGATCTGCAGACAGCTGTTGTCACGAACGTCGCACTCGCTTACGTCACTGTCATGAGACGTTCTCGCAAAAAATCACGGTTTTAGTAACGCAGTAACGCAGCGTTCCTACGTGAAAGTAACGGTAATCTAATTACCGTTTTTGCAATAGTAATCCCTTACATTACTCGTTACTTGAAAAAAGTAATCAGATTACAGTAACGCGTTACAAGTAACGCGTTACTGCCCATCTCTGGTCCTGACAGACATATTCAACCTGTCCTTGGCCCACGCTGTGATACCGGCCTGCTTCAAATCACCCCCATCATCACTAAGTGCTTAGAGCAGCTGGTCCTAGCACACTTCAAATCCTGTCTCCCCCCCACCCTGGACCCCCACCAATTCGCATACCGCCAGAACAGGAGCACAGTCTCCATCGCACTGCAGTCTGTCCTCTCACACCTGGACAACAACAACACCTACGCCAGAATGCTGTTTATAGACTTCAGTTCAGCGTTCAATACAATCCACCCCTCACAACTCATCAGGAAACTGACAGACCTGGGAATCAGTTCCCTCATCTGCAAATGGTTACTGGACTTCCTGACCAACCGCCCTCAACATGTCCGACTGGATAACCGCTGCTCATCTACAATCACAATGAACACCGGTGTACCACAGGGCTGTGTGATGAGCCCTTTCCTCTACTCCGTCTTCACCCACGACTGCAGACCTGCTGATGGTTCCAACACCATCAAGTTTGCAGATGACACCACGGTGATTGGCCTCATCAGCGACAACGATGAGACCGCCTACAGGGAGGAGGTGGATCGTCTGGCTGAGTGGTGCGACACAAACAACCTGCTGCTTAACACCGAGAAGACTAAGGAGCTCATCGTGGACTACAGGAGGAATGCTGACCCACATCCACCCATCCACATTAAGGGGACGGCTGTGGAGCGTGTGAGCAGCTTCAAGTTCCTGGCTGTCCACATCTCCGAGGATCTCATCTAGACGACCAACTGCTCCAAGCTGGCCAAGAAGGCTCACCAGCGCCTCTTCTTCTTGAGGACTCTGAGGAAGAACCACCTGTCCTCAGACATCCTGGTGAACTTCTACCGCTGCATCATCGAGAGCATCCTGACCAACTGTATAACAGTCTGGTACGGGAACTGCTCCGCCTCGGACCGGAAGGCGTTGCAGAGGGTCGTGAAAACTGCCCAGCGCATCGCCGGAGCACCACTTCCTGCCATAAAGGACATCTACAGGAAGCGGTGTCTGAAAAGGGCTGGGAAAATCATCAGAGACCCCAGTCACCCATCACATAGACTCTTCACCCTCCTGCCCTCTGGGAGGCGCTACAGGAGCGTCCGGACTAAGACCACCAGGTACCGGAACAGCTTCTTCCCCACAGCTGTCAGACTCCTGAACTCTGCCTCCTGACATCTGACCCACGTTAAACTCATGGACTGAACATACACACAACCACCTACACACACACACACACACACACACACACACACACAATGGACAACTGTACCCTCAAACACACAATAATAACATGGACTGAACCACCACTCACAACCACTAGCACTTTATATAGCCTCTGTAGAAATTATCCACATATCTCACTTATCTTAACTGCACTACTGTATAGTTCTGTGTAAATAATCATTCTGTACATACGATAATTTTTAATCCTACAACTGTTTATAACTTGCATAGTTCACATTTCTGTATAACTGTATATCTCATATTTCTGTATAGTTTTTCATATTTATATCCTGTACATAGCTTGTACTCACTACAGCCTGTACATACTTATAGTTATAGAATATTCATAACATACTTCATACCGTGTACATTATAACATACCATAATAGACCCATTTCTGTAATATACTTACACATCTATATTATTGCTAATATATATTGTAATATATCTATATCACAGCTAAAGCACTTCTGGATGGATGCAAACTGCATTTCGTTGCCCTGTACCTGTGACATGTGCAATGACAATAAAGTTGAATTCTATTCTATTCTATTCTATTTGTCTTCATTTTACTGTCTTTTCATTCCTCTTCTGTCCAGTGCATACCTCCACCTCTCTCCACCAGCTCTTACTCTTACCACAGATCAGAATGTAGTCTTCAAACATAGAAGCAGACCCCTGATGTAATCCCACCCGTACTGTGAACCTGTCACTCCTACCACCGCACTGCTGTCCCACTGTGCTCTCTTGGCACCTTATCAAAGGCTTTCTTTAGATCCAAAAAGACTGTTGGCCTTTTTTACTTTTTCTCTTAAAGTGAACATCTTTCTGCAGTGAAGCCGTACTGATGCTTGCTAATCATCACCTCTCTTCTTCACCGAGCTTCAGCAGCTCTTTCTCATAGTTTCATAGTATGGTTCATCAGCTTTATCCCTCTCTAGCTTTTGCAAAATAGACCCTGTCCTTTAAAATCAGTACCAGCACACTTCTTCTCCATTTCTTCATCACCCACTCACTTTCCAAAATTGTGTTAAATAGTCTGTTAAAAAAGTCCACTGCCCTCTTTTTCTCTGCCCTCAGGTATGTCATCTGGATCAACCCCCTTTCCACTCTTCATCCTCTTCATAGCTGCCCTCACTTCCTCCTTACTAATCATCCTCATTGATAACTGTCCTTCCTCCGTCCTCGTCTCTTTTTCATTTTCTACATTAATCATCTTCACACACTGTCTTTAAGTGTTAGCACGTCTGGCCTTAATCAACCGAACGTGCTGCACATCCTGTCCAGCTCGCCCTCTTCCCTGTCCAGTCAGTATGAGTCATTTTCCCTTTACTTAGCGTCCAGCCTCACATACAACTCAATATAAGCTTTTTCCTTTGCCACCTCTCTCTGTGCTGTATCCCTAGACTCCCAGTACTTCTTCTCCCTGACTATTCTAGCTTTTCTTTCCTAACGTCTTCTTTTGAGTACCTTCTTGTAGTTACTCGTCTAATCATCAAGTCTCCTTTTCTTCTGTCCTCTGTCCAGAGGATACACCAAACAACTTCTTGGTAGTTTTCTATTATTCTTATTGTATATATTGTATATCTTATTCATCTGTTCCTCTGTCTCTCCTGCTACTTTGAGCATGTACATGACAAAAGAATTTCCCCCGGGATAAATAAAGTTATTCTTATTCTTATTCCTTAGCACTACAATGTTACCAGTCATCTGGAAACTTTTCCTCAACCCCCAGTGCCTGTCTCAACGTCTTCCTGAACTCTGTCCAACAGTCTTCTACTTCCACCACTGCTTTCACTCACTTGCTCTTCTTGAAGTCCAAAAGACTCACAATACTTGAAATGTGCAATTCCCTTGTATCCTTATTCCTATTTATTCTATTTATCCCTTTTGTATACTCTGTATTTATATATGTGTATATATGGTATATTTCTGCTCACATTCTGTAACTTCTGTCGGTGCTGTGCTATTGGAAACCAAATTTCCCGGAGGAACCCACCCGAGGGATTAATAAAGTTCTATCTAATCTAATCTAAAATTATCTTACGGACTACCATCCGAAGCTGCCTGGCTACGTTCGTGGCAATCGTGGCTCAAGAGTTGGCAGTTCGTCTTGTAATCGGAAGGCTGCCGGTTCGAGCCCCGGCCCGGACAGCCTCGGTCGTTGTGTCCTTGGGCAAGACCCTTCACCCATTGCCTACTGGTGGTGGTCAGAGGGCCGGTGGCGCCAGCGTCCGGCAGCCTCGCCTCTGTCAGTGCGCCCCAGGGCAGCTGTGGCTACAATGTAGCATGCCATCACCAGTGTGTGAATGGGTGGATGACTGAATGTAGTGTAAAGCGCTTTGGGGTCCTTAGGGACTAAGTAAAGCACTATACAAATACAGGCCATTTACCATTTTACGTTCTCCCCTGCTCCTAGCTTGCAGTCTCCTATAGACTTGTAGTCAAGACCGCCTAATCCGAGACCAAGACAAGACCAAGACCAGAGGGTATCGAGACCAAGACCAGAGGGTATCGAGACCAAGACAAGACCAAGACCAAGACCAAGTTGAGACGAGACCGAGACCGAGTCGAGACGAGACCAAGACCAAAACCAAGACCGAGACAAAAAAAGTCTTTAAACTGCAGCCAGATGCTGCTACGTTTACAGGTGTCAGGCATATTTATGTGTTTTTGCTTTCGCACAGCCCTCCTCACCGCTGTCTACTGTCTCACTCACTTACTGAGAGGACAGACGCACGCTCCACTTGACTGTCGCGTCTCTCACCCTCTCTGTTTTTCACATAATGATATTATCCTATATCCTCGCATGTGATTGGCCACAATATGGAGGGATTGGAGCATAACTGAGCCACTGTGTGAGAGCTGAGCAGCGAAAGGAAATTAAGTGAGGGTAGAAATGACTGAAAGATTATTAGGCTCTGTTTTGAGTTTTGTTCAAAAAAGAATGACTTCATATAGGAAAAAAAATAAATATCACATATGCAGGACACCTTAAACTAGTTTTTTAATTAAGCAGCAAGGCAGAACAAAGTCGGGCCTGTATCAAGACACAGGGACTAAACCCCAATTCATCCAGACCCAGAACTGATCCAGAATTAAAACAGGACTACAACAGTAACCAAGACAGAACCAGAATCAGAACTAGATGATAGTAGCACTGAAAATCATCATACACCTGCACTACACTTATTTTTTAATTCTACCAAAGTACACTATTTAGATTCTGAAAAGTTTATATAATTATTTAGCCTTGTTGTGCAAACAAGCCTGCATAACTTAATAAATATAGAATTTGAAAAGTAACAAATGGTATCTAAAAAGAAACCGGTACTAGATACATGTTCTGATGAGTTTTGGCAAACAACCATTTGACTAACATGTGTGTCTCACCTGCTCTTGTTCCATCTCTGTTCTGTCCTCATTCTCCTCTCTCTCCCTCTCTCTCCCTCTCTGTTCCTCTCTCTCCCTCTCTCTCCCTCTCTCTCCCGCTCTGCTCCTCTCTCTCCCTCTTTGTGCTGACAATCAAGCCAAACACCAACATCATCAAATATACAGTTGAAACCAGATATTTACAAACTCTTCAGATAAAAACACTTTTTTAATTGTAACATCAAATCAGACTAAATGTTTATTTTTTTAGATTGATAAATATAAAAACATATTTGTTAACTTTAAGAGTAAAGAGAAAAACTATATGTATTTCTTAATTGCAAATGGCACCAAATTGTATTCAAAATTGAGCCACACTTATGGAGCTCCACAATTCTTTTCCTGGTGTTTTGGTTGACATCTCTTGTTTTTCCCATGTCACAGAAACAGGCTCTGTGTTTTGCCTTATATGCATCCACAGGTGTGCCACCAATTTACTCACATGGACTCTACTAACCTATCAGAAGCTTCTTCAGCTCAGAATGGAATCGTCTGGAGTTTTCTTATTAATTAACAATAAACTTAGTGTATATGTTCTCCTAAATTTGATGAAAGTGATTAAAATAGACAGCTCCCTCTTTTTATTCTGACATTTAACTAATTCAAAAGATATTTCAACATTTATTTATCTAAAACAAAAGTTTACTCTAAATTGATGTTTAACAGTAAAAAATAGTTTTTATGTTTTCTACCTAAAGTGTAAATATCTGGTTTCATCTGTGAATATACTGCTGTGTATTGAAATTCCTCTTGTTTTGCATAGATATACTGAACAACATACAAAGCATAATATATAAAATAACATCTGCCTGAGTTTTTTCTTTGAAAGAAGCTCCTTATGTCCATTGTGTTCATCAGTACACAATTGAAACCGATTTAGAGAGTTTGTTTAGCCGTGGAGGGAAACAACTGAAAACATGAAATGTAAGCTAAGACTCTCTAAAAAATCAGCATTGTTGTTCGGCTTTTTATTTATCCATTTGTTGACTCACTCGAAGAGTAAGTAACGCAACCAACTGATCAGTTTGATATCAATCTTTTGTGATACACCGTCATATTTACATTATTAGTTCAGTACGAATGATTTGCTTTGGTACCTGGTCAAACTTAAGCTGTCCTCTGTCTGCAGCAAACTCGCAGGCAGCAGTTTCTCCCCCCTCGCTCACATGCGTGTTGTGCTCAGTCGCCTAGTGCCTGAGCTCGGATCATACCAAAATTAGGGGGAATTTACGACGGTGCCCCATGCTTCTGAAAAAATGACCTGGCTTAAGCCCAGTAAGCCAACCCCCCGCTCCGCTGATGGTTGACTCCAAATCTCCCGAACACTATGTCGATTTGAGAACGGAAGACCGAAACAGCAAGACCAAGACCGAGACCAAGACAAAAGTCCGTCGAGACCAAGACAAGACCAAGACAAAAGTCCGTCGAGACCAAGACCGAGACCAAGACAAAAGTCCGTCGAGACCAAGACGAGACCAAGACCACGTAAAAGTGGTCTCGAGACCAAGACCGGTCTCGAGACATCCAACTCTAGTCTCCTATCTCTTTCAAATTGCACCTCGTGCATATGATGATAGTCCATCTGTGCACCTTCCTCTCTTCCTCTTTTTTCCATGCTAAAATCTACTATTTATGTGTCCTTCTGTATTTCTGTCTTTAGCAGCATACTTGCCTAACATCACCTGTTCCCTTCAGCTGCATGTCCACTGAAATCTGTGGACCGAATTACATTTCCCTCTTCCCCGGGGGAAACACACTATCACTTTATCCAACTGACTCCAGAATTCCTCTCTCTGCGAGCTGACAGCTGTGGGGTATAAATCATCCAGTCGATTTCCAGCTTCAAACACAACTTGTGATGTTGTCCAATGCTCTTTACCTCCACAATACTAGTCAGATACCCCTCCTTCAAGATCAGCCTTACTCTATTTGTCTTGGTGTCTACACCATGGTAGAACAACTTGAACCCACCTCAAATGCCCGTGGTCTCCTGTAGACACATATATCTACCTTCCTTCTTTCCTTCTAATCAGCCAACTCTCTGCCTTTGCCAGTCATAGTCCCTATGGTCCCTAATCTCACCTCCTCACTCCTGCCTCTCCTTCGGTCTCGTTGCCACCTAACACACCTTCCCCCTTTCCTCTTCCTTTGTCTTCGGCCAACAGTAGCACAGTTTCCACCGGCATCCTGTTGGCCAACAGCACTGGAGGTGGTCGTTGTTAACCCAGGCCCCAAACAATCTGGTATGGAAATCTCATTCTTTGTGATCCGCATGTTTGATTTGGCTAAAATTTCCGTTGGATCCCCTTCCTAATATATCCCTCCTCATTTACCTGGGCTTGGGACCGGAACTAGGAATGCACTGGCCTGTGACCCCGTGTGGCTGGGTACTCAGCGTCACATATTGACTTTGATATGTTTTTCCTGTTCGAAACAATAGTAGAAGATCCATTAGATAACAACTGAAATGGCAGCAAAGATGCAGTAATCAGTCTGACTAAGCCTGAGCTTCAGTGTCTTAGAGTAACGCTGTATGCTGCTCAGGTGTGACACTCGGGACTGTGTGTTATAGATAAGCTGGGAACCATCACACTTTGGTAATCTTCCTTAAGTACTTACTGATTAGGTAAACTACCCAATACTTAGTGTAATCCATGTCAAACCCATGAACTAGTTGTAGTTATTATGACATATAGTTACATTAATCCCTAGCATAATGATGATCCAACATATGACTAACCACTCTGTGTTAATATAAATAATATTGTAATGTAATACAGTATACCCACTCACAGTCGCAGTTCAGAGTTGGTGGATTTTTCCTTATAATTAAATTCCCACAATTTGGCAGAAACTGCAAATATCTGTCATCATTTTTATGACTTTTTTGGGGCAATATATAATTTTTCATGCATTTGAATGCTAAATTAATAAGAACAAAGAAATTCTTAAAAAATTAAATAAATTATCAATTTAAAATATAATTGTGCGTTTTAATTTATTTAAAATTCACTAAATAAGCACGAACGTAAATTCAGCTAAATTTCCATATTAAAATTAGTACTGTATACATTTTTAGGACTGTAGAGAGATCACAAAGGAACCGTAGAGGAAAAGGGGGAAACTCCCCTGTAGTCTAAGGCGGGTTGTTTCAAAGTAGCCAATCTGAGAGCATTCATCTCTCTCCATCTCTCCTTCTTGCATCTTTGGCAGGTGGAGTCCAGCATTCCCACATTGGAAAAGTTTATCTCGAGTATTTCGTTGCGTATTCTTGTGTTTTTTAGTTTTGCTCTTCTTAAAGCCTCAAGATGCCACCCAAATGCATATTTAGGGTTTAAACGATAAAAACTGGCATTTATAGACAGTTTTTGACCACATCCAAAATTTGTGTTTTTTCACTATTCATGAGTGCTCGGCGAATGAAACCCTCACAGATTTTGTGGATCAACAGTATTACATGTACATGCAGTATTCATTTGTAATTGAAGGGTCAGGTTTTCCAGTCACAGTTTTAGATGTTGAAGAAATGAGCATCTATAAATATACAGGACCTGAAGATCTAAGTGTAACCACGGTAACGTCTGACCCCACTTCCGCCAATCCCTTTATTGTGGCGGGAATGAACCCTTTATAAGTTCCGGGTCGGTCAGCTGCATGTTCCCTGCTCCTCTGGCTGCTGTTGTCCCTGTGGTTGGCGTGCTTGTCAGATATTGACAAATTACAGACTACATACCAATTGACAGCGTGCAATAACCCGGCCAATTCATTCACCTTTACACCCTCTCTCGATCGACTGATGGTGGTCTGAGACCACCATCAGCTACTGATGGTGGTCTGAGAAGGTACAAATGACAAACTGATGACAGGATACTGGAGAGGGATGTGATCTTCAGCAGTTCCAAGTCTTCAGGACTAAGTTTGTTGAGGCAGCAGGACTTCTGGACTTAAGCTTCTGCCAATGTCTTGGTGCCAAATAACACCACAGCTCGCCTTTAGAGATCTTAGAGATTAGTGGGCGGGGGTTCATCTCTGTCTCATCTCTGATCTGAGTGCTCAAATGTTCTGTGTGATCATGAAAAAAAACCCCATTATGTAGTGCCATCTCCTTAAAAACACGACACATCAATGCTCAAATCTCTATTATTCTGTATTTGTTCATTGCAATGCTTCATTAAGGCTCTGCTCTAAATAAATTTTTTACATCATTAGAGTTTTTTTGACAAAAATATGAAACTTCAGAGAAATCGTGGACTCCAAAAGGTTGACTGACAGAAGGCAAGAGGAGCTGTCTCACTCACACAGGGCCTGTTACAGTAAATGTGTCTTTCTTTATTTTGTTGAATTCCACTTTCTGTTTTTTCTGTCACAGAGCGGACAAGTTGAAAGGGGACCAGCGGAGACCTCAAGAGCTGAACAACCTGCTGAACCACAGAGTCCTCACACGGCCCGAGATCCAGAACAACGAACGCAATCGAGAACCAGCGTGTCAACATTCACTGTCGCAGGTCGACGACAAATGGCAAAAAGATGTTGTGAAACACAATGACCAGAGGGAGCAAGAGTACTACACCTTACAGAGGGAGGGAGAAAGGTACTCTCTGAAGAAAGAGGGCGTGAGCTACATGCTGCAGAAGGATGGAGACAGGTATCTCCTGCACAAGGATGGAGAGAAGTACCTCCTGAGAAAGAATGGGGAGAAATACTCGCTGCAGAAAGATGAAAAAGTGTACACCATTCACAGAGATCTGGAGAAGTGCGGCGTTCGTAAGACGGACGATAAGCACGGGGTGACACCGGCAGAGGAAAAATATGCACCCTCCAAAGATGGGGAGAAGTGTCTGCTCGCGAAAGACGGAGAAAAATACGCCCTGCAGAAAGTAGGCGATCGACACACACTCCAGAAAGATGGAAAAAAGTGCCTCTCTCAAAAGGAGGTCAAGAGACAGCTGTCATTAAAGGAAACTGAAAGGTTCAGCACAATGAGGGAGAAGGATAATAAATATGGCACTATACAAGTTATGGACAAATACAGCACTATGAAAGAAATTAAGAGATACAGCTCGTTTCGAGAGGGGGATAAATACGCGACTCTGAGGGACGCAGAGAAATATGCTACGGTTTGTGATGGGGATAAATACGGCTTTCAGAGAGATCCAAGCACCGACAGGGCTCTGACTAAAATCAACAGCATCAAGCTACAACCAGCCCAAGCTGCTGCCATCGCAGCTGCAGTGTCTGCGTCTCGTCAAAACCAGGCCAACATCAGCGCCCAGAAACCTGCACAGGTCAGTGGCTCAGGGTGTGGAACAGGGGAGCAGCAAAGGGACTGCAGCCCCACAGAGGTGGATGGCAACCTGGCCAGGGTTCCTGTAAAGTCTCCAGCTCCAGTCCAGGAGCCAGAAAAGGGTTTGTCCAGGACCAACTCCATTCAGCAGCTGGAGCACTGGGTCCATCCGCAAAGGAGAGGACTGGACAATAACTCAAAGAGGTGAGTAAAGCAACTTTTCATTCAGTACATTTAAAACTTTAACAAAGAGGGAGGCAAAAATTCAAAATACACCATCACATAAGTATAGGCATTGAACCAAACCTCAACATAGAGGTTAGCTTCATACGGGATATGGATGCAGCTCACTTTCTAGCTACTTATTTTAGAAGATAATCTTTTTACATTCCAGGTATAACACACTTCACTGCTGAATATACATTTCTATTTTTTTTATCTATCTTTTTTTCCATTTTGTGGGCTCCAAAGGACTAAATGATTGTGTTGAACTGGCAGTGTTGTTTCTAGATCGTAAAGATCAAAGCTCTTAATGTTTGTCATGTGGTAAATGGCCAGTGACTTTTTTCCACCATCAAGTGCGGGATCTACCAAGGAGATGCTCTGTCCCCACTGCTGTTCTGCATAGGCCTGAACCCCCACCAGTGAGATCACTGACAAGACTGGCTACGGATGCCGATTACAGAACGAAACAGTCGTCAACCACCTCCTGTACATGGATGACATCAAGCTGTATGCCAAGAGTGAACCAGACATCGATTCACTGATCCACACCACCAGGATATACAGCAATGACATCGGAATGTCGTTCGGACTGGAGAAGTGTAGTCAGATGGTAACAAAGAGAGGGAAGGTAGTCAGAACTGAGGGGATCGAACTACTAGAAGGCAACATTGCAGACATAGAGGACATCTACAAGTACCTGGGGATCCAACAGGCAAATGGGAACCATCAAGAGGTCGCTAGGAAACCTGCAACCACCAAGTACCTGCAGAGGCTCAGGCAGGTCCTGAGGAGTCAGCTGAACGGTAAGAACAAGATCCAGGTACCCTGCTGGGATAATAAGTTGGCCAAAGGAGGAGATAGAAGCCACTGACATCAAGACCAGGAAGCTCCTGACCATACATGGAGGGTTTCAGGGGTCTATCACACCAGGCAAGACCCCAGGTGCAGGCTGTGTAAAGATGCCCCTGACACAATCCAGCACATAACAGCAGGGCATACATGTAACGCCATAACCAGGTGGCCGGCATAGTGTACAGAAACATCTGTGCTGAGTATAACCTGGAAGTCCCGAGGTCAAAATGGGAGACGCCCCCAAGGGTGATGGAGAATGACGGAGCTAAGATCCTGTGGGACTTCCAGATACAGACAGACAAAATGTTGGTGGCTAACCAACCGGACATAGTGGTGGTAGACAAACAGAAGAAGACGGCCGTAGTGATCGATGTAGCGGTTCCCAATGACAGCAACATCAGGAAGAAGGAACATGAGAAGCTGGAGAAATACCAAGGGCTCAGAGAAGAGCTCGAGAAGATGTGGAGGGTGAAGGTAACAGTGGTTCCAGTGGTAATCAGAGCACTAGGTGCAGTGACTCCCAAACTAGGCAATGGAGAGAGACACAGATGGTTCCCAAATTCTAAGTGTTTGTTTGTTTGTTTGTTTGCTTGTTTGTTTGTTTGTTAGTTTGTTTCGCCTGTCTTGTCTGGCAGCTTTAGTAAGCTTCAGTAATTTTCCAAGATGAGCTCTACAAATTCTCTACAGGCTCCTGTTGTTCATGTGTTATTTTTATCTGTTTGTCTATTCATTTCTGTCAGTGTTATTTATATTATTACAGTTATGTCTAAGCTGACAGGCAGGAGTTAAAAAAGGAGAAAATACAATAACAGGATAGAGCATGAATACAAAAGCAATTGATCGCCAACTGCTGGACTTGTAATGGTGACATTATGTTTAGTTTAACTATTTAATGTTTTGTTGTACAGAAGAGCTTTGTTCCTTTCTACCATGTCATAGCGCTGGGACGGATTCAGGATCAAGGGTAACTTGATCTGTTGTGCATGTGTTCAGTTCGGAGGCTCGGTTTTCCTAAATGGATTTATCGAGTTAAGACAAGGACTGAACAGTAACCCATGTTTAGATAACCTTCTGTGTGCTCACATATTGTGCTTACATATTCTTCCATCCTGACCTTCTTCAGTGTTTCCCTTAGTTATTTTTAAGGACCATACAGTTGTTTGCATATTCGAATTAGGAGGAGGCCATTTACGTGCAAAGGGAAAGACCATCTCTGAATGGAGGAGGGGGCCTAAGGGTACATCTGTCACCATCCTACAATGCTGTGATTGCAGCCATTCCCCAACTCTCTGTGAATGGTACTCATGGTTATTGATCAGTGGTTGTTGATCAATGGTCATGACAGTTTGCATATTAATGATCATAAACTGACCTCCCAGCCCGTTGTTCATCAGTGGTGCTAGTTTGAGTCATTAAGGAAATGTCCTGTTTATAAGGTTGAAACCTGCAGTCAGCTGAGACTGAAGAAGTCACCTGATGATGATGAAACATTTCTCCCACTGAAAACGTCCAGATGAACAGAATCAACCTTTTGGGTTTTGAAATAAGCAGTTGCTGTACATCCAGCATTTTAGTAACAGGTGTCACAAAGCTGACATTTCAGACATATCAGAATCTCTCACTTTTTTTGCAACAAATGCCATCTCTCCAAACACTGAACACTGAATCCACATACAGAACCTCCCCTGCAGTAGGGACAAACTAAAAGAGCTATACGCATTTGTTCTTATCTTCCAGTGTTACATCGTACCAGACTTTACCAAGAAACATGCCCAGCCACCGTACTCAGATTGTACCCCGCTACCCTCAGGGGTACCGCACGCTGCCCCGCAACAGCATGATGAGGCCTGAAAGCATTTGCAGTGTGGCAGGCTCGGTATATGACCGGGCCCTCCATCCAGCCTCCACGTCTGCTGTTAGCACAACAGAGAAGAGAAAATCAATGAGGGATGACACAATGTGGCAGCTCTATGAGTGGCAGCAGAGGCAGGCCTTCTCCAGGCAAAGTCTGGCTCAGCCACCAGGTACACATTTACAAATACCATGGATTTCTTTTCTGAAGTTGTATAAATGGTACCTATGCCTTTTCTATATTAGTATGTTTCTTTTTCTTAATCCTTTTCCTTGTTGTTCCCATAAGACTTGTTAGAAAAAACACATGACACAGATGGGCTGCAGCAGACCATGACAGTAACCATCTATCAGAGAGGATGTGACTGTGGGGTTGTGAGACGGCCTTATTGATAATTCCATGTTGTCTAAAACAATATTTCACTTTTTTAAACAAAATGTATGTCATTTAATCAGATTACTGTTTTTTGAGCTAAGAAATATGAGTGGCTATAGAAAACATTAAAGAGAAACCTCTTGGATGATGTGATGCCTTATGTCCTGTCAGGCAGTTTTAATCATGGCCTGAATGATTTGTTGTGCCAAACACATTTGCTTTTCCAAGAGGAGCTCTATAGACTCCCTGCATCCTGTCTGCCCTGGATAAGCTGCAGGAATCAGTTGTGTGGGTAGACCCATCTGCTCCCCTGCTTAAGCTGGGCAGACACTGTGCGATTTTTCCAGTCGTGTTATTCAGCTTCAGCTCAAACTGCACGATTGACTCGCAGGGGTTAGAAGTTCATAGGTCACGATGCAGGGTCTCACACTATACGGCCCGATGCTCTGATGCGACCTGAGTGCTCACACTGTGCATCCATAAAATGAAGGTTATAACGGAAAATCTGTCGCTCGCTCTCCCTCTCTGTCTTTCACTCACACAGACTCACACCACCACCATGAACTTTGCTAAATTGCTAATGAAAAACATTGATCAGGCAGCTGTGATTGAGCAGCAGTGTAGATCCAACTATTTTCACGGTTGTTGTGGTCGTGATAATTTTGTGAGGCCACATCGAAAAGACTCAGATGAGCTTTCCAAAGTTCTACAAGTACCTCCATCGCTTGTGTCCAGATCACACGCTGCACTGCTGTGCTGCTCCGTCTTTTTCACCGACATTTATGTGTTTGCGCGTGCGCAGTGTGAGCGGCTGCGGTGACGCCCTCACGACGGTCGGCAGGGTTTGAAATCCTGCCGACCAAGCGATTGATGATCAGGAGCTGGTCGTGAGGTGTTAATCGCTTCTCGTTACCCCACGTATACTACACGATGAACGACGCACGATGAAGGCCAAACTCGGGCTGATCAACAAAACGGTCGCACGACTGAAAAATCGGCTCAAAATGGGCCAAAGATCGCACAGTGTAAGCCCAGCATTAGATGGCTCCAGTTGTATAAGCACTGCAGGTAAATGTTCTGGTAAGCCAATAGTGACACGTTCTCCTGTGTTGTTGTTTGTGCTTCCAGGTGTGGGTCATTATGGCACACTGCCCAGCATTAAGACCATGGGCAACATCTCCCAACATGCCGTGGCACACTCCATTCCCACTTCCCCATCTCATGGCTCTCTGGCTCTGTACAGCACATTCTCCCCTTCTCGTCAGCAGGTTGCTCAAAATCATAGTAGCTCCCACTCTGAGGTTTCTTCGCCCATATTGAGGGGGGATGTGACTCTTGACCGCCGGCACAGGACACACCTTGCGAAGGTAAAGGTCATGGCACAGGAATTCCATTTAAATATTAAGCTTTCATGCAGGATGTTCAATACAAAACAAAGATAGAACCAAAATCCGATGCTCTAGGGTGTGGCTGCTAAACTGTAGCAGAGGCTACTTGGTTTAAACAGTAATAAGTATATGAACAGTGAAGCTGTTTTGCTCGGTCCATACTTGGCATTAACATGGACTGGCTTTAGGGTGTTCCTGAGGAGATAGTAGGTATAAGCAGCACTACAGGAGCATTAACAAATGATATGACAGGTATGACTTGGATAAAGAGGGATATATAAGCAGGGCTGTGAAAGCTAAAAGGCAGGAGGAAAAAAATCAGAAAGAAAAAGGAAAGCGGGAGAAAATGTACGTGTCATGAAATGTGCTTGATAAAGAGGGTGGGAAGCCTCCTCCAGCTCTTCTGTGGAAATAAAAAGGCATTCCCAAGCCAGCCAAGAGATGTACAGTGGCTTGCAAAAGTATTCGGCCCCCTTGAACTTTTCCACATTTTGTCACATTACAGCCACAAACATGAATCAATTTTACTGGAATTCCAGGTGAAAGACCAATACAAAGTGGTGTACACGTGAGAAGTGGAACGAAAATCATACATGATTCCAAACATTTTTTACAAATAAATAACTGCAAAGTGGGGTGTGCGTAATTATTCAGCCCCCTTTGGTCTGAGTGCAGTCAGTTGCCCATAGACATTGCCTGATGAGTGCTAATGACTAAATAGAGTGCACCTGTGTGTAATCTAATGTCAGTACAAATACAGCTGCTCTGTGACGGCCTCAGAGGTTGTCTAAGAGAATATTGGGAGCAACAACACCATGAAGTCCAAAGAACACAGCAGACAGGTCAGGGATAAAGTTATTGAGAAATTTAAAGCAGGCTTAGGCTACAAAAAGATTTCCCAAGCCTTGAACATCCCACGGAGCACTGTTCAAGCCATCATTCAGAAATGGAAGGAGTATGGCACAACTGTAAACCTACCAAGACAAGGCCGTCCACCTAAACTCACAGGCCGAACAAGGGGAGCGCTGATCAGAAATGCAGCCAAGAGGCCCATGGTGACTCTGGACGAGCTGCAGAGATCTACAGCTCAGGTGGGGGAATCTGTCCATAGGACAACTATTAGTTGCGCACTGCACAAAGTTGGCCTTTATGGAAGAGTGGCAAGAAGAAAGCCATTGTTAACAGGAAACCATAAGAAGTCCCGTTTGCAGTTTGCCACAAGCCATGTGGGGGACACAGCAAACATGTGGAAGAAGGTGCTCTGGTCAGATGAGACCAAAATGGAACTTTTTAGCCAAAATGCAAAACGCTATGTGTGGCGGAAAACTAACACTGCACATCACTCTGAACACACCATCCCCACTGTCACATATGGTGGTGGCAGCATCATGCTCTGGGGGTGCTTCTCTTCAGCAGGGACAGGGAAGCTGGTCAGAGTTGATGGGAAGATGGATGGAGCCAAATACAGGGCAATCTTGGAAGAAAACCTCTTGGAGTCTGCAAAAGACTTGAGACTGGGGCGGAGGTTCACCTTCCAGCAGGACAACGACCCTAAACATAAAGCCAGGGCAACAATGGAACGGTTTAAAACAAAACATATCCATGTGTTAGAATGGCCCAGTCAAAGTCCAGATCTAAATCCAATCCAGAATCTGTGGCAAGATCTGAAAACTGCTGTTCACAAACGCTGTCCATCTAATCTGACTGAGCTGGAGCTGTTTTGCAAAGAAGAATGGGCAAAGATTTCAGTCTGTAGATGTGCAAAGCTGGTAGAGACATACCCTAAAAGACTGGCAGCTGTAACTGCAGCAAAAGGTGGTTCTACAAAGTATTGACTCAGGGGGCTGAATAATTACGCACACCCCACTTTGCAGTTATTTATTTGTAAAAAATGTTTGGAATCATGTATGATTTTCGTTCCACTTCTCACGTGTACACCACTTTGTATTGGTCTTTCACCTGGAATTCCAGTAAAATTGATTCATGTTTGTGGCTGTAATGTGACAAAATGTGGAAAAGTTCAAGGGGGCCGAATACTTTTGCAAGCCACTGTAATCTTTGTAGCATGTCATGGGTGTGCCCCAGAGCTTCCTCCCAGTGGGATACGCCTGGAAAACCTCACCTAGGAGTCAGGAGTCATCCAGGAGTCATCCTTGTCAGATGCCTGATCCACTTCTATGGAGGACTATAAAGATGTTTGGATTTCAGAAATATACAAGAGAAAAGTTTAGGAAAAAGAAGAGCGACCAAAACCTTTGGAAAAACTGAATAGCTCACGTCTGACGTTTGTCAACATGTACAGTTTACAGAGTCTTCATACAGCTGAGCAAATATCTCAGTTTTCATTTTCCTGCAGTAGCTATATGTGACAGAGATTAGGAACACTGCCTTAAGTGAATGTGATGAATTCTGTCCTCATCTAGTACGGATACACACCTGATCGACGATCCATTGCAGTTGGCATCCCATCTCAGACTATCACTCCACAGTCTCTGCAAGGCAAGACGGTAAGCAACACCATGACATTCATCGTGTGCTCTGCATGTGCTTCCAATATTAAAGAAGAGTGAGATCTGTGTTTTGGTTTGATCATCTATAAAATGATGATGAGAAAACATTTTGCAGTGGTTTCTACACAGCTGTGTGCAGTTCAGTTTTGGCACAGTGGTGTGTTGTTTTATTTTAATGGGTGCCAGTCTACATCGTGTTGGAGTCTTTGTACATCACACCATGAATAGCAATCAAATGAAGAGCTCACTGGCGAGTAAGCCTCTGGTAAAGTCATTAGGTCAACGAGAGCCAGCCACATTTTCAGGAACTAGAGTTCACATGTGTTTAATTTCACTACAGGGTGTGTTATTTGTAGTTTGATTGTCTCATTTCAAGCACATTAAAAGTTTTTGGCTGTCAGTTATATCAGAACAATAATGCCTGCTATGCACTGTAACTGCTCCAGTAAAATCCTCAGGGGGATCATATGACATTTATGCACAAACACAACTGACTATATCTTCATTTTTTAATGTCCAGCAGAGTGTGTGTGTGTGTGTGTGTGTGTGTGTGTGTGTGTGTGTGTGTGTGTGTGTGTCTTTGCTCTAAAGTTGTATCTTAGGCACCATGTGTGGCGACAGTGTGAAGCTCTGAGCTCACATTCCTATTTAATCAACAGAAATATTGTAGCATTTCATACAGTGTCATTCTACTTTCACAATAAGGACTCATCTCGTGTTGATAAATGCATTATCTTGTAATGCTGGAATTATGTTGCCTTTAATTTGTTCTAGCAAATGAGTATTCTGCCAGAAATCCATTGCAGTGGTTCTCCTCTGTGTGTTGCTCTGTGCAGCCGGAGGAGCTGACACTGCTGCTCATCAAGCTTCGCCGGCAGCAGGCGGAGCTCAACAGCCTGCGGGAACACACAGTAGCTCAGCTAATGGCCGTTGGTATGGAAGGGCACAACGCAAAGGTCAGCTCTGAGTGTATGTGTTTGTGCATGCACGTATTTGTGCTTTCCCAGCCAAGCAGTCAAAACACATACTGTGTGCATTTGTGTGTATCTGCAGGAGGACCGCTATTCATTTACTTGTGTCTGGTTTAGACGTCGTGTCTGCTCGGTTTGGAAAAACCTCGTGTTTTGGTTTAAATCATAGACTGTATTTAAAAGATGTCACCTCCATCATTTGGATTTGGCATCTTGATGGCTCGGTGTTATCCTGTAACCACGGCTACGTTGATTTCTTTGTTGCAAAAAGTGACCATATTTTGACAAAAGATGATAGTTCCAAGTTCTCCGCTAAGATTGGCGAGCTGCACGTAGACACAAATGCCAGTTGGTGCTAATTAGCAGACTCATAAGATACTGACTGTCAAATAATTCAAAATTGTTTCTTGAGGTCCCTCAAACTTGGTCTTCATGTTCATGGAATTAGACGGCAATCAGCTGGCTATATTGACTCACCTCCCTAACTTTAAGCACAACCAGCATCCAAAAGGATGAGGTGGAAAAGAATTTACCCACCGCACAGTTCTTATGAAAGGGAAAACTGTCCACAGGGAATCAAACTATTTTTCTAGGAAAACTGTCGGAATTTTAACATGGAAATCTTCGGGAATTGACTAACTTTTGTAACTACTCAAAAGTGGCTAATAGAGGAGCAGCAGTTTGGAGATATATATATATATATATATATATATATATATATATATATATATATATATATATATAATATATATATATATATATATATATATATATATATATATATATATATATATATATATATATATATATATATATATATATATATATATATATATATAAAAAGAGAGAGAGAGCTCCTTTCACAGTATTAGTGTTTATTTTAAAATATTAACCACATTTCCCCCGTTTCCTGGGATCTATATGATTAGTTGAAAAGGTAAAGGTTGCAAAGTTAAAACAAGTTATGAGCGATGAATGTCTGCTGACTTCTTTGATCCACTGAACATAAAACCCACATTTTGTCTGTAATCCAGTTCACTGAGTGGCAATTAGTAGTTTAAGCTTTGTGCAACCAGTGAATGATTTCCTCAACAAATCTTTTACCCAAACTAAACTACTATCTCAGTACATTAAAGAGAACTCTATGCTTACTACTTTTTATTTAAACACAAAGAAACAGTGTCACTGTAGAGTATTGTTGTGGCATTAATGGTGGACGGGTTTGTATTTTGGATGGTGAAGGTTGGTGCATCGATTTACAGGCTTTATTTAACACTTTGCAAAGAGGGTACTACTCCTGTCTGTGGGGCAGAAGCAGAATGCATGGATGCAATAGACCTGATGCATCGAGCAATGTGATATTTGTTGTCTTAAATCAGATCAACATGTGTCGATCCGTTAAAAAAAAACAAACCACTATGCGGGAAGTTGATTATGGCTCTCGGATAAAGAATTCTAATCCCTGAGCCTATGAGTCTTACCTGGTACATAAGGCAGGGTTCTGGAGCTGATGTGGGTTGGGGACTCGCCCAGTCCTAACTACCTCCAAATCATCCAGGTGTCTTCCCTCCAGAAAAGAAAAGAAAAGAAAAGAAAACTCGAATAGCCAAACCCTATCAGTCCCACCTGTAGCTCCCCCGTGGATCGTGGCACTTGTAATTTCTGGGATTATTTTAGTAGCCTTGACAGCAGGCTCCAAGGAAAGGTTATTTTTGAATGCCAGGGCAGCCTGTACGAGCTATTTACAGGAATAAAGAATAATGCTCAGACTATTACCGTTACTATTTCACAAAAGCTTAAAAGGTCAATTTCCACAATTTAGACTTTAATTGCAGGAAATTTTATCAAAGAAGTTCAAATTCAAATTTTATTTGTCACACACACACAACCATACACAGTATGACATAGGGGTGAAATGCTTGTAGCTGTACAATGCCCGACCATTAAATGACAGAAAAAAGTTTTACAGTATTTACAATTTACAGGTTACTACAAATTTACAAATTAACTTAGAAATTTACAGTAAAAAATGTGCAAATAGCAGAAAGAGATTATAAAGATTATAAATTATAGGAAATGTGTGGTGGTGCGTGTGTTAATGTGATGTGTGTGAGAGTCCAGTCCTACACCTGGTTCAGGGCCCGGATAGCCTGGGGAAGAAGCTCCTCCTCATTCTCTCTGTTTTGGCCTTAAGGGAGCGGAAGCGCTTCCCAGACCTCAACAGTGAGAAAAGTCCATTGTTGGGATGGGAGAGGTCCATCATAATCTTCCTAGCTTTGGACTTGCACCGCTTGGTGTAGATGGACAGCAGGTCAGGGAGCTCTGATTGAATGATGCGTTCAGCAGGAGACGAAGCAAACAAACAAAATCAAATAGTAAAAATCACAAAACAATCATCAAATCACTTGAATACTTATCTAACTAACCTACTCTGAGCTAATGCTGACTTTGTTCTTATCTTTGGTGAGGAGAGCTTGAAGGAAGGATGAGCACAACTAGGCCCAAAGATACACTTATCCCCATGATAATCACCCAACAGGAAAGCAGCATTCAGTCGAAGTGTGATGGGATCATTTCGACCATCTAACACGGCAAAAATGAGCAGATGAAAAGACAAAATCCCAAAGTCGATTCACAGGTTCACAGGTTGGACTTTGGTTCCCCCTCTAGCGTCTCTGTGGGAAGATTAAACAGTGACTCTTTAGATCCAATGTTCTGAACTGCTCATCGCACAGAAGACTAAAGGAAGACCCTCGAATCTCTTTTACACCCCACATTATACCTGCTCACCCGTCCTCCACCTTCCTTCAACGGACGTCACATCTTCACATTTTGGTCGTCTAATAAAGTTGTCGACGTAATCATCCGATGTCCACCTCATCTATCTGACTTACATGGTTTAACACAAAGTCTAAACTTTAAAATCAGTAAATAATTTCATTACATTTTCTTTGTTATTCTTAACATAAAGAATTCACGTTTAAACATTCAGTAACATAATCCCTTCTTAATTCAAATACAGAGGAATACTTTGTTTTAGTTTTTAAAACGGTAAATATTTAGCTGTGATGGTCACACGATACGTGCATGACGAGTTCTGCTTTGAGCCCATCAGTATGTTATGTTTTATCTGTCTTCTTTTATGTATTGAAGATCAAGAAAGTTATTCCACGCTGCGTGTGGCGTGACAGATATTCCACCGTCAGGCCGTGAATTTAGTTTGTAGGCCTGAACTTACTGCGGTGCGTGAGCTCAAGCGTTTCAAACTATAAAACTGTACAGGATGCGAGTGAGGCCCCACAACGCAGACTGTGATAAACTAAAGACAAGTCATTAATTCATCAAGTGTGGGTATCCACAGACGCTAAAACACACACTAGGGCTGTGGGACACTGGAGTGCTGAAGTGACAGCCGGACAGAACTTAACTAACCACAAGGCACGCAAGCCGAAGGACGAGCAAAAATAAGATGGGAAGTACAGAACACGGACAGAAAGGGAAAACGGAGCTAGAACTGACACAGAGACATAAAGATGAACACAACACAAGCAGGAACTGGCTAAGACTAAGAAACTAAACCAAAAAAACACTGGAAATGCTAAACTCAGTCTACGAGAGCAGAAGTTTAAGGAAGAACACATGAAACATTAAACACATCAGGAATGAGCATGGAATATCGAAACAAACACTAGAAAGCCACAAACATTTGGAGAGCGGACCCAGGAACATGACAAAAATAGATGTCAGATTATAATATGCGTTAATTTAATGACTTATGCGGACAGTTTGCTGAGCGAGTTTGTGTTTATTCGGTTTAAATCGAGCTCTGGTTCGTTTTCCCTGCTGCAATTGGTTTGTGCAAGTGTGAACACAGAAATGGCACTGGGTTGTGGACCAGAACCACCACACCAAGACGCTTTGGAAGACATGCTCTCGGTACGGTCCCAAATGAACTCCAGAGTGGTGCATTTATGGTGCGAATGTGATCTGAACAAAACACCAAGTGAACCAAATTATAAGTTTGAGCTAAAAACGACCCGTAGCCAAATATGCTTTGTATTCTCAGTGCAGGAAAGTACTATAGATCACGGCAAATGTACATAAATGCTTTGTGTTCTCCAACAGTCCAGAACACGGCACCTTCTTCCTGTGTTTAGTTTTGTTGCTCCCGCCCCAGACACATCTGGCCAATGAGTGGGCTGAACATTCAATTCAATTCAATTCAATTCAATTTTATTTATATAGCGCCAAATCACAACAAAAGTCGCCTCAAGGCGCTTTATATTGTACAGTAGATCGCACAATAATAAATACAGAGAAAAACCCAACAATCATATGACCCCCTATGAGCAAGCACTTTGGCGACAGTGGGAAGGAAAAACTCCCTTTTAACAGGAAGAAACCTCCTGCAGAACCAGGCTCAGGGAGGGGCGGGGCCATCTGCTGCGCCCTGTTGGGGTGAGAGAAGGAAGACAGGATAAAGACATGCTGTGGAAGAGAGACAGAGATTAATAACAGATATGATTCGATGCAGAGAGGTCTGTTAACACATAGTGAGTGAGAAAGGTGACTGGAAAGGAAAAACTCAATGCATCATGGGAATCCCCGGCAGCCTACGTCTATTGCAGCATAACTAAGGGAGGATTCAGGGTCACCTGGTCCAGCCCTAACTATATGCTTTGGCAAAAAGGAAAGTTTGAAGCCTAATCTTGAAAGTAGAGATAGTGTCTGTCTCCTGAATCCAAACTGGAAGCTGGTTCCACAGAAGAGGGGCCTGAAAACTGAAGGCTCTGCCTCCCATTCTACTTTTAAATACTCTAGGAACAACAAGTAGGCCTGCAGTGTGAGAGCGAAGTGCTCTAATAGGGTGATATGGTACTACAAGGTCATTAAGATAAGATGGGGCCTGATTATTTAAGACCTTGTATGTGAGGAGCAGGATTTTGAATTCAATTCTGGATTTAACAGGAAGCCAATGAAGGGAAGCCAATACAGGAGAAATATGCTCTCTCTTTCTAGTCCCTGTCAGGACTCTTGCTGCAGCATTTTGGATTAACTGAAGGCTTTTCAGGGAGTTTTTAGGACATCCTGATAATAAAGAATTACAGTAGTCCAGCCTGGAAGTAATAAATGCATGAACTAGTTTTTCAGCATCACTCTGAGACAGGATATTTCTAATTTTAGAGATGTTGCACAAATGGAAGAAAGCAGTCTTACATATTTGTTTAATATGTGCGTTGAAGGACATGTCCTGGTCAAAAATGACTCCAAGGTTCCTCACAGCATCACTGGAGGCCAAGGTAATGCCATCCAGAGTAAGAATCTGCTTAGATACCATATTTCTAAGATTTTCAGGGCCGAGTACAATAACCTCAGTTTGATCTGAATTAAGAAGCAGAAAGTTAGCGGCCATCCAGGTCTTTATGTCTTTAAGACATTCCTGCAGTTTAACTAATTGGTCTGTGTTACCTGGCTTCATGGATAGATAGAGCTGCGTGTCATCTGCATAGCAGTGTAAATGTATGCTATGTCTTCTAATGATGCTGCCTAAGGGAAGCATGTATAATGTAAACAGAATTGGTCCTAGCACTGAACCCTGTGGAACTCCATAATTGACCTTAGTGTGTGAAGAGGACTCTCCATTTACATGTACAAATTGGAGTCTATTAGATAGATATGATACAAACCACTGCAGCACAGTACCTGTAATACCTACAGCATGTTCTAATCGCTCTAATAGGATATTATGGTCAACAGTATCGAACGCAGCACTGAGGTCTAGCAGGACAAGCACAGAGATGAGTCCACTGTCAGAGGCCATAAGAAGATCATTTGTAACCTTCACTAAAGCTGTTTCTGTGCTGTGATGAGCTCTGAAACCTGACTGAAACTCTTCAAATAAGCCATTCCTCTGCAGATGATCTGTTAGCTGTTTGACAACTACTCTTTCAAGGATGTTTGATATGAAAGGAAGGTTGGAGATTGGCCTATAATTAGCTAAGACAGCTGGGTCTAGAGATGCTTTTTAAGTAAAGGTTTAACTACAGCCAGCTTGAAGGCCTGTGGTACATAGCTGATTATTAGAGATGGGTTGATCATATTTAAGATTGAAGAATTAATTAATGGCAGGACTTCTTTGAGCAGTTTTGTAGGAATGGGGTCTAAAAGACACGTTGATGGTTTGGAGGAAGTAATTATTGAAGTTAACTCAGAAAGATCAATTGGAGAAAAAGAGTCTAACTTAACATCGATGGTACTAAAAGCAGCTGTAGATAATATTACATCTGTGGGATGATTATTGGTAATTTTTTCTCTAATGATAAAAATTTTATTTGTGAAGAAGTTCATGAAGTCATTACTAGTTAACGTTAAAGGGATGGTTGGCTCAGTAGAGCTCTGACTGTTTGTCAGCCTGGCTACAGTGCTGAAGAGAAACCTGGGGTTGTTCTTATTTTCTTCAATCAGTGATGAATAGTAAGATGTTCTGGCTTTGCGGAGGGCTTTCTTATAAAGCAGCAAACTATTTCTCCAGGCTAAATGATGATCCTCTAAATTTGTGACACGCCATTTCCTCTCCAGCTTACGCGTTATCTGCTTTAGGCTACATGTTTGAGAATTATACCACGGAGTCAGGTACTTCTGATTTGAGACCTTAGTTTTCACAGGAGCTACAGTATCCAGAGTCGTACGTAGTGAGGAGGTAAAATTATTAACAAGATAATCGACCTCTGTTGGAGTAGCGTTCAGATAGCTGCTCTGCTCTACAGGGAGTGCAGAATTATTAGGCAAGTTGTATTTTTGAGGAATAATTTTATTATTGAACAACAACCATGTTCTCAATGAACCTAAAAAACTCATTAATATCAAAGCTGAATGTTTTTGGAAGTAGTTTTTAGTTTTAGCTATTTTAGGGGGATATCTGTGTGTGCAGGTGACTATTACTGTGCATAATTATTAGGCAACTTAACAAAAAACAAATATATACCCATTTCAATTATTTATTTTTACCAGTGAAACCAATATAACATCTCCACATTCACAAATATACATTTCTGACATTCAAAAACAAAACAAAAACAAATCAGCGACCAATATAGCCACCTTTCTTTGCAAGGACACTCAAAAGCCTGCCATCCATGGATTCTGTCAGTGTTTTGATCTGTTCACCATCAACATTGCGTGCAGCAGCAACCACAGCCTCCCAGACACTGTTCAGAGAGGTGTACTGAAGGAGTTTGCAAAGAAAAGCGTCTGGACTTCTTTAAGTTGCTTGAAGACGTTTCACCTCTCATCCGAGAAGCTTCTTCAGTTCTAAGGTCAAATGGCCGAGAGTCCCAGATTTAAACCCAGTGGGAGTTTCCCCCCAAGGAGGGACGAAGGACTCCCTGGTGATCCTCTAATCACATGCGCCAAGGTGTGAAAGCGGGTGTGGGACCTAATCAGCCAGGGTTTCGGGTGAGCCCATTGTGAAACCTGGCCCCACCTTGTCATGTGAATTCCTGAGGTCAGATGGCCCAGGATGTGAGTGGGCGTTAAGGCGTCTGGGGAGGGAACTCAAAACTGGATTATAGATGGCAGACAGTTGGTGTCGTAAACCACCGCCTCTGTTCAGAGATGGTCGCTCACAGTGGACATAGATGGCCTCTTTCACTCCTCTTTCAAACCATCTGTCCTCTCTGTCCAATATGTGAACATTGGCATCCTCGAAAGAGTGACCTTTATCCTTAAGATGCAGATGGACTGCTGAGTCTTGTCCTGTGGAGGTGGCTCTTCTATGTTGTGCCATGCGCTTGTGAAGTGGCTGTTTGGTCTCTCCAATGTAGAGGTCTGGGCATTCCTCGCTGCACTGTACAGCATACACCACGTTGTTCAGTCTGTGTTTTGGAGTTTTGTCTTTCGGGTGAACCAGTTTGTGTCTGAGTGTGTTGCTGGGTCTGAAGTACACTGGGATGTCGTGCTTGGAGAAAACTCTCCTGAGTTTCTCTGATACACCGGCTACATAGGGGATGACAATGTTGTTGCGTCTGTCTTTCTTATCCTCCCTCGCTGGTGTCTGATCTTCTTTTCTGTGCCTCTTTGCTGACTTTATGAACGCCCAGTTAGGATAACCGCATGTTTTCAGTGCTTCCTTTACGTGTGTGTGTTCCTTCTTTTTCCCCTCAGGCTTGGAGGGAACATGTTCTGCCCGGTGGTGTAGGGTCCTAATTACTCCAAGTTTGTGTTCCAGAGGGTGATGGGAGTCAAAGAGGAGGTACTGGTCCGTGTGTGTGGGCTTCCGGTAAACTTCAATGTTGAGGTTGCCATTCTCTTCAATGTGCACCGCGCAGTCCAGGAAAGGCAAACAGTTATCCTTTGTGTCTTCCCTGGTGAACTTGATGTTTTTATCCACAGCATTAATGTGTGCAGTGAAGGATTCCACTTCTTGTGTCTTGATTTTGACCCAGGTGTCGTCTACATATCTGTACCAGTGGCTGGGTACTCTCCCTTTAAAAGAGCCAAGAGCCTTTCTTTCCACTTCCTCCATGTAAAGGTGGCTACAATAGGTGACACAGGGGAGCCCATGGCACAGCCATGTTTTTGTCTGTAGAAGCCTTCGTTGTATTTGTTGTTCACATACTTCAAATACTGCTTTTGGGCACTCCAGTGATGTTGCAGCTCTGAAATATGGCCAAACTGGTGGCAAGTGGCATCTTGGCAGCTGCACGCTTGACTTTTCTCAGTTCATGGGCAGTTATTTTGCGCCTTGGTTTTTCCACACGCTTCTTGCGACCCTGTTGACTATTTTCAATGAAACGCTTGATTGTTCGATGATCACGCTTCAGAAGCTTTGCAATTTTAAGACTGCTGCATCCCTCTGCAAGATATCTCACTATTTTTGACTTTTCTGAGCCTGTCAAGTCCTTCTTTTGACCCATTTTGCCAAAGGAAAGGAAGTTGCCTAATAATTATGCACACCTGATATAGGGTGTTGATGTCATTAGACCACACCCCTTCTCATTTCAGAGATGCACATCACCTGATATGCTTAATTGGTAGTAGGCTTTCGAGCCTATACAGCTTGGAGTAAGACAACATGCATGAAGAGGATGATGTGGACAAAATACTCATTTGCCTAATAATTCTGCACTCCCTGTATGTTGGTACAGGGCATTGAAGATGATAACAGTGGGTGGATTATATTCTTAAACTTAGTTACAGCGCTTTCAGAAAGACATCTACTGTGATAAAGTCTCCTCCCCACTGATGTGTAATCAATTATTGTAAATGTAAATGTTATCAGGAAATGATCAGACAGCAGAGGGTTTTCAGGAAACACTGTTAAATGTTCAGTTTCTATGCCATATGTTAAAACAAGATCTAGAGTGTGATTAAAGTGGTGGGTGGGTTCTTTTACATTCTGAGAGAAGCCAATTGAGTCTAATAACAGATTAAATGCCATGTTGAGGCTGTCATTTTTAGCATCTACATGGATGTTAAAATCACCCACAATAATTATTTTATCTGAGCTGAGCACTAAATCAGATAAAAAGTCTGAGAAATCAGAGAGAAACTCTGTGTAAGGCCCAGGTGGACGATAGATGATAACAAGTAAGACTGGTTTCTGAGTTTTACAGCTGGGGTGGACGAGGCTAAGCATCAGGCTTTCAAATGAATTAAAAGTCTGTCTGGGTCTTTGGTTGATTAATAGGCTGGTGGCATTCCCACGTGGTTTGTAGTGTCGCATTTTGGTTTGCTTGGAGTTCGCGTGAATTTTTCCTTGTGTGAAAGTTTACAAATTCATCAGCTGATTGGGACCAGAATAAATAAGTGAAAGCTCTAAAAACCAAAGACAATAAAATGTGACTTTTACATTTTTACATCACTGTCACCTTGTTACTGGGCAGGTGAGGTCAAGACCTATTTAAAATTTAGAGAGTATGCGTACAAAAGCAAAGCCACAGCCTGATTTAATGTGGCACTGGATCTCATCCAGTTTTTCAAATAACCAAAAGTTTAAGTTTGAAAAGGATGGAGTTGGACTGCCAATTCCAACAAGTAAGTCAGGTGGTGAAGAATGAAAATGCTCTGTGAGTTGGTATAAAGGGGAACCCAGCTGCCATCTCGCCCATGCACATGCCTCCAGATGTTCCAGTAGAACAAATTTCACAACCATGTGAAAAATGTCCGTAATGCTCCTGACAAACTGCAACTCCAAGTTTTTACAAAAATGCGTGTAATATAGACCTCGGTGATGTTTGTGCAGTGTTTCACCGAATTCTGAGTCACGACCGTTACGTCTGCACTGAAATCCTGCCGAACTGGAGCCGTGTTCAAACAGAGTGACTGCTCTATCATGTAGCAAACAGATTCATACAGATTATGTTGAGTGATATTTTTACTGATTACTCATTACCAACTATTATTAAATTCTTACTCTGATCATTGCAACGAAGCCATAATGCTATTTAGGGATGATTATACATAAACTGAGGTTAATATTCAAATTCTTTGTAGTCATTCTCTCTCTCTTCCGTTTTTGTTAACTCTTCTTCTCTAACTTTGTCTTTTCCTTTCCTGCTTTTGCCTCACTACTAATGTGTCTACCAAACTTTTCCTATTTCTTCTCTCCTTCCTTCTTGGCTGCTGAAGACTGATGTTCTCTTCCATCATCTCCAGAGGAACCTTATATACCTGGAAAGTCAGGTGAGCACTCTGCTCCTCTTGTCTTAAATCAAATAAAACATTTTGTGAGTCATGGGAACCCACATCCAGTTTTCACTTACTGGAAGAGAACATTTGCTTGTTTCTAGAAAGTTTTCTGTAAATGTACACACATTTACAATTATTTATTTTATTCTCTATTTCTGCTTTATTTCTTTGCATGTTTATTCAGAATCTTTCATTCTGAAGCTGAAATTGCAAACTTACTGCAGCATTTGTGGCACTTTTGCTCACTTTTGCTTTGTTGTGTGGGCTAATTTGTAGATAGCTGTTGGGTTCAGTGACATTAAGTATGTATGAAGTTTGAAGCTCAACTTGCAAAGACTTGAAACTGGTTGCGAATCATATATGAGTATGAAGTCTATATTATAATGCAGCTACTCGTTTGAATCAGCAGTTTGTGAAGCTATAAACACTACATTATAAACACTACACTACTGTTAACTTATTCCTTGTAAGAAGCACTTTCTTACTGTGATGCAGTTATGTTGGATTATCATTATTTACTTTGATTCCAGATTTCAGTTGGATCTTTAAAAAAAAAAGTCTGAACCTGTAGTGATATTTATCACCAGGTTTTATGTTTTTTGATGACCTGCACACAGTGGGCTATTTAAGATCTGCTTTTGTAGTTTATTTTCAGGACGTTGACATCTCTGAGCACATTCTTCTTCTTCAGCATGCTCATCCTTCTGGACTAATTGCTGGGAAAACAAAATCTGTTGGCAGGTTGCACATGTCATACCAGGATCAGGCATCTAAATGTGCTGTTTATTTTCAGCCTGTTTGGTAGGACTAGCCTTCCCTCTATTATTGAACAGGACTGCTCAGTGCTGAAAAGGTCATGTCCTTCTGTGAAAACATAGTCTTTGTGGAAGGGAGTTATTTTCAGTTTTCTTACAGTTATTCTCTGCCTTTATCTTTGCCTCACACCATAGTTTATAAAAGCATAAAGAAAAAAGAAAAGAAAGAGAGGGAAACCATATCAGAGTCTGAATTGTCTACACGACTATTTAACATGAAACTACATGAAATTTTACGTTTAGATAGAAATGTAAAGAGTATAACATCTAATACAGAAGTTAATGGACCCTGGAAAGCTTTATGGGCAGGTGCTTTGCATCATGGCCTCTAAAAAGTCTTATACACTGTGTATAACAGCGGTCCCCAACCCCCGGGCCATGGACCGGTACTGGTCCTTGAATCGTTTGGTACCAGGCCACAAGAGTTGAGGCTCGGGTGTGAAATGTATGGTTTTCAGGGTTTTTAGCGCTTTGTATCGTTAACTCTGTTTCCCTGGGTCTTTTCACGTGTGTTATGAATAAATCTTCTTTTTTTGGTACCAGTACTGGTTTTATTTTGCTGTATTTATATGCGACACGTTAAAGGCCGGTCCGTGAAAATATCCGGTCTTTAAGTGATGACCTGATGAACCGGCCTCTGTGTTTATTAAGGCTGTGTTTTAAACATGTTTTAATACTTTGTATGTTGTTCTATTTAATCTTAACATACCCCTAAAAGCAGTCAGTGATCACTGTCGGCCTCTCTCAGTTTTAATTGCCATTTTATTAACGATGAAAGAATTTAGACAGTTTGTCACTCTTGGGAGCTGCAGCGGCGTTTGGGCCCAGGCACAGCTAATGACGTCAGACTTAAAGACCGGAGTGTCGGACATAAACCAGTCTGTGGCGTAAAAAATATGTTGGGGACTGCTGGTGTATAACATGTCCTTACTTTCATGCTGCTGAAATTCAAAGCAAACTGATCTTCATTGTCTTTGCAAGTTGATGTTCATTGTACGGGTCTTTTTGTTTAACATTAGAATTTTAAAACCCTACACTATATTGCCAAAAGTATTTACACACACAAATTCAAATGTTCCAATCACTTTCGAGGCCAAAGGGGTGTAAAGATTAAGCTCATAGGCATGCAGACTACTTGAGAATGGGTTGGTGTAAGGAGCTCAGTGAATTCCATCATGGTACCGTGATATCGTGCCACCAGTGCACCCAGTACAGTTGTGAAATTTCCTTGCTGCTAAATACTCCTCACTCAACTGTTAGGGCTATTGGAACAAAGTGAAAATGATTAGAAGTCACAGAAACTCAGTAACAAAGTAGAGGCTAGATAAAATCAAAGAGTAGGGTCAGCGGGTGCTGAGGCACGTAGTGTGCAGAGATGACCAATGTTCTGCAGAGTCAGTCACTACAGACCTCCGACCTTCAGATTAGCTGAAGAACAGTGTCTAGAAACCTTCATGTAATTGGTTTCCATAGCCGAGTAGCTGCATCCAAGCCTTATATTACCGAGTGCAATGTAAAGCGTCAGATGCAGTGGAGATGTGCACCGTTGAGTGCTGAATCACACTTGTCCGTCTGGCAGTCCGATAGAGGAGAGCGATATTTGCCTGACTGCATTTACCAATTGTAAAGTTTGTAAGATGGGTTATATAAGTATATAAGTTGGCTTTTTTTCTTTTTCTTTTTTTTTTTGAGGAGTTCAGCTGCTTTTTCACGAAAACCTTTGGACAATTTCATGTTCCCAGCTTTGTGGGATCAGTTTGGGGATTCCAGTTCCAATATAACTGCAAACCAGTGCACAAAGTACGGTCCATAGAGACATTAGTGAGCGAGCTTGTTATGGAAGAGATTAATTGAAGAGTCCTGATCTCAACCTGATAGAACTCTTTTAAGATGAAATGGAGAAATATTTAACCCTATGGATTCAGAATGGGAAGTCACTCAAGTTCATATGCCTGTGAAGGCAAGCAAGCAGATGCTTTTGGCAACATAGTGTATGTGCATTAAATCTGTGACTAGATCAATCCTATGGGAAAACTGCAGTACCTCACCTGGGATAAATATCATTTGGTCCTTGGTCATACCTAGAAATCATTGAATCAATGAAGACTTGTATTGTTTTTTTAATGACATCCAAAAATCCAAAAGCACCTCCTTGGAGAAATTAAAATATTATAAATATTGCTCTTTGGTTGTATACATGACCTGATGTTTCTTTGTAGGTTATTATAGATTTGAGGTGAGCGTTAGGATTGATCAGGAAGGTTTAGAATAAGATTGGTCATTGAGAGATGGAGTGAGAGAACACTAAACTGTCACAGGTGTGTTTATCCTACTTTTTGTCTTCCAGTTTTTGTTTACAAATCAGTTATTAAACAGTATTTCGTCCTCCAGCAACAGTTATAGCTGTGTTATTAAATCACTGTATCCTCTTTCTCCACGGCGCTCTGCTAGACGAAGGAGAATGAGCCTCTAATCTTCATGATTCACACTATGATTGAGAACTCTGCACCAAGGCCACAACTCTACCAGCAAGTAAGGTCTTAGGCAGGTTCTGGCTTGAGTCACTGTGCAGGCATCTCTGTTAGGGACATGTTGGTCATCATTTAAGTACCGCAGTCAACATTGGGTTTATCTTTACATGCTGGAGCACCAAAGTTGTACAATTTTGTTCAACAAGTCATTTATTTATTCATTTTTAAAGTGAAAAATCCCCTCTCAACGTGAAATATCAAACATTTAGAGGAATATGCATTTATGACATTATTGCTGCTGATAAATACGTCCAAGTTATTTCTTGCGGAACTCTATATTTTTGAATGAAGTGGAACAGACTCAAGCCAGATGTTTCCAGTAGTTTTCTATCCACATCATCCCCTCCACTGTTAACCTCGTTATCATGTTTTGGATGCAGTCAGTTGGTTCATCTGTCAGTTGTTCCACAGTGATCCTTCCTATGTGTCACCTATTGCAATGTTTGAAGTGTATATGACGTTCTTTTTGTTTCCTGCACATCTCATTTCACTGCTTTCCTTTCTTTATGCAACTAGAACTGAGCATGATTTGTGGCTGCAATGACTGTCAGAGCGATGGAGTCTCCCGTCACACAGCAGTGTTTATTGTTGAAGTTTACTTTGGAAATGCTTGACTGGTTTAATGTGTTAGTATTACAGGTTTTGGTTTTTGGAAAACTAAAAAGGACAGTCCATGTTTTAGGTTGAGTTATAAGCTGGAACTGCTCTATATTGCCAAAAGTCTTCACTAACCCATCCAAACCGCTGAATTCATGTATAATCATTTTAATTGCCACAGGCTTATAAAGTCAAGCACCAAGGCATGCATAGTTGCTTTCAGGAGCTCAGTGAAGTCCAGTTTAGTACCGTGATAGGATGGGGCCTGGATGATTGAGCATGCATCGAGACATAGTGCACAGAGGCTGCCAGCTTTCTGCTGAGTCAACCTCCACAGACCTCCAAACTTCAGATTAGCTAGAGAGCAGAGCACAGAGAACTGTGGGTTCCTGTGACCAAGCAGCTGCATTCAAGCCTTACATCATTCAAGCACCATTCAAAGTGTCAGTGGTGTAAAGCACACTCCTGCTGTACTCTAGAGCAGTGGAGATGTGCTCTCTGGAGTGATGAAACATGCTTCTACATTTGGCAATCCAATGAACGAGTCTGGGTTTGGTTGTTGTCAGGAGAACTGTACTTGTCTGACTGCATTGTGCCAAGTTTGGTGGAGGGGGGATTATGGCGTGGGGTTATTTCTGAGGACTTGGTTCCAGTGAAAGGCACTCTTCATGCTTCAGGGAATTGAGAGATTTTGGTTTTTCTATGCTGAACATTTCATGCTCCCAACTTTGTGGGAACACTCATTAGTCACTAAAAATAGAATCTCTCGTAATCTGGGAATCACGCTTTTACTCTGCACACAGTTAAAGGTACCTTCAAATTTTCCCTTGTCACAAGACCACAACATGTTTGATTTGGCACATGCCCTTTTTGATGCACCCCCAAAGGAACTAGCAGCCATTTGCTTGCTAAGTGAATTTATAAACCACTGCAGTGACAGCAGCAGAGATCATTAGAGCAGGAATGTTTTCAACACACTTAAGCTTTCCCTGAGACCACAGATTGGTAATTTTACATTTGTGTTTATGCACAAATTAAACAGACAGGTAGAAAATGTTAGTCAGTGAGCTTTACAGGTGATATTAGGTGAGGTTTTTGTTGTTTTTTAAACTTCTAAGAGACTTCTTAACTTTAAGAGTGTTTTATTTTCAGTGTGAAGCAGGAAAGAGATGACTCATGGGCTGTTCCCTTTTGTTACCTAACACATGTCTAAGACATTTATTTGTTAGGCATTTTTTCTAATCCATTACATGTTAAAGTATCCAGTTACAATGTGAAGCTGGATCAAATGATCATCAGCCTTTCTGTAGCAGTGTGGCTTACACTGTATCACATTCTTTGAAGTCCGCAGCAGTGGAGGACACATTTAGGTAAATGGGACATGGACTGGTTCTACTGGAGCACTCAAATCCTTCGCTGGTGCATTGTCTACTCTTGTGTTCAGCTACATGGTGATTATGGTGAATGTTAAATCACACAGTAAGTTACTGAATGAACGCTGTGTTGTGTTGAATAAGATTTGATAGTAAATCTCATGGGGATGTGTTTAGTGAGGACATGTTACAAGCACTCCATAGACGTCTGCCACAGGAGTCTGCCCTGTAGGACAGAAAACAAGTCTGTGCTTTAATGCCCAGAGGGTACATCCATCTTTTGTATGCTTTGTACAGTGAAGACCAGTCATTTTCTGGGACAGTTGTTTCAGACTGATTCCACCAAAAAGTTGCCTTAAAAAGGTTTGCTTGTTGGTAGAGCACAACCTCATTGCCGCAAATCAGACTAAAGTGTAGGAGGCAAAATGTAAGAGTTTGTTTATCAGCATATAATAGTTTGCTGAAGCTACGCCGTCGATGTGTGTTTGTACTTTCTAATATTATCCACAGCAGCCGAGGTAACATCTGGGTAAGCAGCTTCAAGCAGGATTAGTTAATATCAACAATATCCCATCATCACTTCATCATTTCATGCTCTTGTAATAAACACCACAAAGTGTAATATGAAGAATTTTTGCCCACTGTATTCAGGAAAAACAAATCCTGACACAATTTATATCATGTGGGATTAAATTAAAACACAGTCAAAAGTTTGGACACGCCTTCTCATTGCATGTTTTTTTTTATTTTCATGAATATTTATATTGCAGATTCTCACTGAAGACATCAAACTACGAATGAACACACGTGGAATTATGTAGGAAACAAAGAAGTGTGAAATAACTCAAAACATCTTGTATATCTTAGATTCTTCATAATAGCCGCCCTTTGATTCCTGCTTCGCTCACTCTTGGCGTTCTCTCCATTAGCTTCATGAAGTCGTCACCTAAAATGGTTTCCAACAGTCTTGAAGGAGTTCCCAGAGGTGCTGAGCACTTGTTGGTCCTTTAACTTCACTCTGCGGTCCATCTCATCCCAAAACATCTCCATTGGGTTTAGGTCAGGTGACTGTGGAGGCCATCCGTTCACCTTTTCTGCATCACACAAAGACACGTCAATTGGAACCAAAGATCTCAGATTTAGACTTATCTCTAATCTGAGCTGCTGTTAACTTGTGATTTCTGAGGCTGGTGACTTGGATGAATGTGTCCTCAGCAGCAGAGGGGACTCTTGGTCTTCCTTTCCTGAGGTGTCCTCATGTGAGACAGTGTCTTGATGGTTTTTGCGACTGCACTTGGGGACTCATTCAAAGTTTTAGCAGTTTTCCGACTGACTGATCTTCAGTTCTTAAAGTAATGATGGACTGTTGTTTCTCTTTACTTAGCTGATTGGTTCTTGCTATAATATGAATTCTAACAGTTGTCTGTGTAGCAACCTGACTTCTGCACAACACACCTGATGACCCCAACCCCATTAAGAAGGCCACAAATGAACCCTGACAGCCACACCTGTGAGGTGAAACCATTTCAGGTGACGACATCATGAAACTCACTGAGAGAAGGCCGAGGGTTTGTAGCGCTGTCAACAAAGCAAAGGGCGGCTACTTACAGAAAACCAAAATATAAAACATATTTAGAGTTGTTTATCAGTTTTTCCTTTGCTACATGATTCCATATATCTTACTTCATATATCTGATGTCACTTTGTATCTATAATGCGAGTCCAAACTTTTGACTGGTAGTGTATAACAAGTAGAGCAGTAATCCCTTTGTTTTAATGGGAAGTGAATGCATTCTGTGACATTTCTTAACATTTTTTGAAAAACTGACCTGGAGCTCTCCGTTGTACTAGATGTGTTGTGTTGCCCCTTAGTGTCCATCTCTGATTGTTTCTATTCTTCAGACGAGTTCAGATGACTACAAAGACAGCTCCTTCATCCAGCGCCCAGAGGAGGCTGACATAGATGTAAGACAGCTGCAGCTCTCAGTGAAATGATTGACACGTTTCAAAGACACATTTACTGATGGGCATGTTTGTGTGGCTGTGTTAGACCAAGCTGAGCAGACTGTGTGAGCAGGACAAAGCAGTGAGGATGCAGGAGGAGAAACTGCAGCAGCTACACAGAGAGAAGGTACAGCTGTGTACTCTGTGCATGTGTGTTGCTCTCTTTGCAGATATGCAGTAATAAGTATTTGTGTGTTGTGTGGCAGCACACTCTGGAGACAGCGCTGCTGTCTGCCAGTCAGGAGCTGAGTGAACAGAGTGACTCAAATGCTGCAGCCACACAGAGCCTGGTCCAACAGAGAGACGTGCTGCAAAATGGCCTGCTCAGCACCTGCAGGGAGCTGTCCCGAGTCAGCACTGTGAGCATGCATACTCTCACACATCACCACCCGACACGTAGGAACATTTATCCATGGAAAAGCAGCCACAGTTTTATGGAATATTTGATTACATATTGAACAAAGTCGCAGTTGAATGACTTGCTACTGAATATTTGTTGAGTGTCCCACAGTGGAACAACAGCTATACTCCTTATGGAAAATAAAAATCAGCTTTTACTGTTTTGGCTAAAATCGAGGTCCTTACTGGCGTTACTGTGATACATGCTGGTAAGGTTATTAATTAGCTTTTACTCTTCATTTGATTTCCTTGATAAACACCAGAATATACAAACCCAAATATACATTTCTTTACTACAATAATACTATGCGTTTCCTGATGATTACAGAGTAAGAAAATGTTTTGTTCTTTGACCAGTCACAGTACTGGGAAAGCCTCCTTTCCACTCCAAGAACACCAGCATTTAGAGCAACGCCAGCCGAAGCCTTTGTTTCCATAGCGGTGTCGCTTCCACTGTGTTTATGTGTTTGTGACAGCTTTGATGTGAACAACAGTGAAGGAAACAGAATCAGGTGACAGTTATATATCTGCATTTTAAATCAAATAAGCACCAAGCTCCTAAATTCTCTATAAAGGATAGATCTACTGTAGCTACAGTGTGAGTGGTCACCCACTGGATCGTGGCTCTAAAGTACCCATCCTCTAAACCATACCCTGCATATCTTATGCAGCCAGTCTAAGATTGATAGTAGATGGTAAATGGCCTGTATTTATATAGCGCTTTACTAGTCCCTAAGGACCCCAAAGCATTTTACATATCCAGTCATCCACCCATTCACACACACATTCACACACTGGTGATGGTAAGCTACATTGCAGCCACAGCCACCCTGGGGCGCACTGACAGAGGCGAGGCTGCCGGACACTGGCGCCACCGGGCCCTCTGACCACCACCAGTAGGCAACGGGTGAAGTGTCTTGCCCAAGGACACAACGACTGAGACTGTCCAAGCCGGGGCTCGAACCGGCAACCTTCCGATTACAAGGCGAACTCCCAACTCTTGAGCCACGATCGCCCTAGTGGATGGGAATCCACTTCATAGTGCAGGAAGTCGTTTCACGAACAAGCACCAGTTCAGTCTTTGCTCGGCTGCAGATTTCGGGGTCTCTGGTCTTGTGTCTGTTGGTTTAATAGGACTGATGTACCGGGGGAACTCACAGAAATGCCATGGAAACCTGACAGACGAAAAAGAGGGCAAACTTTCCTGAACTTAAAAGAGGAGACACAGGAAAGAAAACACACACAGATAAACACAAACAGACTGCTGTTGGTGTCCTGTTTCAGGAGCTAGAGTGCTCCTGGAGGGAGTACGACCTACTGGAAGCAGATGTTACTCTGGCCAAATCCAACCTACTGGAACAGCTGGAGGCCCTGGGCAGCCCACAGGTAGCACACACACACACACACACACTCTTATTTTACACAGTGGTTAACTTTGAACAGAATATTTGGATGTGTGTCTCTGTGTGTCTTCAGACAGAGCCTCCAAGTCAGCGGCACATTCAGATCCAGAAAGAGCTGTGGAGGATCCAGGATGTGATGGAGGCGCTGTCCAAGAACAAACCCCAGCGGAGCACAAATAGCAGTGAGGCCCTCCCTCAGCACCTCCACCAGTCACATTCTTACATTCTTGCTTGCATGTGTGTGACGTCTTACGTGTGTCTGATGTCTTGGATACGATTTCATGGTTCTAAACAGTTCTTGTAAACACGCCACGGTCAGTCTCTTTGAACAAAACCAAATCTTGATCCTGCCGGAGGTTTAAAGAAAAAGCAGCTGCTTCACCACGTTTTGCTTCTATGTGTCAAAATGTACATTTGATTTGTTTTTGCAGCTTTGCTCATTGCAGCGTTTCAATCAGTCGTCAGGTTACGGCCTTCATTTGGTTGTCTCTTATCTTTTAGAAAGTCACCGTCGGTTACATTTGGTCCCCTGTTGTAGTTTCTAGTTTTATGTTTCCATGTTTTAGCGAAATTTATAGATTGACAGTGTGTCATTACACGGCTCTGCCAACAATATACTGACACACTGTGAGACCTGGTGATCCTGAAAGCCTAGCTGCTGTTTTTAATATACATGTAAACATGTTAATAATGTCTTTGCTGTCATTGCTTCTGCATGCGTGTCCATTTCACACACACACAAAGCGTGAAATGGACACGGTGGACCTGTGTGTCTGTTTTCTGCATAGGGTCCTTGTTATAGACTATTTTTTGTGATTCTGTGATATCGTGTCTTTAGCCTTCTGGTTATCATGTTTCGTGTGTGTGTGTTAAATCTACAATGTTAATATTCTGCTTTGGCCTGTCAGTAAATCTATCTTGTATTTTCTGTGCATTACAAAGTGTTGGATACCTGGAAGATGAATCCTCCTGTGAGGAAGATGTGGTACTTCATTTTGCAGCGGGACCTGATGCATTCATGTATCTTCAGTGATTGCAAACTTGTTCACTTCTGTCTCTTTTCTCCAAATTCTGTCTGTGTAATAGGTTTTCTTGGTTCAAAGCCGCTCTCCATTCAGCAGAAGAATGAGGTACGGCAGTGTGCACATTACCCCCCTGTCACCTGATTCTGTTTTAGTTTAGTTTGTTTTGACTTCAGTTCAAAGATTTCTGGCGTCTTTCTAGCCCAACCAAGATGGCTTTGCTTGAGCTCCAGCTGAAGAGTTAGCATGAAGCACGTAGTCAAATTGTTCAGCAGGAGTGTGTGTGATGGCTTTGCTATGTCTGTTGTTTTGTAGCTGAATAGAGATTGTGTAGCTTAAAGGTTTCATACTGGGCAGGTCGATGTTTGAGTTAAGTTCAGTTCTCTGTAGAAATCTGCTCTCTCAGCTGTTTTCATAGTTTTTCAGGTTGGAGGCAGTTTCCGTTTCCACAGATACTTTCCATGATGCTGGTGAGTTTAGCTTTAGAGTCTTCAGTTACAGCGGTCCCTCACTATAACACGGTTCACCTTTCGCGGCCTCACTGTTTCGCAGATTTTTTTTTTGTGTGCATGCTTTTCTTTTTCTTTTTTCTTTTTTTTTTTTTTTTTTTTACAGCACATTGTGTTCTGCGTCCTGATTGGCTGTAGACCACTGTCAATCAATCTCGTGCTGTGTCTCCTGTACAGTACAGAATGTGTTCAGCTTGTCAAATTTACATAAATCTTCAGTGCTAGCAGTGTGACTCTGAAGTGCTGTACTGTATGTTTGTAAGTTTTCTCCAACAAACACAACGTCAACGAAACGTCGTCACCTGCAGGTGTCTTTGGTTTCATTCTGTAATACTGGACTTATTTTTCTACAAAGGTTTGAACTTTGTGTTTAAACAAGAGAGAAATGAGTGACAGTGTTCTTGGCTGTCTGAGAAAAGTGTATAAAGCATGTAGTGAGGGGTTTTACAGCCTTAAAACATCTATAATAATTGTAAAAAATAAAGTTGGCTACTTCGCAGATTTCACCTATCGCGGGTTATTTTCAGAACGTAACTCCCGCAATAAACGAGGGACCGCTGTACTGTAGATTATCTGCTCGATGGGGAGAAGCAGACAGAGTGAACAGTTGAACTTTAAAAACTAAAACTAAAGTCCTGCGCTGTCCCGTCTCACGGTTTAGGAACCAGATATTTGACACTTACCGTAGCTCTTTACATGTAATGTCAGGTTCTCCCCTTTGTCTTTAGGATGCGTGTTTACCGCTAACACTGATATGTTCCATTAATAACATACTTATAGTGTAGTTTGTGTTTTTGTCATTGTGAATGCACTCATAACAGCCAGTCTGAGAAGAGAAGAACACATTTTGAGTCAGAGTGATATTTGAGTATTTTCAGCACAAGCCGAGGTGTCTTCATCCCACTTTGCAGAAACTGGTTCAGTCAGGCTAAGTGTGAGTGTTCTTAGTGACGAGGAGGGCATTTTTACATCATGACAGGAGTGCTGTCCTTTCTTTGGAATGAGCCCCGTTGTGTTAACTGTCTACAGGCAGTCACTCAGCCACTAAGTCCTCCCAAGGAGGGCAACAGCGTACCCCCCGCCCGCCTCTCCCCCAGTACTACGACTCATCAGACCGCCCCCTCAAGTGCCCCCCACCACTCACACCGTGGTGGCCCTATGCCCTCCCACATTTATCGTCCTGAAGACCGCAAAACCGGCACCAGGAATGGAGCACACAGTGTAAGAATCGCTGAACGCGTTCATGCCCCACCCTCTCCCGACCATATCAGCCGCTCCCCCAACATCCTCAGTTTGCTGTGACTGGCACACTTCAGTACACCGAGCCACTGCACCCGAGCTCCTCATTTCACAGGATTCAGTGTTCTCAGCCATCTCTCCCCTTTTATTTCCAGACCCCATCCTAAAGAATAAATTCATGTGCATCTGTTCCTCAACAAGTTCAAATACATGTAATTCATATCAGTGTTATGTGTGCCTGACTGATGCTGAACAACGTGTGTATGAATGTATTCTTATCCTGAGATTTCCTTCCCATTGCACTCAAAGCAAGCTCCAGATTACCGGCTATATAAGAGCGAGCCCGAGCTGACCACGGTGAACGAGGAAGTGGACGAGGCCAATGGTGAAGAGAAGGACAAGGCTGAGACTGAAAGTAAAGACAGTGCATCATCCAAAGGTGCATTTATTAATCAGTGTGTGACTCTCAGTGTTACCCTCATTCTCGCTGCACTGTTTTTACTGTGCTTTAAAGAATCTAGCGTTTGGGAAAATACATTGTGATGGGGTGTGGCTTATGGCTCGGCTGCAGGGGGGGTGGAGCAGTGGGTTTGGAGCGCTGACGTCCAGCTCGGGCTGCGCGGGTCCCTCCGGCGCGCTGACCCCTGCAGCCCTGCCACAAGCCACACTTATTGTAAAAGTCGCCCGCTGGATTTAACTAAGCAAATAGGTTCGAGCCTCCTATTGGACAATTAGTGCATGGGCGATTATCTTTCAGCTGCAACAAGTTATTCAACCCCAACTGGTGCAATGAGTTGCTTCCCGTTTCATAAACAACCATGTCGAAAGACACATCTCGTGGACGTGGAAAACAGAGTGTTTCAGAAGGGTCAAATCATTGGTACACATAAAGCAGAGGAAACATCCAAGGAGACTGCAGAAACTACTAAAATTGGGTTAAGAACTGTCCAACGTATTATTAAAAAGTGGAAGGATAGTGGGGACCCATCATCTTCGAGGAAGAAGTGTGGCCGGAAAAAAATCCTGAATGATTGTGATCGGCAATCGATTGAATGTTTGGTGAAATCAAATCGATGAAAAACAACAGTAGAACTCAGGGCTATGTTTAATAGGGGATGTAAGAGCATTTCCACACACACAATGGGAAGCTCAAGGTATTGGGACTGAACAGCTGTGTAGCCATAAGAAAACCACTAATCAGTGAGGCAAACCGGGAAAAAGGCTTCAGTTTGCTAGCAAGCATAAAGACTCTGGAGCAATGAAGGTCATGTGGTCTGATGAGTCCAGACTTACCCTGTTCTAGAGTGATTCGGCACATCAGGGTAAGAAGAGAGGGAGATGAAGTGATGCACCCATCATGCCTGGTGCCTACTGTACAAGCCTGTGGGGCCAGTGCTATGATCTGGGGTTGCTGCAGTTGGTCAGGTCGAGGTTCAGCAACAGTATGTGCTCCAAGAAGGAGGTCAGCTGACTCCCTGACTATACTGAATGACCAGGTTATCCCATCAATGGGTTTTTTCTTCTCTGATGGCACGGGCATATTCCAAGGTGACAATGCCAGGATTCATCGGGCTCAAACTGTGAAAGAGTGGTTCTGGGAGCATGAGACATCATTTTCACACACATGTATTGGCCACCACAGAGTTCAGACCTTAACCCCATTGAGACTCTTTGGGATGTGCTGGAGAAGGCTTTGCACAGCCGTCAGACTCTACCATCATCAATGCAAGTTCTTGGTGACAAATTAATGCAACACTGGATGGAAATAAATGTTGTGACATTGCAGAAGCTTATCGAAACAATGCCACAGCAGATGCATGCCGTAATCAAAGCTAAAGGCAGTCCAACGAATTATTAGAGTTTTTTTGGTGGCGATGTTTTTTTGGCCAGGGAATGTATCTGTTAAAATAAGGGTATTAATAGTAAAGACAGATCTGGGTTGTCTTATATTATTTAATCAATTCATCAAGTTTTAGAAGATGTCATTCAATGGTCACTGAATGTAGAAAGTGTTTACTGGCCACAGGTGAGGCTTTGTCCTTTGACCTTTTCAGGCCTTCATCAGCCCTACTGGATAGAATGTTTCTCTCACATCTGTGTTTGTAACACTGGGGCCTCATACTAACTTGCCTCAGTTAAAACATGTGGCCTATGTATTGTTTTTAGTCCTTTTAGTTGTTTTTCATTAATGTGTAAGTGAGAGCATTTTCTGGCTGTCTCTCCAACAGTGTCCCCGTACCGAGTGGGTGTCATCCCCCCCAGGACCAAATCCCCAATGAGCCCTGCCGAGTCCTCCACTATTGCCTCCTACGTTACCCTGAGGAAGACCAAGAAACCTGAATCCAGATCTGTAAGTTTCACCTTTATAGTATGGTAAATCTGTTGCACTAAGAAGGCAAGTCATGTCTGACGCATTTATTCAGACCACATAATAGGAAATGAAGCAGTCTTTTACTGACCACTCGTAAATAACCACAATAGCGAGAGAGAGAGAGAGATATTAGCGATATAGATATAGATAGATATAAGAAGGTGCCTAAGAAGTACAGGAAGCTGTCCATACCTGAGGCCTTGGAAACTGCCAAGCAACGACTCACAGCCTTGGCCAGCCGCTTGAGGTACACCAGAAGAATAAACCAGCTGTTCTCCACAAAACCAGCCAAGGTGTACTCTCAGTAGAAGGGGAACAATATGAGAACAGCACCACCAAGGCTGGAGACAGAACAATACTGGAAGAGCATATGGGAGAAGGACGAAACCCATAACGGCAATGCCGCCTGGGGCAATGCCGTTAATGGGTTGCGTGTCAGTCCAATGCTCAGTGGCTAGTGGATCTGAGGGCAGACCACAGCGACCTCCCTGAACAGGGTTCAGTAACCATCATCCTGAACAGGGTCCAGTAACCATCACAGTGGCAGATATCCAAGAAAGGGTCTCCAGTATGAAGAGATGGACAGCACCAGGCCCTGATATGGTTCACGCCTACTGGCTGAAGAAGCTGACTGCACTCCACGAGTGCCTGGAAGCACAAATGAACCAGCTGCTAGTTGACGAGAGACACCCAGAATGGCTAACTGAAGGCTGGACAGTCCTGATCCTCAAGGACCCCCAGAAGGGAGCAGTCCCCTCCAACTACCGACCAATAACCTGTCTCAGCACCACGTGGAATCTCCTGTCAGGCATCATAGCAGCTAAGATGAACAGGCACATGGGTCAATACATGAGCAGGGCACAGAAAGGGATGGGCAAGAATACCAGAGGCACAAAACACCAGCTACTGGTAGACCGAGCAGTCAGCCGAGACTGCAAGACCAGACTGACCAACCTGTGCACTGCCTGGATTGATTACAAGAAGGCCTATGACTCAGTGCCCCTCACCTGGATCCTGGAATGCCTAGAATTGTACCAGATCAACAGGACCCTGAGAGCCTGCAACACTAGAGGCCAACTCCAAGCCCATAGCACAAGTCACCATCAAGTGCGAGATCTACCAAGGAGATGCCCTGTCCCCACTGCTGTTCTGCATAGGCCTGAACCCCCTCAGTACGATCACTGACAAGACTGGCTACGGATACCGACTATGGAACGGAGCAGTTGTCAACCACCTCCTGTACATGGATGACATCAAGCTGTATGCCAAGAGTGAACGAGACATCGATTCACTGATCCACACTACCAGGATATACAGCAATGACATCGGAATATCGTTCAGACTGGAGAAGTGTAGTCGGATGGTAACAAAGAGAGGGAAGGTAGTCAGAACTGAGGGGATCGAACTACCAGAAGGCAACATTGCAGACATAGAGGTACCTGGGGATCCCACAGGCGAATGGGAACCATGAAGAGGCCGCTAGGAAAGCTGCAACCACCAAGTACCTGCAGAGGGTCAGGCAAGTCCTGAGGAGTCAGCTGAACAGTAAGAACAAGATCCGGGCTATCAACACTCTCACATTCACACACTGGTGGAGGCAGCTACGGTTGTAGCCACAGCTGCCCTGGGGCAGACTGACCGAGGCGAGGCTGCCATATCGCGCCATCGGCCCCTCTGGCCAACACCAGTAGGCAATAGGGTAAAGTGTCTTGCCCAAGGACACAACGACCAGGACAGAAAGGCCAGGACAGAAAGGCCGGGGATCGAACCGGCGACCTTCCGGTTACAGGTGCGCTTCCCAACCCCCTGGATTGTCTCAGGGGCATCTTTACACAGCCTGCACCTGGGGTCTTACCTGGTGTGATAGATCCCAGCCTCTATGGATCTTGTGCTAAGAGCTTGTTCCTGTGCTGCCATGATTAGTGCCTCTGTGCTGTCTTTCAGTCCAGCTTTGTCCAGCCACTGGTAGGATTTCTGGATATTAGCCACCTCCGCTATCTGCCAGTGGTACATACCGAGCAGGGGCCTTTCCTTCCATGATGGTTCCTCCTCTTCCTCCTCTTTCATGGGTTCCTGCTGCCTGAGGTATTCACTGAGCATGCGGTCGGTTGGGGCCATCTTCCTGATGTATTCGTGGATGTTCGTTGTCTATTCCACTTAGCATACAGTCTCAGGGTGCTGGACTGGTCTGCAGTGTTGCCTTCTGGTAGTTCGATCCCCTCAGTTCTGACTACCTTCCCTCTCTTTGTTACCATCCGACTACACTTCTCCAGTCTGAATGACATTCCGATATCATTGCTGTATATCCTGGTGATGTGGATCGATGTCTCGTTCACTCTTGGCATACAGCTTGATGTCGTCCATGTACAGGAGGTGGCTGACAACTGCTCCGTTCTGTAATTGGTATCCGTAGCCAGTCTTGTCAGTGATCTCACTGATGGGGTTCAGGCCTATGCAGAACAGCAGTGGGGACAGAGCATCTCCTTGGTAGATCCCACACTTGATGGTGACTTGTGCTATGGCCTTGAAGTTGGCCTCTAGTGTTGTACGCCACATCCCCACTGAGTTCCTGATGGAGGCTCTTAGGGTCCTGTTGATCTTGTATAGGTCTAGGCATTCTAGGATCCAGGTGAGGGGCATTGAGTCATAGGCGTTCCTGTAATCAATCCAGGCAGTGCACAGGTTGGTCAGTCTGGTCTTGCAGTCTCGTTTGACTCCTCGGTCTATCAGTAGTTGGTGTTTTGCTCCTCTGGTATTCCTGCTCAATCCCTTTGTCATGTGGAGTATGCATTGAGCCACATGCCTGTTCATCTTAGCCACTATGATGCCTGACAGGAGCTTCCATGTGGTACTGAGGCACACAATGTGGTGTCAAACTAGTATAACTCAGTGCATTTTTACGAGCTAGTTACTGTAAAAGGCAGCTTAGTCACTTTGTATTCACACATGATTAATATAACAACATGATGACCCTGCACTCTGACTTACTCCAGGGCTCTGGTTGTTAAAGGCCAACAGAACAAATTAACTGGAGCTGAAGTCTTCTGGGGAAATGTGAACTTCTTTGTGGCAATATTTAAATTTCAGACTGTGCTTGCAAGTGAATTTTTAATCTTTTGTTAAAATGTTGCATACCCTCTCTGAAAGCCACAGTCACAGTTTGAGGTGAAAAGTCTTTTCCCGTGCAGGATCGTCCCAAAAGTGCAGTGGCTCAAATAGGATTTGGGGAGAGAGAGGTGGGCAGAACAAAGATGAGTGTAGAGGAGCAACTGGAGCGACTAAGAAGAAATCAGGAGGCCTTGACGCTCCGTGAGAAAAAGAAAGAAACCCCAACACGGTCACCGTCCTTCAGCAAAGACAATCCATTTCTTATTCTGCAGGTGTGTTTCTCACACACACGCTTCAGTTCAGATGTGACATCTGCGGTTTGAAATCTGTCAGATAACTCAGGGGTTCATGTTCCCCCTTGTGCAGAGTCATATCCCAGCAGGGATTGGAGCCGGTGCAGACCCTTTGGAGCTGGAGGCTGCACTGCAGCAGCTGAAGGTGGAGCACAAGGAGCAGAGCAGAGCTTCTGTTGACGCTGCAGGAAACTGCACAGAAAGAACGCTGACTGTTGCAAAGGTTCGAATTTATTCACATTTTTTTTTTGCAATGTACTCAAAATTACAGGTACAAAGGGTCGAGGGAAAGACAGTAGATGAGTTCAGATACCTGTGGACAACCATCCAAAGCAATGCACAAGATCAAGGCTGGGAGGGTGGAGTAAGTGGACCAGAGTATCAGGGGAAATTTGTGACAGAAGGAAAACAGCAAGAGTGTAAGGGAAGATGACAAGACGAGTAAAAAAGAGTGAAGGTGGAGCAAGAGGTCGGAGTGTTGGGAGTGACCGCGTTGGACAGAAATGAATACATCGACTCAGGCTGTGCAGTTTGGAGACAAGGTTAGAGAGGCAAGGATATTTAAGGTGGAGCTGCCAGGAATAATGAAAAGAGGAGGACCACAGAGAAAATTCATGGATGTAGTAAACAAGGGCATGCAGAGGGCTGATATGACAGAAAAGGATGTGAGGACTAGAGTGAGTGAGGCAGACGATCTCCTGTGACAACACGGAGAAGTCACAGCCAAAGTCAGTAAGCTCTGCACCACTACTGGGTTAGAGTGAGACTACTGTAGATAACATTTTCATCCAAGACTTACAAGCGTCACGCAAAAATATCGGCATATGACCTTCATGAGATGCAAATGTAGACTGCATATTCAGTTTTCTACGTCTTTCTAAGTCTTGTTCTTTGTGGTCTTGTTTCCATTGTGAAAGATACGGAGTGTTTTTATACACAACACCTGCTGCACTCTGTGCACACAGCACCAGAATCATTTTTATTTCCATCTGCAGGAGATGGACACAGCAGAGGAGGTGAAAAATGGCAAATGTGAGGAAGTAAAGCAAGACGGGAACACGGGCCTGAAGAGTGTGGAAGAGCCACAGGTTACGATGGGCAGATTAGAACATGAGGTACTGTTTTATTTCCCAGGACAGCAATGTGTAGCAAATAACAGTGTAAAGCTGGCTCTCAATGCGTGTCACTTTCACACATGCACTGATGCACTGAAACATCACTTGGTAGACGTCCGTGTGAGTATGCAAACACATAATGGCCATAGAAACATGATAAGTTCATGAGTAAAAACAGCCTAATGTTTGGCTGTTAGTGGGAATGACAGAAGCCTTCACATAGTCGATACTGTTTATTAGTATGATCAAACTTATTTAGTGGTGATGGGAAGGAGGTTAGATACTCAAGATCCAGAACTACAAGGAAATGGCTTTAACTGGGAAACCTGGAAAGTGGGATGGATGTCCATAAAAGCAGGTGGCTGTAATCACACAGCAACAGAACTGGTGATTCTCTCAAAGGGACTCAGGAAGAGACGAGCCAGTTTCTTAGACGTAAAAGGCCGTCTTTAGAGAACAACCCAACGCTTTGAGCTGCTGTGTAATGCAGGGCAGGGGACCTCGTCTGGAAAGCAAGGTGTTGATTCTGTTCAGCAGTTCGGAGGAAAGCTGGTTTCATCTGTTTCCAGACCCTGCAGGAGCTACAGAGGTGCTGCTCAGTCAGTGGAGACTGTTTGCATATTTTCAAATGAAGCATCTGTAATACAATTATGAGGTTGATTGCCAACAGTGTCATGTACATACCTGAACCAATGACTTGGTGGTGTTCCAGGGTAGGATAGCAAAGGCCTCTTTTCCACTTCTTCCATGTACAAATTGGCCACAACGGGTGAAACTGGGGAACCCATGGCACACCCATGTTTCTGCGTGGAGTACTGAGCCTTGTATGTGAAATATGTGGAATTAAGACACAGTTCAAACACATTTGGTCAGTGCTGAGAGCGGTCCTGTTGCTGAGGTTGGGGTCATCCTGTAATCTGTTGTGTTCAGGATGTGGTTTTCAGAGCCGCCTCGTGTTGAGGTGGAAACTTAGAAATGTTATTGGTGACCGTGGGAATGTGCAGGAAGCCATGTTGGTTTTAGGGCTTTATCTCCAGGAGGGCTTACTGCGTTTGGCTTGCCCGTGTACACAGCATGCAGAGAAAGACAACTGATCAATTCACACTTTACAGTTTTAAGGTAATGATGTTAATAATGCTGACTCAGAATGGCTCAAAAGCAAGTTTTAATGACATAAAAGTCGCCCTTTAACAGGCTAAAGCTGTCTGTACCAACTCCAACAGTACGCTTCATATCATGCAGTCGTAGCTGTTGTGTAAAAACAGCCACAGTCAGTTTGCTTTGAATCATTTCTTAAACTGACACTGCATTTATTTCCAACATTGAGATCTCTGCATTCTCTCATCAAAGTGAATCTGTGTTTTAGCTGTGTGAGAGTCAAAAGGTGGTGATCCTGGACTTGGGCACGAAGCCTCAGCGGGTGGAGATTGTGAACCTTGAGCCCTTTGAGGATGATGAAAGCCAAGAGCAAGATCTGACCAGCTCACCTACAAATGCCACCACTGAAAACAGGTGTCTGTGTGTGTCTGTGTGTGTGCTTGGTATCTAAACTGTGTACCTATCTTTGCACTGACACAAGAGCTGAGAGCTACACTGGAGGCAGCTCACTGGAGCACCAACTCGAAAGTATTTGTTCCCTGCTGTCATTACAGAGAAAAGCAAAACAAGATGTTGTAAAACTACTGAGCTACAGTCTGGTGTCCATCATTGAAACTAATCAGTCATTATGACCTGTTCTGCTTCTGCCAACTGTAGCTTCCAGATTGTTGAGCCTGAGACTCCAAGCCCTGAGCCCGAGGTCGAAGAGATGACACAACCGTCGAGGGGAGATAAGAACCTCGGGAAGAGCTTGGATTCATACAACCAGCTGACAGCAGACAACAAAAAACACAACAGTATTTTGGCATGTAAGTCAAAAGTCTTTCAAATAAAACCTCTTTGTACCCAAATCAAAGGCTCATCACACGTGAAAACATTTACAATAGGCTTACACTGGTTAATCTTATATCTTTACATATGTCTCATGTATGTCTAGTTCATCTTTTTTAAACCAAAGTTAGTAAAAACTGATTCTCAGGTTAGTTTCATTTTCCCACTTGACATTTGAAATAAACCTGATACCAAAGTATCTTTAAACACCACAAACAGGACTAATGTATTTCAGCAGTAACTTTAGGTACGCTCTGTATCCTAACCAATCATGTGTCATTATCCATGTTTCTGTGTGTACAATGTGAAAAAGTTCTATGTTGAAAACCAAAATAAGTCAGAAATGTTTTGTGCATGAGCTTACTGACATCATCGTAGGGTGGCTGCAGGTGTGGGTGTTGCACAGGTACATTTAGAAATATACGAGCAAAAAAACAAACAACAGTTATCCAACTGTCGGTGGATATTTTGGCATTGCATAACCAGAATTAAAGTTTATTGATTACTAAGTGGAGAAATCACCTCAAAAACACTTTATATTATTGCAACATGTGAATAGATAATACATTTGATCAAATGTGTCATTGAACTTTGGGCAGATCTACATTAAGCTAATAGTATAAGATAAGAAGACTGAAGTGTCGGGGTTAAAACCTCTGCTGCATGAGGAACTTATCCTTGTTCTTCTTCATGCTAACAGCTGCTGCCAGAGGCTTCAGGCTGTGCATGATGTTTACTTTACACCAATCAAATTGTAGAAGAATAAGGAAAGTTGACCCCTCTTGTGCTTTCTCTTGGCCGTTGCCACCTGCCTTTAGAAAGTATCCTCATGAGTCTTAAGTGACCAGTTATGGTTCGATCTAACTTTCCTCTCTGTGTATATAGAAATGAGTGTTTTCATTTTACATGCACCTTTATGCTGCGTCTAACCTGAAGCTGGAATAACTCAGATGGCTGCTTTCAGTTTTTTTGTTGTATTGACTGTAGAGGTGGAATAAAAGCTCACTCTGTGTCTTTTGCTGCAACTGTGAGACGTTTGTTCTGATGGCTTTTGTCATCATGGACCTTGTGACTGTTTTGGGGAGATGAATATTGACCACTGGGTATCTCGTGGTTCAGAAAGCCATAGAATACACTCTAATGGAGAGATAATAGAAATACATAGGAAGCCAAACAAGACACGTGTTTTCTGCCTTGGTGTTTGAAATGTTTGAAAATGCCAAAATTCTTCTTTCCCCTTCCCCACATCTGTGCCACCATACAAGTCTGTCTCAGAGCCCTACAGACATTCCTTGGACTTGAAGCTTGGTTTGTCCTCTACGGCAGTGTTTCCCAAACTTTTGGAGCCACGGCAAATATTTCACGTTAGAAAAATCACATTAAACAAAAATGTCACAAAAAGCATATTAATAATTTTTCCCTGCGCACCAGGTATAGCTGTCTTGGCTCAGTTTGTGCCCAGTGACTGCTTTTTCTTTTCAAATATTTATCTGTTGCCATTACGCGCTGCGTCGTCTCACAGCATGACGATTATGTCATTTCTTCTTCTGTTTTACTGGCAGTTGGCAACCCATTTATTTGAGCAGGTAGTTGTACTGCCCTCTAGTGGAAGAGAATGTAATTGTTCTGCCCGTTACTCACGCTGATCGCTTCGAGCAGGAGTGTCGAACTCCAGACCTTGAGGGTCGGTGTCCTGCAGGTTTTAGATATCAGCTGAACGTCTTTAGCCTCATGTTTATTTTTGGATTTACAATCCACTGCTGGTGTACAGAGGCATGTTTTTGATGCTTATACTCTAATCTCCAAATTAAATACACTGTATAGGATAGTATCTAGTATAACATGTGCAAAGCTAACAAAATTCACCACCCACTACCAGTGTTTATTAATTATGTTCCACCATATAATTAGTGTTGTTGTTGTGTTATGTGCTGGACCCCCAACACGTAACAAACAACAAAACAAGTTTCAAAGCAAGTTCATCTTCATTCACTGCAAACTAAAAAACAAAAGTTTGACAAATGTTTTCTCTTTAGTTCTTTAATGTTGTTTGTTTCATTGTTGGCCTTACATGTCACGTAAGATATTTTTAAGCCAACGATTATTCTTATTATTTATAAAAAACAAGATGTTTTTTATAATCAGCAGTGCTCTCCACTGTGCAAGTATAATAATAACAATAATAATAATAATATACCAGTTGCAACTAAATCACTTTCTATCTCATGACTCGGCAAATACTTGTTCAAATTCTCTAGAAGGATTATCTTCTAGTACCCAGTAGTTTTAGTGTTAATAAACCTACATGGATGGTTAAAGTACTAGTAGGTAAATAAGTAAAACAGAACTAATCTAAATGTCATTCTCTTCTTCTTCTCCTTGCAGCACAGACGTTCACTTCGGTGAGCAGTGACACGTGAGCAATGGCGGCCTGGACATCCTCACTGGCGTCCCATTGAGCTCAAATGTAGCCAGCCTGCACAGAGCATGCTCCATGGCTTCCTGCATTTACAACAAAATCTGTTGGCACTAGTGTTACGTGCCAATACAGAGATGGAGACTGAGAGGATGATGATTCAGACTGACCGACACCTAGACGACCAGCCATCATATTCAAAGAGGCAGATATTCTGTATCTTTAGCGCTCATTTGATCTGCCAGCACATACTCTGTCCTTAAGCAAAACACATTCTGTGGAGATGTCAGCATATTCTAGGACTGTAAAATGGTTTAGTTTAAAAATGATGTGGTTTAACTACAAAATGCCTGAATAAGCCCAGAAATTGATCACTGTAGTGTTACAATAAAGCTTTGTTCAGCGTTCGAACAGCTGTGATAATATGATTAAAAGCAAAATGCAATTCCAACTCCAAAGTTAAAGTACAAGTTATTAAATGTTTAAAGATTAACTTTGATTGAATTCAGTTTTATTTACATTCCACCAAATCACAACAGTCACCTCATGTACTGTATATAGGAAAGTAAGGACCGTATAATAATAAAAGAGAGACAACCACAAAAATCAAGTGAGCCCCTTTGAGCAAGCACTTGGCGACAGCGGAAAGGAAAAACTCCCCTTTAACAGGAACAAACTTCCAGCAGAACCAGTATCAGGGAGTTACAGCCATTTGCCTCGACTGGTTGGTGATGGGAGGAAGACGGGATAAAGAGAGCCAGAGATAATAATTATTACTAAGGATTAAATGCAGAGAGGTGTATAAACACAGAGTGAAGAAAAAAACCTTCACTCTCTACACTTTTCAGAAAGTTTAAGGAGTGTTAAAATACAGGAGCAAACCTGGTCTCAGTTTTTAATAATGTTTCCCGCATCAAATTCAGTATATTGAAAACACTGCATTTCTCAGATTTAATGTTTGATATGTTGCCTTTGTACTATTTTTTAATTGAATAAGGCTTTAACCTCCTAAGACCCAAACTCTTCCACGGCATGCATTTTTAATTTCTCTTTGATATTTGGTCACATTGGGACCCGATGAATGTAAAAATGAAGAATTGCCAGATTTTTTTTTTTTTTTTACCTGATTTTTGTTTCTAAAAATTAGATCCACATATGAGGATATTCGTTTATAATTTCAATAGAACAGTAGCAGTATAATGTCCTCGCAAGTGGATATCAGGCCCTTGTAAAGCAAAATTGAATATTTTGGTCTAAATGACCCAAAATGTGATGTCCACATATGTGGACGCCAGGTCCTAGGAGGTTAAATAATCAAACAAGTCAAATTACATTTTACACAGTGTCCCTGCTTTTTTGGGAATGTGTTGTAAACAGGGAGGAGTTAACCAGCAACCAGGTGACCAAACTTTAGTATCCTGCGGTTATCATAGCTAATACCTCAATAGCAAACAAGATGAAAGGGAAAGGTTTCCTCTTTAAGGGCCTTTTCCAGGCAGGATGTAGCCACTGCTCTGGTGTAGATACTTCTGAGTAGCCCTGAAACACAGAGTGGAGCCTGATGCTGACTGGAAAGGATTTAGACCTCACAGGAGACGGATAGTGTCCAGTCACTGCAGGATGGTGTCTATGCTGTTTTATGGACCATGTAATTTAGTTAGCTTCATAAAATTTGGATGGTTTACTGATAATGGCTTTGTAATCTGTGGCACATAAGCAATCCAAAGCATTTCCATGATCCAAAGGCCCACATATAGCAGAGTAACAAAACCGTTCATCTTGTAAATGGAAATTATGATATGTGGCTCCTTCCTAACCTCAGGACAAATGGCCAGTCCTAACGTAAAGTGTTTGTAAATGTCTTTGGAAATAGCTGCATAAATCCCTCTAATCTAGACTCAGACAGATGTAGTGTAAGGGGGTGATGGAGAAACCAGTGGACTGTTCTGTTTAGTCTGAGGTTGGCACTAACCTGATGACCCAAGTGAAGGTTTTCAAGTATCTGAAGGGTGTACTCCTGAGTGAGGGGAAACTAAGCTGACAGGCAGATTGGACTGGACATTCACTTGAAGGGTTAAGCCTTTAATTTAGTCATGAGTTTTGACATCAAGCCCATCCATATATATAAATAGTTTATTTGGCTGAGTTCAGGTGACGTGATATTTTGCAGTTGCTCACTGTATTGTGCCTTTTCGTGTTCATTCGTGTTTCGGAGCGAGAGGCAGTGGAACATTTGACCCCATTTACCAACCCGGTGATGTTCAAATCTTCGCCTATGCCTCAACCTTCTGAAACATAAACTCAGATTATTCACTTTAACCATTTTTTAAAGATTATACCACTTATCTGGTAAAGGTAAAAGGAAAAAAATCTGAAAACCTAATCTTTTCCTCCCATTTGTTATGCTACAGCCATGTGCTGCCACTAAGGGAGCGTGTTGTTTTTCTCCAAAACACCATGTAGGAATATTTCTGGGCAGGCAAGAATCCGAGCTAAACCATTGTACAGTCTCAGTTTTATGTGTGACTTGTTTTGGATATAATGTAGCCTCATAAAACTGTGTTGCCAAATACATACACATGTACAGAGCTTTTGATACCTTACTAAGTGCTAAAGTCATCCTAACATAACTATTAAAATAACAGTTATCTATAGTTCTGGTGGATGGGATATTAGCTGTCCTGAGTTGCTAGAGATGAGTGTACAGCTGTATATATGAGCATCTGAGAAGCCTCATCACAGATGGCACGGCACCAAACGACACAGACGCAGTGCTTTACTTTAACCCCAAGTGGCCGCTAATCTTTAACCTGCTTGGATCTGGATCCTTTGGTTGATTTCAAACTGAAGGGATCCCATTTCACATCTTTTACACCTGCAAAATAACAGATTTGCCTTCATTTTAATATAAGTATATCCATATATGCATATAAAGCTGTTTTTTGTTTTTTTTTATTTCAACAAGGTGCCACATCATGCTGCTGTTTTTTTTTCCTTTTTTTACAGATTAAAGTATGAATTTAGGATTATTTATGTTGAGCAGATGGTTTGAATACCCTGACGTGCTTGCAAAGCCACACATAATATGCGAATGAGTTGAATTTGAAGTCTGCTTTCTCACTTTGTGTCTCTCTTTGTTTTTCCTCACTTTGGTTTGTATCAGTTAGTAAATACGCATAAAAAGGATCCTTAGTTCGACTCTGTCCTAGGTGGTGGAAACTCAGAAAATGGCACATGTACAAAGCAATAAATAGGTCTTTGAAGCCCCAGGACATTAAAAAAATTAAGAGATAAATAAACTGTAAAAAAAAATTAAGACAAGATAGAAAAATGTATGTACACAGTGAAAAAAGAAGAGTGAATATTATAACTATAAGAAATTATTATTAATATTAGAGTCAATATGCAAAACATATCTCATCTGTTTTATATCATGTGAAATAAATGTTGATGTTCTTAAAACATGCTTGTTTCACTTGCTTTGCTTGATGCTTTTCAGGGCGGATTCTCTCATCACAATTCAATTTTATTTATACAGCGCCAAATCACAACAACAGTCCCCTCAAGGTGTTTTATATTCTAAGATAGACCATACAGAAAACCCCAACAATCATATGACCCCCTATGAGCAAGCACTTTGGCGACAGTGGGAAGGAAAAACTCCCTTTTAACAGGAAGAAACCTCCGGCAGAACCAGGCTCAGGGAGGGGCGGGGCCATCTGCTGCGACCGGTTGGGGTGAGAGAAGGAAGACAGGATAAAGACATGCTGTGGAAGAGAGACAGAGATTAATAACAGATATGATTCAATGCAGAGAGGTCTATTAACACATAGTGAGTGAGAAAGGTGACTCACAGAGACACTAAACCTATTATAAGCAATCATTTCAGCATGCGCACCCTCTAAAGCTTCTGGTATCTACCACACAACTCAATGAAGGACCCACATGCCCTGTGGATGAAATGATGAGGTCTAATTCTATTCCACACCACTGTGTGATCTAAAACTCTGCGATGGGCTCAAAAGTTTTTCTTCTGTGAGGATCAATGAGTGGTGCTCATCTAGGCCTCCGAATAGAAAACCACTAATCTAGGAACCTACTGTTACCTATGGGCAACATGTTTGTAAGCTTCCAGTAAAGCTGCAAATATCTGGATAAAGGGCCGACGTCAGGCCCAGAGTTCCTGTTTGATCTTAGTCACCATTTACAGTCTTACCATGAATGTGAAAAAAAGAAGATGCATTTTTCTGATGGTGATTTACTCCAAGTGACCGGTCGTTACTATTTGGCCTATAAACTGACACCGAAGAGATTTCCGGCACATATGTATGTAGACGTGAAACTAAAACGGTAATTAGTGAAACATACTGGCAGACATATACTAAGTTTTATTATGGATTATTCAGCCAACTGGTCTCAAGCCTAGTGTGTTGTATTTACCAACCATCGAAAGAAACAGTATTTACTGAAAGCCTGTTTCCATCCACACACAGGCAGAGAAGGGACAGGCCTCCATTTCAACCCAACAATTGATCAATTACGTCAGCACACTTCTCTGCTTCTACTGTCAGTGAAGTGACCTGAGATTTAAGTCGGGAAAGTCTTGATGCTGACACGAAGGCTAATGAGAGCAGCGCTGGTGTGAGGAACGCGGAACAATGTGCCTCTTCAGCACTTTCTGTCTGGACTCCTTTTTCTGTTTGTCGGAACACGTGGAGCTTAGAACCACAATGCCACAGATCATGTGTACTTGCGAAGATGACTCACCCGCTCTGCAAATACAGACATTTATTCATTTTCAAATAAATCAAGTCAAACTGTGAATATTTTAAAGTCTGTAACCTTTATGGGAAACCACGTGTCCCATAAAGGTTACGGTCTGGACTATGGGCCGGTCGCTAGTCTGTAACTAGACAACCAATCGCAGTCACGTTCACACCTACAGGAATCTCCGAGTAACCACATCTATGGCTGCGGGAGGAAGCTGGAGCATCGAGAAACTGCACGAAAGCCCGGATGATGGATTTGCACTCAGACACGTGTATAAGTCACATGTTAACGTCAAAGCTACTTCTGGGTTACCATTGTTATTCGTAACTTACGGTTAAACTACAAACACGGTCTTCCTCGCGTGTTAACTGAGCGCTAACGTTACATTTAACGGTGAACGACAAAGTGTGCCATCTTCAAATAGACCAGCTTCGGCATCGCTGACGTCGACGTCATCAACCCCCCTGTTGTGCTTTACGCTACAAGCAAGCGTGAGTGCAACAAGGAGGGCAGCCCGAGGGCAACTTTTCCGGTGAAACGTCACAAAAATAGCCTTTCGTGTTTCTCGAAAATGCGGCAGATAACGACGGAAAGAGCCGAACAAGATTCTCAGCGGACGTCGAAAGAAAACGATACCGGTGAAACGACAGTAACCGGCATGGAAGGACAGGCCGTCCCCGATTCTAAACAGGAACCGGGCGACAACAACGAGAGCAGGAAAGCAGAGACCAGTGGGGTGAGTGGCCGCGATGCGGCGGAGGAGCACGGAGACGCCCCGTCCCCCGTCCCCGACCAAGAAAACGCTCCGCGTACCGAAAAGTCGGCTGTTGGCGAAAGGGCCTCGAACCTCGAACTGTGTGAAGCCGCGAAGAGTCCCGTACAGGGCAGCTTGGCAAGTAGCACCGATTCTGCACAAGAGGGCTCCCGGGTGCTGAAACAAGAACAAAGAGAGGGGGGGAACGCGTCCGCCTCACCGCCTGCTGACCGCACAAAGACCGCGGACAAGCCTGAGCACGGTATCAAGAGACGGGCCAGCACGGAGCTCACCTCGTCGGACGGAGAGCCGCTCAGTCGGATGGATTCAGAAGACAGGTTTGTTGGACTGAGCGGTGGCCTTATCTTACAGCACCATGCCTAGTTCACAGCTTTGATGCACAGTTTGTTTACAGGTGAAAAATGTTCGCTTCCGCCGGGTGATGTAGTTCTTGAACGTCTCTATAGGACACGCTGGTCTGTATTTAGTGCACTGTAGCGTGTAGTGTGGGGGGAGTGTTGGCTCACAGCAGTGGTCGTTACACAAATATAATGTTGTCTCATACTAACACTAAAGTACAGCCGAGCTACTTGTCCTTGTAACATCTCTCCCCCCACCCCCCGGGAATCATGACCTCACACGCGCCATCTACCTATATGATCAATAAACCAGGATAAATTAGCCAAATAGGAGCAGATGTTTCATGAAGGTCACAGTCTGTGATCATTCTTGGCTAATAAGCCTTCTTTCTTTCTTGGATTTGTGAAATGAGCGTTTTTATAAGCAGATGGACAGAAAACTCGCACACACTGGTTGTTGCAGATTTTTGGCATACAAGGATGCTTTCATGGAAACGTAACACTTCTTGCAGCTGTTTTGTAAAAGCCTTCCAGAAGTTGTAACTGGGTATGGATGTATAACCAAGAGGCAACTGCAGACAGTCGGTGTTTGTCGTGTAGGATTTGTGAGTCATTTCTACATGTGGGTTTTTGTTGTTCTTTGTTAGTTGCTAACCATACATCCATTCTCTGTAGACTATACAGTTTCTTAGTCAAAGGAATTTGCAAAGAAAAGCGTCTGGACTTCTTTAAGTTGCTTGAAGACGTTTCACCTCTCATCCGAGAAGCTTCTTCAGTTCTAAGGTCGAAGGTCGAAGTCCAGACGCTTTTCTTTGCAAATTCCTTTGACTACGATGACCTGGATGACTGAGAACCTTCACAGACATATACAGTTTCTTACTTCCTTGTTGGGTCGAACATATGTTCACCCTGACTGTAAAGCATGGAGTGTGAGGACCTTTTATAATGCTGAACTTTTTGGATGTGTAGGCTCTCACCACCAATGATTGTTGATAGCATGTTGGGGAACTTGTGTCGGTAGCTCCTAAAAATAAGGTGACCACTCTGTGTTCGCATGGATCAACCTCCCGCTCAACAACACTCTTAATCAGCTTCTCTCTGCATCTTGTTGTGCTGCTGATCCCTGATCATTTGTTTCTTTTTCAGTGTTTGTTACCCTATTTTCCTTATTGGCGTCTTTGTTTTGGTTTTGCATTGGGTTGACTACCCAAAATCCACTACAGCATTTCAAATGTGGATGTCACGTATTGGTTTCTGAAGTGCCATTTTGAACCCTTTGGAAGAGCAATTCCAGTCAACTTTGTAAAAATGAAAAAAGATGTGATAAACAGACAAAAGCAGCATGCTGATAGGCTAACAGCTCATCACTCACGAGTGTGTTTATTCACAGATTACATGGTACAACCAACATTTAGAAAATCGTCAGCAGTGATGCTACGAGGTCCTGAATCTGCATCGGAACTTGTCTAACTACCCACAGTACATGAACAACAATCCTCCCAACAGAGTTGGAGATTACTAATATGAACCACTGTGAAACCATGCACTTACCGTTGGCTGCCTGATACTGTATGAGTAGCAGTATGGTGTCTTCATGGCTGCTTTGGAGCAGCGTTCTTCCTGGTCGTGTTTTTACTTTGGAACATGTCATTTCCTGTCAGCTCGGTTCTCTTCAGTTTTTATAAAGGCAAAAAACATACGTGACATCATCAAATCTGAAAGTGGGACTGCCAACCGCTCTGTGGTTAGTGTTAGCAGTGAAACGTATGGAGGCAGTAAGAGAAGGTTGACAGGTCTGCAGGGTTAGCCCGGGGTAAACACGTCTCACGTGAAGTCTTTATTTGTGTGACACATTTTGACTAAAGTGGAAAAATAGACACCACCGACACACTTTTACATCAGCGGGTCCAGTCAGTGGGTCGCTCTGTGGACCAGACTCACCCAAAGAAGATGATGTAATTCATAATTTCCAAAAAAGCAAAATAAAAAACCCAAACTGGCTGCTTTATGATGAAGCCCAGGTTATAGTTGTTGGTTTTACTGGTTAACTGAAGTTACTCTGTCAACTGTTCGTCCACCGAAACTGAGGTGACTGGTTTCCATCGATCTTTGTCGTGAGGGTCGAGGTTTAGACCTCGGTCTGTTTGTTTGATCAACTACTCACTGAAAAGTCTACAGTTGCAAAATGGATTTATCAGCAGGCTGATGTTATCTGACGGTATTAGCTATGAGTATCAGTATTTCTAACAGCTGATCAATGGAAATTAAAAACTGGAATAAAAAAGCTCACTGTAGAGGTTTTACACGTGACGTCACGCCCGTGTTGCTCGAGCTGTCGGCCACACTGCACGTGATAATCACTCATACATACTTTTTACATGGAAATGATCACTGTTTTCTTCTTCCCCTCACAGCGCTGATATTCTGCTGCACAGTCTTGTCCAACAATCATCAACGACAGACATTTTTCCCCACATTCTTCTTTCTGAAACTTCTGAAATGATCGGATACGGGCATCAAATCAATACTGTAATTATTAGAAGTTACCGTGGTTTTCAAACATTCAGGTATCTGTTTCAAAGAAGACGGTACCATTTAAACATTTTACATTTATCATCTTCATCTAGGGCTGTGCGATATGACCAAAATCTCATATCCCGATATTAAGACATCTATCGTCCGATAACGATATAAATTACAAAAATGTAACATTTCCTGTAAATTCTGTGAATCTCGGGCATCTCGACTTGCGTGAAGTGTTTCCAGCTGGGCGTCGCGTACCTGGAGTCGAGTGTTTTAACTGATGCATGGAACTATACATTTTTAGACGTAAGTTGTAACGGCCGCCGTTTTCTTTGTGAGTATTTATTACACAGCGTGCTGCGGAGAAAAGTCTGTTCTAACGTTTGAGTCTAAGGTTTATTTTTTAGCACCTGGCGGCTCTTTTTTGCTTCTCATCCGTTAATACTCTGCATCTTTCACGTGACTCGTTTTATTTTGAAAAGCCTCAACAGGATCTTGAGCTTTATTGTGAAAGGTTTATGTGGAAAATAAACAAGCGGACACACCGTGGTTTTACCGTCGTTGTTGCTAACGAAAACGCATAAAAAACAAGCGCTTGTCCGTCTGTAGTGTGGTTATATTAAATATAAGAGAAAGAGAGAACTTTAAGAAATTAATATAGCCACTACAGTGACCATCAAAATGATGAAAAAATATTGCCGTAAACAGTTTATTTTGCGACACCACGAAACAAACGATAGCGTAAAATGAAACGATAGACGTTTTTCTATCGTCATCCGATATATATCGTTATATCGAACAGCCCTATCTTCATCTGCCTCATCTGCCAGCACTGCTCCCTCCTTCTCCTCTTCATCCTCTTCCTCCTCACCAAAACCTCACTCCTGAGCTATAGTTTGGCTTCTAACACAGGAAATTCTACATGTACGTATTTAATCTCGATATTGTTGCAATTGGGGGGGTGGCTGTGGCTCAGGTGGTAGAGCAGATCAGTTACTGATCGGAAGGTTGGTGGTTCGATCCTAGGCTTCCCCAGTCTGCATGTCAAGTGTCCTTGGGCAAGATACTAACCCCAAATTGCCCTCCGATGCATTCATCGGAGTGTGAATGTGTGTGAATGTAGTTATAGTTTGCACTTGCGTTTAGAAGTGCTTGCATGAGTGGGTGTGAATGGGTGAATGAGGCATGTTGTATGCAGCGCTTTGAGTACTCCGGGAGAGTAGAAAAGCGCTATATAAGAATCAGTCCATTTACCATTGGTTATTTTCAGCAGACGTGCGACCCTCCCGTCTCTGGAAAGCCGACAAGAGAAGGCTAAACAATGACATAACGATCCAAGCTAACACGTCCTGAACGTTTAAGCTCATTTCTCTCTGATCAACAGAGATCAACATACTCACGGTTCACTTCATTTTCTTAAAGCAGGTTTAGGTTCAAACTGAGATCAACAGGAAGGAGACTAAACTTCCCTGTAGCTTAGTGGGACAGTCGGTGTTCATGTTCACCTGTCAGTCGTTTTCATTTTGTAGCCAATACATGTGAAAGGCTTGGTCACAGGAGCTGCTGTTTCAGAGCAGAGCAGTCAGCTCATTGGTTACCTTGGATCTGTGTTAGTTTAAAGTCGGGATCAGGGGTCTCAAACGTCACATGGATGTGAAGAAATCTAATGCAGTTTGGCCTTTGAAGTGACTTTTATGTTACAATAAGTTTAATATGACGGCAACATGAGCAGAGAGTACAAACATGGCTGTGTCAGTTCAGAGAGAGTCACACTGATGACTGCATAATGATTTTGTTAAATATAAACAGCATGTGTCTGGGCACAAAGAGCGCAGTGTGTTTGTTTGGTAGTTCAGTGAAAGGCAGTGAAACTTCATGAACACTACAGCGGCCTCCAATGAGAGTACAGCAGTGGCCCCCAGCTCATGTAAGCCTGAGACCCCTGATTTAAGGAGACACGCTTATGAACACTTATGTTAAAAGCCTTTTAAAGGTTGCCTAGGTAACAAGAAGGCTTTTATATGACACTGGGGGGGTGACAGCTGTGGGGAAGAATCTGTTACTAAACTGGTTTTAGTGCTTCATCCTGCACTGACCCCACCCATCAGTTGGGTGACGAGTGAAATAAAATACTTAATAAACATGTATTTATTTTCATTCTGTCAGATCATATTTTGATTTCCTGTCTTTTGTGTGTGTTTCAGTATCAGCTCCACTCTGATGGACATGGAGAGCACAGCGTCCAGCGGTCGCTCCACTCCCGCTATGCTGAACGGTCACACAGGTGGAGTAGCAGGGAGTGGTTCACTGGTGGCAGGGGGCAAATCTCTGAGCTACACCTGCTGCTGGGATCACTGCCAGCTGCTGTTTCCCAGCAGCCCCGACCTGGCTGAGCACATCAGAGCAACACATGTGGATGGACAGAGAGGCGGGGTCAGTGACATGTTACTCTGTGTGTGTTGGTTTCAGACGGGCGGTTAGAGGCCAGGCGAGCCGTCGTAATGTCAAACCAGAGGTTCGTGTCAGAAACAACAGATGGTGAAAATGGAGTCTGGACTCAAAACGAGGTTCAATAGACCAACATGTGATCTGGAGTTTCAGCTGCCGTCACGTATCAGCGTAGACAAAGACATTACACAATGGTGTGAGGCTGGATTTATACTTCAGAGTAGGTTTGATAGACGCGACGTGCTCAAGTTACACTAAGGCTACGTCCACACGTACCCGGGTATTTTTGAAAACACAGATTTTTATATGCGTTTGCACCTTTCGTCCACACGTAAACGGCGTTTTCAGCCACTGAAAACGGAGATTTTTAAAAACTCCTGCCAGGGTGGAGATTTTCGAAAACTCAGTTTTTGCGTTTACGTGTGGACGAGGAAAACGGAGAAAACGCAGCGTCAAAGGTGTGCGCCTTTTTTGACGTCACACTGTGCGCCATGTTATTGTTTCGGTGAAATGAATTTCTACAATGGTGAACTTAGACAAAATACACACACAGGACTCAGTTCTGCTTCTATGCGCCATCTTTGCTTACTCTTTCCCACCCAGACTTCTAGACTTCTGATTGGCCAACATTTCTACACGGTTAGGAATATATCGCCACCTGTTGCTTTGGCATGTTCCTGGCAGCGTTTTCCTTCATTTTTGCGTTCAAGTGTGGACGGGATTTTTTTTTTTTTTTTTTTAAACGAAAAATCTCAGTTTCCAAAAATACCCGTGTACGTTTCGACGTAGCCTGAGCTTCAGATGCCTACCTGTAACAACCTTTGGTTAAGCAGTCATGAGCTCTACTAGGCGACCGCCACTATTCAGAAAATAAGTCCTAATGCCCCACAGAGAAAGAGGAAGTGTGAATTTAATTTGGTTTGTTTTCAGTGATTTTCTATCTTCTAATCCACCTCCCTGCATTTAGTAGTGAGGGTGCAGAAAAAGAGAACTTCCTCTCAGTATCGTGTAATGTGTGTAATAATGCATAAGTAATGAAGTTACACACACAGTATTTATTTAATGAAGCTGCCCAGCTACGGTTATTTCAGTGTGAAAACTGTGGTTAAATTACAGAAACACAGGCCAACAGTAAAATACAGCAAAGTTGTGCTAACATGAATATCCAATACATACTGTGTTTTTTGTGTAAATGGTACTACTACTGAGTACTCGAGTATACTTTAAGCCAGCGGTCCCCAACCCCCGGGCCTCGGACCGGTACCGGTCCGTGAGTCGTTTGGTACCGGGCCGCGAGAGTTGAGGCTCAGGTGTGAAATGTATGGTTTTCAGGGTTTTTATCGGTTTTCAGCGTTATTTTGTTATCGTTTCTATCGTTACCTCGGTTTTCCTGGGTCTTTTCACGTGTGTTATGAATAAATCTTCTTTTTTTCGGTACCGGTACTAGTTTTATTTTGTTGTATTTATCCGTGACACCTTAAAGGCCGGTCCGTGAAAATATTGTCGGGCATAAACCGGTCCGTGAGGCAAAAAAGGTTGGGGACCGCTGCTTTAAGCGACACCCTTTATTTGCCTTCATACCAGCACGTTTCATTCACCCCCAGTATGAATGTGGGGTTCAGTGTTCACCACCTCCTGAGTAAAACAGGCTGATTGTGTTTGGACTGATATCTGCTCCATTAAAGCTTTGTGCCAGTCCCACACACAAGGGGAGAAGTAAAACTGGAATAAAGACGTTTGATTGAAGTGGCGGTTTTGTTTATTCTAGCAGGAAATACGTTTCTGTTTGTCAGGAGAAACAAGAGGACAACATAAGCAAATACAGCCTTAGATGGATTACTGCGGCTCGTCCAGTGTAGCAGTTTGCTGGCTAACCCAAACTAAAGTTGTCTCGCTGGGAGCTTCTGGTTTATTGAGGTTACTGATTGGTTGAATCCTGCTAATGTGTTGCTAATGAGAGGCAGGCACACATTTTTAAATTCGATGACGTCCTTTAATATTCAGCTTAATTCAATTTTATTTATACAGCACCAAATCACAACAACAGTCGCCTCAAGGTGCTTTATATTGTAAGGTAGACCCAAAAATATGACATACAAGTGAGTGAGGTTGGAGGAGTGAGCTGAGAGAGTGAGGGGACGTTCTCGTTAGCACTCGTGTTAAACCTGGTCAGACGTCAGCACTAATGCGTGGTGCATGCTAGTGTGCAGCGCTAGCTCTGCCGCAGTAATGTGTCTTTGTGTTTGTGCCCACAGGTGTTTGTGTGTCTGTGGAAGGGCTGCAAAGTCTACAACACGCCATCCACCAGCCAGAGCTGGCTGCAGAGACACATGCTGACCCACAGTGGAGACAAACCTTTTAAGGTGATCGCATACAGCTGACGTCACACACATCACTGCGTCTGTTAGTCTGCATCGCTCGCGCACTCATGTCTGTGTTTCCTCCAGTGTGTAGTGGGGGGCTGCAACGCCACGTTTGCTTCCCAGGGGGGGCTCGCACGCCACGTCCCCACGCACTTCAGCTCCCAGAGCTCGTCCAAAATGTCCAGTCAGAGTAAAGTCAAAGAGGAATCTCCATCCAAGGCCGGCCTCAACAAGAGGAGGAAGCTGAAGAACAAGCACAGGCGCTCGCTCCGTATGTACTGCACACACGCACGACGTGCCTACAGGTTCACACGTGAAATGAATTAATCTTTTCGTCTTTCTAGCACGACCTCACGACTTCTTCGATGCTCAGACCATGGACGCCATCCGCCACCGAGCCATCCTTCTTAATCTAGCAACACACATCGAGAGCCTGGGCAATGGACACAGTGTAGTCTTCCACAGCACGGTAATCACACACACACACGTAGCAAACACACAAAGTCCTGTGCAGGTGTGATGCCATGTTTTGTGCGTGTTCAGGTAATTGCCAAAAGGAAGGAGGACTCTGGGAAGGTGAAGGTCCTGTTGCACTGGACACCTGAGGACATGTAAGTCCTCCCCAGCTTCAGTTACGCAGAACAGGCCAGACTGAGTGGGGGAACCCACAGTGTTAAACATGCAGTGTTAGTGTAACCGTGTTGTTGTTCGTGCCAGACTGCCCGACGTGTGGGTGAACGAGAGCGACAGAGTGCAGCAGAAGACCAAGGTGGTTCATCTGTCCAAGCTGCCCTCAGACATGGCTGTCCTCCTGGACCCGAACATCTACAGGTACGCCTGCAAAGCTGCGTTTAGATGCTGACAGAAAAAGAAAACCGCTCTGATGTTTCTCCCGTTTCTCTTGCAGAATGTTCTTCTGACCGGCTCTTGGTGACCTCGGCTGTCGCTCGGAGGATCTCCCTCATCAGAGGGACGTAGAGGGACTTATTTGTTGTGATTCGTGTAGCCTCCAGTGTTCTCTACATTAGGTGCTGACTTTACTGAGTGTATGTAAGTGTAAGTAACAGAACTAGGCTGGAAACTGACAGCTGTAACTGTAGAGAGAGAAGCAGTCTTTGTAAATACAGGAGATTTGTAATATATTTTTATACTTTGGATTTTACCTGTACTGTAGATAGATGTCTTTTTTTTTTTTTTTTTTCTTCTGCCAGAACATTTTGGAATAGATATTTTAAAAGAGGATATCTTCATCATGCATACACTGACACTGTTCTGTATGATGTCATTAAACCTTAAACTCCAGTGTCCACCTGCTCTGAAGTCTTTACCTTTTTCACACCATCCCCAGGAGCTTTGGTGAAATGTACATGTCCTATGCTAGTGTGAACACCTAGCATGTGTATATAGTTTTATGCTCATTTTTCTGTTTTTCACTGAAACACAACCTAAGTTCCTCAAACAACATATGTTAGATAAATGCCACCGGAACAAGAACCACCAATTTCCTCTCTCCCCCCCGATCCTCAGATAACTTTATGTATCTTTTGGATACTGGCCCTCAAGGACTAGAGTTTGAACTTGATGAACACGTTGAATCAAGGTGTTTTAATAATCTACCTTTCCAGTCCTCCTATCTATATCACGACTAAAGCACTTTCTGGATGGATGCAAACTGCATTTCGTTGCCCTGTACCTGTGACATGTGCAATGACAATAAAGTTGAATTCTATTCTACTTTAAGATCTCAGGCGGGGGTGATGATATCTCCCCCTGACCTGGCGTCCTGGCTCCCCCTTGCCGTAGCATTTGTGCTCAATCTCTAGCCAAGAGAGCAGTTCCTTCATCTACCGATGGTACCCTCACTGGATACAGGTACCTAAGGCGGGACTCGAACCTGCTTTTCCCAGTCCAAAGGTGTGTAGTCTTACCACTACGCTACCCAGCTGCTATTAGTGTTTCTACCCGGTTACAGACCAAGTACGTTTCAGGTGTGAAGCAAACATGTAACCGTTACACTCCGGAAACAGATAGCTGATAAAATATATATATATATTTATTTATTTATTTAGGTCCTCAGATATGTGGTTACTGAGAAACTTAAATGAGGACAATTCAATTTTATTTATATAGCGCCAAATCACAACAAAAGTCGCCTCAAGGCGCTTTATATTATACAGTAGATCGCACAATAATAAATACAGAGAAAAACCCAACAATCATATGACCCCCTATGAGCAAGCACTTTGGCGACAGTGGGAAGGAAAAACTCCCTTTTAACAGGAAGAAACCTCCGGCAGAACCAGGCTCAGGGAGGGGCGGGGCCATCTGCTGCAACCGCTTGGGATGAGAGAAGGAAAACAGGATAAAGACATGCTGTGGAAGAGAGACAGAGACAGACAAAGCTGTGCGCCTCCAGGTCTGGTATAAACATCACAATCTCAGCTAAAAGCTCACAAAACAGTTTCCTTGAATTTCCGGGTCTTCAGCTGTGCTGATTAAACAATGGAATGCTTACAGTATATTGCCAAAAATATTCCATATTATCAACATAAAATTTGATTCTGGATTTAACAGGAAGCCAATACAGGAGAAATCTGCTCTCTCTTTCTAGTCCCTATCAGTACTCTTGCTGCAGCATTTTGGATTAACTGAAGGCTTTTTAGTCCAGCCTGGAAGTAATAAATGCATGAACTAGTTTTTCAGCGTCACTCTGAGACAGGATATTTCTAATTTTAGAGATGTTGCACAAATGGAAGAGGACATGTCTTAGTCAAAAATGACTCCAAGGTTCCTCACAGCGTTACTGGAGGCCAAGGTAATGCCATCCAGAGTAAGAATCTGGTTAGATACCATATTTCTAAGATTTTCAGATATAATATTATATATAATCATTGTATATAATAATTTTACAATAATATAAGATAATCTCACTAATACTAATAATGAGAAACACAATGGCTGCCAACGATAACATACACTGGAACTGCTGCTTTGCAACAATCCAAGCAATATGGCCGACGCTTTTTTTCTTCTTTTTTTTTTAAATTGGCAGAAACGGGCTTCCATAACCAAGGGCTGATTCTAAATTGTATCTTTAGGTACCTTGTAAAAGGCAGCCGCTCTTAAAAACAGCTACTTTGTTACCTGATCTATGAAAAATTAGAGGAGCACCAGTTTGACAAGTATAAACCGGTGAAACTGGATATTTGGACCAAGCAGGATGTTCTCAAAAACCTCAGCACATGTATGGTGTGTGTGTGCTTAAACAGTTCAAGGAACAAAGTGCAACAAGTGAAGGAGAGAAACAGGCCTGGCCACCACCAATGCCACCCCTCAGCCTGGTACCACATGCAGCTGTGCTATAAATGTGCAAATCCCAGTGATTTTAGTCAACGGGGCTGGAGATCGTATGAACACATGAAAGTATCATCAGATCTTTATACAGCGTCCAGTACCATCTGGGAGGTGACTGACTGGCAACAGCAATATTTTTACCGTAACAATGATCCCAAACATAACTGCATACCTGGACTGGACTGTAGGACTGGACTGGAAGTGTGTTCCACGTACTGTGGATTTATCTGAACAGAGACGGAACAAAATACAATCAACATCAAGCTAGAACTTTGAAATATCTTTCAAGAGGCTGAGAGACAACAATGACTGAAACATTAGAAGGTTTGGGTCAGGGTTGATCAGAGGTAAGGCAGGAATAAAGTTGGTCACACCGTGGATCATCGTGGGTGTTTTGATCAGGAATTTAATAAACTCTGGTTTTGCCGTGTATGTTTGCCCGTTTCAATCAATAGCTGCACAATTTCTTAGTAAAAATAGAAAAGGGAGGGTAGTTCAAGGGTTTTGAAAAGTGTTTTAACTTTATTTTTTAAGCAAATTTTACATACGGAAAAAGAATTTCCTCAGCTATAGTTTGCAAACTGCTTGGATAAAAGCAAAACGTTCAGATGTTTGTACCATATAACTATGCTATGCTAGTGTGAATACATACCATGTATATAGTTTTACGCTGCTTTAACATTTATTACGACGCCAACAGATCGTTTTTTTAAACGCCGAGAAAAAAAAAAGACAACAACCTGACGTCATATTTAGCAGCCGGAAGTATCATGACGCATTCCTGACGTCTGGAGAATGGCTGGGCTGCTGAAGAAGGTATGAGTAAAGGTCATGTTTTGTTTTAATGTAAGAAACACAATAAAACAGCTGTATTACTTTTATTAAAGGCACACGGTGTGACGGTACTGTCACCTCCATCAGCGCGCTGTGCATGCTGTGCTAGCCTGTGCGTTGTGCTAGCCTGCTAACTTGATAAGGAGCTAGCACGGCAGTGTCCGGTCAGAGCAGGTGGTGAATAATTAAAGGAAAGCACCGAACACTTTGAATCCGGTCCGACGGTTAAGTCAGCCGAACACCCGTGGGAGCTTTTGAAGAGACTGGTTAAGCTATGCTTCCCTGACATGGCTAACTGGAGACCCGAATCTGGACCAACAGACCTGGAAAATAAAATCCCTGCTCAGTGCAAAACCTGCCTGTAATGTTAATAAAGTGCACATATTTGAAAGTGAGGGCTGATGGATTTCAGAGAATGGTTTTATGGAAGCTCCGCGTTAGCAGGGAAATGTTGTTGGAGGTGATTAACCACAAGTCTCTGATCCAAGTCCTAAAACCAGCTGTGGAGCTGGTTGTTAACAGTGTGAGCAGACAGACTGAGGGTTGGTTTAGGCTGAGTGCCGATGCTGGAGTCACGTGGTTAAAGGTGAACGCATTGACATTAGCCACTCTTGCACAGCAGCTCTCCCTTTCCTCTCTTCCAGACGACCGGCTTGGTTGGCCTGGCAGTGTCTCAAAATCCACATGAGGTGAGCAGCTGATGGTGAATGCACCACATACCTCATTTTTAATCTTTCCCATCGCCTGACTGTGACCAGACTAGTCCTGGATCACACTCGTGTTATCCACGTGCCGTTTATGGAGCTGTCATTGAAGCTCAGGGAATTTAGCAGTGTACTCACCCTGTGCTCTTCCTCTCAGCGTCTCAGGATCCTCTACACAAAGATCCTGGCGTCCTTGCAGACCATGCCGCAGGACGCCGCTTACAGGAAGTACACGGAGCAGCTGGTCAACGAGCGCTTCAGCCACGTGAAAACGGTCAGTGCGTGAGTAGGCAGACGGAGATGAATGACAGAGGAGCTTAGATGAACTGACTGATTTGTGTTCTTCGCAGGAACCTGATGTTGAGAAGCTAGAGAAGAAAATTAACTGCGGTCAGATTGAAGAGGTCATTTTCCAGGTAGGTCCCAGTCAGTCTGCCTCATGCTGATCAAAGTGATAAAGCTGAATGGAAAACTCCTCATATACAAATCCTAAAAAGTCATGACTTTGTGTTCAGCTCGAGTCCAGAGGGGTGTATGACACCCATATGTAATGTTTATATAGCCTAAATACTAGTTGTGCAACGGATCACGGTTGATCCGTAATCCGAACCGATCCCACTCCACGGTTCGGCACGCACGTGATCCGAAGATTCGAAAAAGAAGGGGAAAAAAAGTATGTGTATGGTGCGCGTGGTGGGTCTGTCAAGCGATAGTTATGGCCAGCGCTAGCGGTCCAAGTGGAGGAGCAGAGGAGTTTGCGGTATTTAAGCAGCCCTTTGCTGCCCAATCCGACCGGGCTAAAGCTGGCGGGAGGCCGTATTCCGTTGTGCAAAACAAGGGGTTTAAACTATGATGAACGTGCTTGAGCCCCGCTATGATATCCCGTTGCGCGTCCACTTTAATGGCAAGATCGTTCCAAGCATGTATGAGCAGGAAAAGTTTAAAGTTATGGTTGAACTGTCCCAGGCATCTTCGTTTGCCCCAACTACAAATGGGTGGAGCTCCAGGGCAACGGAAAGCTACGTGACTGCTCATTATATCACAGCGGAGTGCGATATAATGAGGAGTGTGTATTATTGTAGGGTCTACCTTACAATATAAAGCGCCTTGAGGAGACTGTTGTGATTTGACGCTTTATAAATAAAATTGAATTGAGTGGTAGATACAAAGCCCTATATTGTACCATAATTTGTTTTATATAATTGCGTTAATGAGTCTTGACTTTAATGTTTTTAACATGTTTTTTTACTTCAATAAGTAAATGTTAAATTTCTTTTTTTGCTGATCCGAAAATTGATCCGATCTGTGAGATTTTTGATCCGTTGCACCACTACCAAATACATGAACACAGTGACGAGCTCAGTAACTAAAGGTGTTGGAGCGCAGGTCCAGACTTTAATCCGGGATTAAAGTGATTCCGACAGCGGTTTGAAGACTGTTAATACGCTGCTGTTAGTACTGTATTGCTCCCAGGCCTTTAAATCAGTGCGTGGCTTTGTACAGACTGCAGCCTCTTTTATTCTGAGAGTGCTCTTCTCATCAGAGGAGCTGACACACTCGTAGTACAGAGTTACTGTTTATTTCACATTGAAGTCGACATTCAATCACTGACGTGTTCGGTTGGTTCCTGTCAGACTTCATAAAGACCGAACGGTCTCACTGAATATGTGAACGCAGTTGTTGTCTCAGCTTAACTAAAAAGTATCCAATGGTTGCTTTACAGTATTAGTGTATACATTAGTATTTGTGGCTTATGATTTTGTCCTGCGTGCAGGCCGAGTGTGAGCTGGCGTTATCAAGGAAGATGTCCGAGTGGAAGCCGTGGGAGCCGCTGGTCGAGGAGCCCCCCCCCAACCAGTGGAAGTGGCCCATCTGAGTCTGCGTGTGTAGTGTTCCTGTCATACTGTCTATGAAGGCAAAACCTGTGCTTTCAATGAAGTACTACATTAAAGTTTTGGAAATATTGCCTTTATTCAGATGAGTTTTTGATGTGTCACAAATTATTACTTTTATATGACAAAGTCTGCACGAGGCTCTCTGCTGTTACTGCTGAGATTACTTGTACTGTAAATACTCTCTCGACCCCTGGATCAGACTTGTTAAAAAATGAGCAGATTATTTGTGGACCCAAACACCGAGCAGCTGCTGTGATGTTCTGTCAGGTGCTGGTAGCCCTCTGTAACAGCTGGAGCATGATGGGATAGATGGGGGCGAACTCCTTCCCCTGCCGAGCCCTGACTGACTGCACGTAGGCCTCCAGAGCGCCCCTGAGAGGACAGACAGAGTCAGCACATCTGTTATCACAGTGCACACAAATAAGGCTACGTTCACACTGCAGGCGAAAGCGCATCAAATCCGACTTCTTTGACCCTATGCGGCCCATATCCGATCATGGTATGACAGTGTGAACAGCACAAATCCGATATTTTCAAATCTGATCTGGGTCACTTTCATATGTGGTACTGAATCCGAAATTTTAGAAAGCGACTGCTGTTTGAACGGTCATGTCGCAGTAAATCCGTTTTTTACGTCACTGACACAAGACAGACGCCAATTATCAGCGCCCAAGAAGACATCGCAAACGCTTCCTGGCCATCCAGTGTAGATGTTAGCGAAACTGATGGGAAGACAACGTTGGAGAAACGTGAACATTTTATTTGTACTGTATAATCTGCAGATTCTGTCTATGACCCTGATGAAGGCCACAAGCCGAAACGCGTTGGTCAATTATTAAACCTGTTCTTCGTTTCTCAAGTGTTGCTGGAGTTCCTGCTTTTTTAATCCTTTATTTCCTTTTTAATCTGCAGATTCTGACAGAAATCTGACACTATCCTTTGAAGCACCGCTCCTCTCTAAAACAGCAATAAGGATCATTATTAGGCCATATGTAAATAACACAATAACTTTATAACTTAAAGCAAAATTGGGAAACGAAAAATCCGAAACAAGTCTTTATATTAAGGCCATCAGTCAAACAACACTGTTTGGTCTGGGTCTAAACAGAGCGCATTGTGTGTGACGTCGTCTTTCGCGCATGGGGGACGCTTTGAGCGTTCACACTAGAGCACGTTTGCTGTCGCATTTTATTTGTAGTGTGAACAAGCAGACAAAAAAATTGGATTTGATCAAAAAATCGGAATTGAGCATTAAGACCTGCAGTGTGAACGTAGCCAAAGTTGTCATATCTGACTTGTATCCAGCGAGGTGTTCAAGGTCAGTGTAAAGAGTTGGTGGCTCAAAACTGCGACTCTTACAGTGTGCATTTTTAACACGTGTCACATTTGGCCTCTGACCTTCAAGGTCAACAGATGTGAAGGTCAAGGTGATAATAATGCTACATACAGCCATTTAAAACTATTCACTGCCATTGTTTGTACAGGCAGCATTTAGGGAACACATGGGGATTCTAAATATGGTGTTTTTGGACCTCTCACGACTTCAAGGTCAAACTAAATGTCTGTTTGATCTCATGTTCAGTCGTCCTTTAAAGTCAAAATCCATAAAAATACACCACCATGTAGTATTGTACAACTCCTAATAATGCTGGTGTAGATATTTGTCATGCTACTCTTATCTGATTTGATTGTAGTACAAACTAATACTGAATTAGGATTCTTATTGGCAAGTCAGCAGTGACTCCTTAAGTTACTTACACACACACACGTACGTACGTCAGTCTACCACTAGAGGGAGCTCATTCGTCACAGTAACAGCCCCCTGAGATTACTGTGTCACTGTTATTTTACTCAGTAATCTAAGCTCAGGTAACAGTGGCACCTCCTGTCCTGTTGTACAGACCAAAGCGTTCTAACAGGTGTGTTTACATCACCGAGCCTACCTGATGAGGCTGAGCCTGTCTCTCTCAGAGGGATGATCATCCAGCCACTGTGAGTACCTGGCGATGGACCACTCTGCTCTCTGTGGGGGACAGGCTTATTGAGATGGTGCACTATACACACTGCAGAAAAGCCATGTGACACATGATGATGGATGATTCAGCTTGAACAGTGTGTGTGTGTGTGTGTGTGTGTGTGTGTGTGTGTGTGTGTGTGTGTGTGTGTGTGTGTCTACAGGCCTGGTGAGGTGACTTCAGCTCAGGTGGGGCTCTGGTGAAAAGGAAGTGTAGTAAGGTGCTGTAGGGGATCAGCTCACCGACAGCTGGACTGCTGGCTATCAGCTCACTGGTCTGGAACAGCAGCGGCCTCAAACACAAAGCAAACAGCACTTTTTACCTTCCATGTAAAACATCTGCTGCTCATCATGTTCGTTCAGAAGAAAGACGAGCTTACAGGAAAAGCTCTCTGATAACCCGATGAAAGCCTCGGTCATCTGTGCGAGTACCTGAACGAACACTCACACTGTCTGCCTACGACTGGTTCCATTTCCCCAGAGAAAAAATCCAGTCAGAGATCAAATGAGCTCATAGTTTTATTGGCTTTTATTTCTCCTGTTACTTCCGGCGCCGCTCCGAGCTGGCAGCCAGTATCAGCAGCTCAGACCTGACCGAGTCCTTTTTTCTCTTTAATATATGTTTCTCTGTTGTTTTGTGTTTATTGTTTTTGTTTTTCTATTGTGGACTGCTGTCCCCCACAATGGAGCTCAGAAATCTATGGACAATGGTGTTCTTTATTACATTTTTTACGGCGTCTTTGTCCGGAGAGCGCGTGGAGGTCCGACCTCCCATTGTTTACAGCAGGGATCAGCTGTTAGCCCTCGGAGCCTCCGCTGCCCTGCCTACCGCCGAGGAAGCCAACATCCCCCGCGAGGTGAGGAGGAAGAGACGCGGTACTCGGGCCGGGATCGGGCGTCGCAGTAAAGTTAGGAGGTACCAGCCAGCGATTCCATCTATTATTATGGGGAATGTGAGATCTCTCCCCAATAAAGTAGACGAACTGGCGGCTCTTACCCGACATCAGAGGAGCTACAGGGAGTCCAGCCTGATGTGCTTCACAGAGTCATGGCTAACTGCGCTAACTCCGGACTCACACATAAACATGGATGGTTTTCATCTGATCCGGGCCGACAGAACAACAGAGAGTGGTAAGAAGAGAGGAGGGGGTCTGGCTGTGTTTGTGAACGATAGATGGTGTAACTCTGGGCATTTATCTATCAAAGAGATGCTATGCTGTAAGGACATCGAGCTGCTAGCGGTTAGCATGAGACCGTACTATCTACCGCGAGAGTTTACACGTGATTATGATAGCTGTGTATGTCCCGCCCTCTGCTAGCGCTGCAGCAGCCTGTGAGGTCCTGCACACTGTAACCAGCAGACTCCAAACACAGCACCCTCAGGCCCTTTTCCTGATCTCTGGGGACTTTAATCACATCTCCCTGTCCTCCACTCTCCCCACCTTCACCCAGTATGTTACCTGCCATACCAGAGACAATAAAACATTGGACTTATTGTATGCCAACACCAAGGAGGCATACAGCTCATCACCTCTTCCTCCACTGGGGGGCTCAGATCACCACCTGGTTCATCTCCAGCCTGTGTATAAACCTCTAGTACACAGAGAACCAGTAGTGAAACGCACAGTAAGGAAATGGTCGGCAGAGACTGAAGAGGCCCTGAGGGACTGTTTCCGTTCTACTGTGTGGGACAACCTCTGCAGCCCCCTGGAGGATGACCTCAACAGCATCACAGACTGCATTACGGATTACATGAACTTCTGTGTGGACAACACCGTACCCATCAAAAAGGTACGGTGTTTTTCTAACAACAAGCCATGGATAAATCCTGAAATTAAGGCTCTCCTCAAGGAGAAGAAGAGAGTCTTTAGATCTGGAGACAAACAGGAGCCGAGAGTTGTCCAGAAGAAGCTGAAATGGAAGATAAGGCAGGGAAAGGAAAACTACAGGAGGAAGATGGAAGAGCAGCTGCAACAGGACAACATCAGAGGGGTTTGGAACAGCCTGAAGACAATCTCAGGACAAAAACCAACCCCCCAGGCTGCAGGAGACTTGGGGTGGGTGAATGACCTAAATAAATATTTTAATAGGTTTGATCAAACACCCACCCCTCCCACAGCATCGTCCCCCCTGCTGCAATCTCCATCTTCAGGGACTGCCTGTCCTTCATCTCAGGACTTCACACCTCTCAGCTTCACACCTCCCAGCTCCCAGTCATTACACCCACCCCCGGCTTCTGTGGACTCCAACCTACACACCCCTCCCCCAAAATCCACTCTTTCTATCTCAGCGCTTCAAGTGAGGAATGAGCTTTGCAAGATCAAGGTGCGGAAGGCTGCAGGTCCAGATGGCGTCAGCTCCAGGCTCCTGAGATGCTGCGCAGATGAACTGTGTGGCATCCTAGGTTATCTGTTCAACCTGAGCCTGTCACTGGGGAAAGTACCACAGCTGTGGAAGACCTCCTGTGTGGTACCGGTACCAAAGACCTCCCATCCCAAGGACCTCAGCAGCTACAGGCCGGTAGCCCTGACATCCCATCTGATGAAGACCCTCGAGAGGTTGGTTCTAAACCATCTACGCCCCCTGGTGAGGTCTTCATTGGATCCGCTGCAGTTTGCTTACCAGCCTGGCATCGGGGTGGAGGACGCCATCATCTACCTCCTGCACCGAGCTCTGACTCACCTGGAGAAGCCTGGAAGCCCTGTGAGGATCATGTTCTTTGATTTCTCCAGTGCTTTCAACACCATCCAGCCACGACTTCTGAGAGACAAGCTGGAGCTATCGGGAGTGGACCACCACATGTCCCAGTGGATACTGGACTACCTCACAGAACGTCCACAGTATGTGAGGTCACAGGGCTGTCTCTCTGACACACTGGTCTGCAGTACGGGGGCCCCACAGGGAACTGTGCTGGCACCGTTCCTCTTCACCCTCTACACTACAGACTTCATCAACTCCCCACGCTGCCACCTACAGAAGTTCTCTGACGACTCTGCCATAGTCGGCCTCATCACAGGTGAGGACGACTCAGAGTACAGACAGTGGACTTTGTGGACTGGTGTCAGCAGAACCACCTGCTGATCAACGCCGGGAAAACCAAGGAGTTGGTGGTGGACTTCCAGAGACGCAGATCCACCACACTGACACCGGTGAACATCCAGGGAGTGGACATTGAGATAGTGGACTCTTATAGGTACCTGGGTGTTCACCTGAATAATAAACTGGACTGGAGCCACAACACTGATGCTCTTTACAGGAAGGGTCAGAGCAGACTCTACCTGCTGAGGCGGCTGAGGTCATTTGGAGTACAGGGAGCGCTTTTAAAGACCTTCTATGACTCTGTGGTGGCATCTGTCATTTTTTACAGTGTGGTATGTTGGAGCAGCAGTTTATCGGCAGCTGAGAGGAAGAGGTTGGATAAACTCATCAGGAAGGCCAGCTCTGTTCTGGGATGCACCCTGGACCCAGTGCAGGTGGTGGGAGACAGAAGGACTCTGGCCAAAATAACATCTCTGATGGACAGAGTCTCCCACCCCATGCATGGAAATGTTGCTGAACTGCAGAGCTCCTTCAGTGACAGACTGCTGCATCCTCGATGCATGGAGGAGCGTTTCCGCAGGTCCTTCCTCCCTGCAGCTGTCAGACTGTACAATCAGAACTGCTCCCAACAATCATAGATGTTTACATCTGTGCTGTAACTGCAATAAGTTAATCAATCGATTCGCACTACAACCTGGTTTGCCTCTTATCTGTAGTTATTTATATTTAATTTAATAACTGTACAGTACTCTGTTTATAGTAACCATTGTCCTTAATGTAAATATGTAAGAAAAATTGTGTATGTTTCTGTTCTGTGTCCTGTGTACTGTTTGTTTGTATATGTGTCTTTTTGGCTGCTGTTACAACCAAATTTCCCCTTGTGGGACAATTAAAGGATTATTCTATTCTATTCTATTCTATATTCTTTATGTGATTTGATTAAGACATTGTTTGATAATATTTCACTTTCAATTTGAGAAATGTTACGAAAGCTTTGAAATAAACACGGTCCGGTGCACCCCATGGCCCCCTTTAGAGCCACCCCTGTACTGCAGGTACAGTTGTGGTCAAAAGTATACATACACTTGTAAAGAATATAATATAATGGCTCTACCGAGTGTCCCATTATTTCTAAAACTCTGATTTTTCTCTGATAGAGTGATTGGAACAAATACTTCTTTGTCACAAAAAACATTCATGAAGTTTGGTTCTTTTATGACTTTATTATGGGTTAACAGAAAAAAGTGATCACATCTGCTGGGTCACGACGGTGACGGACGACGGTCGGCAGGATTTCAAACAGGTTTGAAATCCTGCCGACCGTCGTGCGGGCGTCACCGCAGCCGCTCACACTGCGCACGCGCAAACACATAAATGTCGGTGAAAAAGACGGAGTAGCACAGCAGTGCAGCGTGTGATCTGGACACAAGCGATGGAGGCACTTGTAGAACTTTGGAAAGCTCATCTGAGCCTTTTCGATGTGGCCTCACAAAATTATCACGACCACAACAACCGTGAAAATAGTGTTTTCATGTTTTTCATTAGCAATTTAGCAAAGTTGATGGTGGTGGCGTGAGTGTGTGTGAGTGAAAGACAGAGAGGGAGAGCGAGCGACAGAATTTCCGTTATAACCTTCATTTTATGGAGGCACAGTGTGAGCACTCAGGTCGCATCAGAGCATCGGGCCGTATAGTGTGAGACCCTGCGTCGTGACCTGCGAACTTCTAACCTCTGCGAGTCAATCATGCAGTTTGAGCTGAAGCTGAATAACGCGACTGAAAAAAAAAAAAAAAAAAAAATCGCACAGTGTCTGCCCAGCATAACTGTGACAACTGTTAATTGAAGCCAACACACCTGAAGCAGCGCAGCATCCTGTAGGGTTTTCCTAAATCAGACACTCGTCTGCACAGAGGAGCCACAGCCATCTCCATCTGACACACGTGTAAAAACAGAAAAGTCAAAATGAAAAGCGGCCTCTGAGTGGAACGAGGCCGAAGAGCAGAAAACAGACGGCGTCTCTGTTACCTGTGCAAAGTCAGCAGCCAGTCTCATCTTGCCCCCTCCCCCAGCGGACGCAGCAGGCTGGCGTGGCGGATGAACAGCTCGATGGCTCTCTGGGCGATCGACTCTGTGCTCTCGAATATGAAGTCCACACACTGGAAGTGCCTGAAATAGTCTGCCATGACTCGGGAGATAAAACCCTGCAGCTCCTTCATGTACAGGGAGCAAGGAATATCGGGTCTGTCGGGGCTGGACAGAGGCCTGCAGCACACACATCACATCACAGGGAGAAATGTTTAACATGTGTTTGCTGTGGGAGTCAGAAAAGATGTTGTGCATTAACACTCTGAACAAAACTATAGAAAGCAGATTAGAGTGAGAAAACCTGGCTTGGTAATTCATATTTATCGGATCCTGCTTGATGAGTTTGTGTCACTCCTTTAGTGATTTTTAGAAACTAGAAGATGCACAAAGCAGTGAGCCGCTGTTGTTGATGCAGAGAGGCTGGGAGAGAAACTACTGACCCTGAGAAGTCTTCTTGGTGTAAGGTGATAATGATGGCCTCTATGGAGTCGGTGACTGACTGCAGGAGAGGATGCACCGCACTTCTCATCAATGCCTGAACTCCCTGAACCAGAGGTCAGGAAGAGAAACAGAGTTATGTGACATGACAGAACAGGAGGACACCAGCATCACGCCTACCTTAGAAACATGTGGAGTCAGGTGAGCAGACTCACGCGTGTATAGATGAACTGACATCCACAGCCTAATGTTTTATCACATTTTATAGTGTTACGGTGAAGCTCCAGATGGACAACAGCATGTCGGGCCAACAGTACAGCTAACAGAGCTGCTAACAGTACATGTGTAAGATGATAGCTGGATGACAGCATCAGGACACTTAGAAGATGATTAAACTATAATTTAAATCCAAATGAAATGTAACAATCCACGTAAACTGAAACAAAAAAGAGATTTTCATAAACAAAGATCAAAACATACAAAGTTTTAAACTCTGTGTTGACCTAAATGTGAGCCTAATGTTCTGTCATCACAGCTCTGATAAACTAATGTAAGCTTCAGGCTTTGACTGGAACCTCCAGCACCTGAGAGGAGTCTCCACATGTTCGCTCACCCACCCAAAAACAGAATTCAGGTGTTCCATTCACATTTGGCCGCTGAAGCCGACATCATCACAGACTGAGACGTAACTCGAGTTCACGTGTGTGTGAAGACACAGCATTAGTGATAAATACTCACATACCAGAGAACTACTTAATTACTGCTAAGAGGATACCTCCAAAGAAGCAGCGAGGGACTCTGCAGCAGCTTGTGGACATGATCCCAAACCTGAAATAATCTATGAGATAAAACAGTCAGGTTAGCACACACACACCAGTCACAATACATACTGCATTGTGCTTATGTTGAATTTGGGTAAAAGACCCTAATGTCACATTTTTTTAATCATTCCTAATCAAAATGAACAGAAATGTACTGATTAAAGTCTGAATGAATAAATTACATTTGACTGTTAGTGTTTCAAAGCTTTTTTCACCCTTCAGAGTTTCAGTGAAAAGTGAGATTAACGCAGTTCTTACGTTACACCAACATTATCATCATCTTTTATACACATTTATAGACATGAAATGTCTGGGAGTGGACTCAAACTCACGGCCTTGCATTAGCCTTTGCTCACACAGTTCGCCTGAGCGAGCTATCCCAGCATCCTGTGCCTTTCTTCTGCTGTGTCAGTGGGTTAATAGTCCACGGGGGGAGAACACACTGTAGCACATGCTGCTGTAGTAATTGGACTGAAGGTCTTACTCCTACCTTGGTGACAGCTTGCTGCAGGCGGTATAGAGTGTTTACTACAGCAACATTCCTCCGCTGGCCCTCTGTTAATGGACCAATCACTTGGCTGGCATCACCCTGAGTGCACAACTGGAGACAGAGTTTGAGACGGTGAGAGCAAAGAAGGAAACGGCATCCCCACAGCTTTCTTTGTCCTAATGGGTTTACGCTGTGGCAGTGCTAACACAGCAGGCTCAGGGTACATCATGGACATGCCGGCAGCTAACACAGACAACCACGCACCTTCATCCTCACACTTCCACAGCATCAGCGTGAGAGGGAACCACAGCCACATATTTACTATTTTGGATTTAATTCTGCAACTCCTCTTAGAACAGTCTCAGTGATCAACATGAATGCACCTTCAAATGTTATTTTAGCACTGCACACACTAAGTGAGGTACACACCAGCTGTTCAGACTTGACACAGAAGAGCTGGACCGTCTTGGCAGCGTTCTTGGCCACAGCCAGAGAGAGGCTCGGATCCACCGAGGCGACATTCAGCTCACTGCAAACAAACACCAGCAGAATCAGCATGCCCCGGCTTTAATCACACACAGTGTGTATTCACTAATAATGATTCAGAACATTCAGACAGGAAAAAAAAAAAAAAAAAAAAAAAAAAAAAAAAAAAAAAAAAAACACGTTTATTTTAAATTTGACCCCAAACCATTCAGTAGTTTCTTCTTTTGATTTAATATTTCAATTAACGATCCACTGATCAGTATTATGAAACTACAAACTCTTGATATGTTGGATAATGAAAAGCCTTCACACCTGTTGATGGTCTTGATGATGCTGTCTAGCTCATCGTTGGAAGGCAGGTTGCGTCCCCCCATGGGAAATACCAAGTTGATGGGATCAAAGAGGCGAGAGAGAGACCTGGACAGGTAGGCTGCCTCGTACGGCTGCAGAGAGTCCTTCAGAGCCTTCTCTGGGCTACACGAGCACACACACACAAAGATATTGAATTAAATTTATTAATTACAGGGTTCATACGCCTTTTTCAGGGTCAAGCACTTTTTAAGCACTTTCAAGTAGGGCTGGGCCATATACCATTCACGGTAATACCGGTGTAATTTTGGGCAACGATAGGAAAATGAAATATCGCGATAGAATATGGGTAAAACCCGCATGCGCAGTGCCTTTGTTTACATACGTACATGGCGGCGACGCAGAATGAGAAGAGCGAAAGTGGATCGTTAAATGAAACGGATGAACCAGAACTGGTTTGTAAAAATGCTGCAACTTCAGTGGTGTGGAACTGGTTTAGCTTTCGTCCGTCAGATACGCAACAAAGCACTATTTTTGGTAGCGCATGCTAGCGGGCCGTCGTTATTACCGTGTTGTTTGGAAAATACGGCACACTTAGAATCAATCCTTTGATTTTTCTGAAAGTCGACAGTGCCCCTTATAATCCCGCGTGCCTTATGTATGAATTCTGGTTGTGCTCACTGACCTCGAAATGATTTTATGTGGTACACGAAAATCTGTCAAATGTTTTAGTACAACTTTGCTAAGCTACGAAGCCGCACCGCTTGATGGATTGTCGGAGCATTACGGCTACCGTAGGCAGGAGCCTCGCGGAGTGATACGTACTGTGCTTCAACATAATATTACCGTATTGTGTGTGTATAACCTCTTTTTAAGTTTTGTGGATATTATACATGGTTATGCTGAGGATATGTCGGCCAATTTCCACTGGAAATGCCTTTTGGTTAAACTGTCAGCGAGGAATTTGCACTGTTACATTTTTATATAACTTTAATGCACATAAAAAACAGCTGCTTGTTTAAGTGAAAATACATTGATGGGTTTTTTTGCACTAATAAAGTTGTGGAGTTGTAAAGTATTTTGTCTAGTGTCAATGATATCGTCAGTTATATCGTTATCGCAAATTTTCAGATGTATATCGTGATAAATATTTTTGGTCATATCGCCCTGCTCTACTTTCAAGGTCCCTTTTCAAGCTTTTCCAGCACATAAAGTGTTTGTGCTAATAACATCATGTACAGTCAGACAGGCATGGAGAACAGCACTGACTGGGAGGCTTTGAACAGATCACATAGTTCAATTCAACATATAAGACTTTAAGAATGCACAAGCATCTACTTGAAATTATTTAATCTATCATCTATGATATTATTATGTACAATTCCAATGTATTTTGTTCATCTCCCTTAAATAAACAGGCAGCCTTAAAGTATGAAATATTCATATACAAACACACATAAATGTGTGTACTGTCTGAGTGGCTGATAGTGCCCCACAGGCCTCAGTGTGAGCTTGAAGACATTTATAATGTTTAAGTAGTTTAATGTGTCGGTGCTGACCATAAACACATTTTGAATGAAAGCCGGGGAACTTTGGAAGCACAGAAACAAGTGGCTATTCTTTGTGACCATATGGATCGGTCCCTCATATCACCATTATTTCACCCAAAGGCACCAAGTTAATACTCAAAAAAGCTGCAGCCATTCACACAAATACAAACTGTACTTGGTGACAACTTTGCTTTTAGCCTTTAACCCTCTGGGGTCCAGGGTGTAATAGGCTGTTTTTGACTACTTTTGATTTGGCCTCTATATTTCACCTTTAAAAACTATTTATCTTGCCAATCTGTTATTTTCTCATTTTAACAAACTGTATCAGGACAACTTATCTAAATTCAGACGAAATTTAAAATACGAGTAGAAAAAGAGTTATATTTTTGACAGTAAAAACCACAAACATGCCTAACAAATCATTTTCATAATTTGAAATGCAAATAGAAATCGTACATTTAAAAAAAATATGCACAAGTTTTGCAAACAACAAAGTTATCTGGTACTATTTACCTAAAAATGCAGCCAAGGCTCAGATGTATTTTATATAACCATTTCAAACTATTTACAGAACAATCAGGTGTTCTGCATCAAATAAGAAGGCACACAAATTATTTATGCAACTCTAAAAAATAGTTTGTATCCACTATAAGACAGAGGAGAACAGCACAGGGATAAACCTGCAGGTCTGACAGCAGGTGTGTCACTCAGCGTTTACGCTGCAATCTGCGTTTGGTGGCTTTAAGGCAGCAACTGTGACATTCACTAGTAGAACTGACACACAAACCACAACGACAACTACACCACACACCAACTACTCAAGGCAACACACTAACTTGAGACTCCAAACACGGTAAACATCACAAATCTACCACGTATCAAAACTCGCTCTCTCTTTCTTTCGCTCACTCCTAAAACTCCCCCCTCTTCCTGGGTAGTGATGGTAAATTTGATTCTTTTTACTGAATCGAGTTTTAATGAGTCACTCACCAAAGTGAATCGGGTTTTTTGAGTCATTTGATTCACTGAGTCAGTTGACCAGAGAGTGCAAAAAATGTACATTTTCACTCAAACTTAATTTCTTTTCTCTTTTCATGTATATCCTACTGCTAAGATGAGTGATTCTAAAAGAAAACTATTTTATAGAGCAAAAAAGAGCAAAAACATTTCTAAAGGGAACATTTATTTTGTTTATTTTTATTTTATTAGTATTTTCCTTAAATGTGTCAAATATATATTTTCTCATCTAAATGTCCACTGAGCTGTGAGCCAGGGGGCGGTAATGCGCCTTAACATTGGTTGCCAACCAAGAAGAAGAAGAAGCAGCTGTGAGCCAGGAGGGAGGGGGTGAGCGAGTGATTCGTTCGCTCTATGATTCAGCACAGGAGGGAGGGGGTGAGCGAGTCCTGAGTGATTCGCTCGCTCTATGATTCAGCACAGGAGGGAGGGGGTTAGTGAGTCCTGAGTGATTCGCTTACGCTTACGATTCAGCACAGGAGGGAGGGGGTGAGTGAGTGAGAGAGTCAGTGATTCGTTCGCTCTACGATTCAGCACAGGAGGGAGGGGGTTAGTGAGTCCTGAGTGATTCGCTCGCTCTATGATTCAGCACAGGAGGGAGGGGGTTAGTGAGTCCTGAGTGATTCGCTCGCTCTATGATTCAGCACAGGAGGGAGGGGGTGAGCGAGTCCTGAGTGATTTGCTTACCCTAAGATTCAGCACAGGAAAAGAGGGAGTGAGTAGCTCAAATGTGCTGTTAGAATAGAATAGAATAGAATAGAATTCAACTTTATTGTCATTGCACTTGTCACAGGTACAGGGCAACGAAATGCAGTTAGCATGTTAGCTGAGCGATGCTACTGTGAACCGAGGAGCTGTTGTCTTGATGTGAGCTTCTACTCAGGGTTTTTTCTTCCAGTTCAGAGCAGAAATGTTTTTGTTAAGATACTGGATGTTGTGTCTTTCTCCACAATTTTAATTATAAGCTAGATATATTGCTGCTAACAGCAACAGGGATGAGTCAGTGAGTCAATTGGGCTTGTGAATCATGATTCATGAGTCAGTAAAGTGATTCTCCAGTATTGAACGATTCGTTCATGATTCGCGCATCACTATTCCTGGGGGTGGCGCAAGATGGCGAGTTGAGCAGTCGTACGAATTAGGAGCTCGTTAAACTTGTCCCAGAATTTACCTTGTGCTCGTTATTGTTTCCACTCGGGGCATTCATTTTACTACTTTCAAGTATAGTTAAACCTGCTAAATTCAAACTCGACCTCAAAAAACAAGAAACAACATCGCTATGTGATGAAAAGGAAGACAGCAGAGAAGGAACGGATCATGACTACGCAGCAATGGACGTAGCAGTGATGAGCAAAAGGGAACGGGGCAACGATTCGGTTCCGTCTACACCTAATAAGAAGCCTGCAGAAAAGAAAGCTAAGTCAGCAGAGATAAGTGAAAGTGACGAAGTCTCTAATGCTACTATATTGAAAGCGATTCTAAACCTTGAAAAAAAAGAGTGGACGAGCAGCTAGCTGACCTGAGTGTGCAATGCAAGCAAGCTAGTACGATGCTAGCCAGCCTAGCCAAAGCGGTTCAGTTCAACTCGGAGGAGGTGAAAGAATGCAAACAAAAGGTTAAAGAGCTGGAGAGACGAAACGAGCAGCTGATCAAAGATAACTACGATCTCAAGGAGAGAGTGAGAGCAAGAAAGGTACAAAATGAGGTGGTGCCTCCGGATTAAAGGATTAGAAGAGAAAAACGATGAAGATGTCAGATCGCTGGTTATTGGAATCCTTGGCAAGATCGCACCTGATATGAAGTCAAAGCTTGAAGAATCTGTGGATGTGGTGCATAGAGTTGGGAAGAAGATTGAGAATAAGGTCCGACATATCATCATTCTGTTTGCTCTGAGACATGTGAAAGAGGAGATTTGGCGTCGCACCAAAGATTCGGCTGTCTGTAAGAACGGGGGTTTCCACTTCGCTGAGGTGCTGCTGCGGGAGGACTGGGAAGAGAGGAGGCGGCTGTGGCCGCAAATTGAACAAGCCAGACGGGCTGGGAAACGGGCCTTTTTTCGGGGTCCTCATGGATACATCGAAGGACGGAGGATTGGTGACGTTGAATGAAAGACCTTACGTAAGACTGTATACAGTGGAATATTGTTAATGGGACAACAGAGCTCAACTTAAAGTTAAAGATTATTAGTCACTGAGTTGGTGACAAGTGTTACAATTTAAACTCATATTTATCTATTTTTAAAGCTAAACCATGTATAAACAGATGGCTGAATGACTTTAAACTCTGGGCTAAATCGCTGAAACTTGTGAATAACAAGAAAGCTCATAAACTTGTTTTATTTAAAGAGTTTAATCTATGTTAAAAAAGAAACCTCCCTATTTTATAATCTTGACTGCCGTTTTTTGTTCATGTTATTTTTTGCCTTTGGTTCAAATCCTTCAATGACTGTTCTTTCTTTTTGTGCTAAGTCTTTTGGCTTTGTGTTTATTATTTTTATTTTTTTGTTTGTTTTTTTTCTTCTTTTTCTTTCTTACTATAATGCTCAACCGAGGATATTACATATTCGGATTAATGATGGTGCCTTGTATGTTATACTGTTGTTTGTAAATAAAGTTCCTTAAAAACAAAACAAAACAAAAACAAAAAAACTCCCCCCTCTTCCTAAACAACCAAATGCCACATGTTGCCATATCATTTTTTGATTGGTCGACATGGTACATTTTCCCACTACTAGGGAAGGAGTATTTTTTCTTTTTCTTTTTTTTCACTCCCAAGCGGAGAGTGTTTGCTAGTGCTGTCCGTAGAAAACGCTGTTTTTACTGTTTCAGAAACAAACATCATGTGTATTTTTTTAATCGTAAGTCTGGTTTTACGTGGCCTATCAACACAATTTAAAAACTGGTATATAGTTGGAAGCCCGCACTTTCGACCCAAGTTGAAACGGAGACATCTGACCCCAGAGGGTTAATCAGAAAGCCTTTAAGTTAGCTAGTTATGTAACGGGCTAATGTTTAAAGCTTTCACTTGAGTAAAGTAACTCATATTACTGCTACTGCTAAGTAATGTTAGCTAAGTTTACAGCATATTCCATAAATCTCCATGCCATAACTAACTGTATAATAGCGCTGCTGTATTGCATCACACTCAGTGCATTTCAATCATTTCTCCAGCGAGTTTGATAGCTAGCAAAATAATGATCATAATTTTAAAAAACAGCATGTGTAACATACACGTACTGGGAAATTATTTACTAGGACTCACCTATCATGCGACAGGAGAGCGCAAACTCCGCCACTGTTGTTTTCCATCAAACACTCATTAAAACAGCAACTGCGGGTATGTTAGCGCACTCATCCCCGACTGTTAGGGGGAGGGGCGGGGTCACACGTTGAAACAGACGGAGGCGCGAGGCAGCCCAGGCGGAGAAATGTTGCTTTTTTTTTTTTTGCATTTTGAGACTCATTTTATTTCTCTATCTGATAAGAAAACTATTCAATCATACAGTTATTTGTGGTAAATGAAATACAGTTACACTTTTAAGCACCACATCTGAAATTCATGCACTTTTCAAACCTTGAAAAGACAATATTAAAATTCAAATATTTACAAGGATTTCAAGCACCCGTACGAACCCTGTAATTAAACATCATTGAAAACACCACTGAGATATATACACACATATATAATTTGCTGGTGAGAAGCTTTGAACAGACGGAGACTTTCCTGTAAGGTTACGTTTAAAAACACAAAAACATTCTCAGTTATCATGGTGTCGTCATCGTCATAAAACAAAGATATTCTCTGTCTGACATAAGTGGAACTGAAATGCCACCATATCCAATCGTATTTCCGTTCAGTGCAGCTGGAGCTGAGTGTCTGTGTGCTGATTTCATTTGTTTAATAACTGTTATACATTGTGACAATGCAAGGAAAGGAAAGTACATAAACTTTGATGCAGTTAAGGTAATATTCCTTTGCTTTTGCATGAAGACACAGATGTGTGTACCCCCCCCAGCATGTCACACTGGTGTTTACAGGAACTCTACTTCCAAGTATCTGCCCTCACATCCTGTCATTAGTGCATATGCACTAACACGAGAGGACTTTGTGTCTGCCATGTCTGTATGCCCCATCAGTAACACGATTCCTTTGTTCCTCAGGTTTTCGCTGCACTGTGTACACAATCCCTCATTGCACTGTTCTCTCTTAGACCTTCTTATCAAACACTGTCCCATCTGTCTTTGCTCTCCGACAGTGAGAACCAATCAGATGCAAGTGTCACCAGACGGACAATCAAATGTGACATTGTTTCAGAAGCAAAGGGTTGAAACTTTGTAATGACTGTGACAGAGAAACGCGACTGAATGCTGTGCATGGCATATTTGATAAGTGGACTGGGGGAGTGCTTCCCTCCCAGTCTCCAACTCATAAAGTAATAAAACAAAACTGAAATTACACTAAAAAGATGTGAGGCCTTACAGCGTTGTGTTTGTCCCTCTTTGGGGGGAAACTCCCACTGGGTTTAAATCTGGGACTCTCGGCCATTTGACCTTAGAACTGAAGAAGCTTCTCGGATGAGAGGTGAAACATCTTCAAGCAACTTAAAGAAGTCCAGACGCTTTTCTTTGCAAGCTCCTTTGACTGTTGTGTTGCATAACTACAGTAAACTGCACAGTGCTGTACTTGTATAGCTCTGTTTCCTTAACATGATCAAAGACCACCTTTTATGTTTCTTCTTATATTTTTTTTTGTGGGATGTCATTTATTTTCTGTCCTCACCACCTTGTATTCGGTCTTCTCTGTCACTTTCTCCAAGTGTTCCTTAGCTCCACGGCTCTCTAAGCTTCTTGGCTTCACCAAGCAGCATAGTGTTTTTCTTGTTGTTTCTTAACGGTCGTCTCTCTGCTACTAAAAGTACATCTAGAGAAGACACTTGACCTCTCATCCAGGAAGCCTTAGAAGTTGAAGGTGGACAAACTCTGCCTCTGAGTTGAGCAGACTTTCTACCTGACTGTTTAACTAAGGTGTGACTCAAAAATGCTCTGAATTCAACTTTTCCTCTGTGCTTCAAACTGAACAAGCTGTTGTGTGCGTGCTGCTGTGTTTGACTGGGCTCACTTGTAGTCTTGTTTCCCGTGTGTAAACAGGTCCTGGTTGTCTGTCTCTACTGTGGAGATATCCAGAGACGCGTCCATCCCACCACTGCTGGTTAACGCTCCTTGCAGACTGGTGCTGTACTGCTGCAGTCGGCGCCATAACTCATTGTAGAGTCGCAGGAGTTTGGGATACTCCCCTTCAAATGCCTGCTTCAAGAACGACGAGGCTACAAAGGAACCAAAGACACAAACAGAGAGAGAAAAACACACAATTAAAGTTTGGATTTATGAACAGAGTCTCAGTTTTCTCTGAGTGAGACCAGGAAGAGCGATCTCACAGACATCCAGCTCAGCGGACGTTTGCAGGATTTTGGACACTTCACAAGTGCTCGATCAGGTTTCTCTGAAATATTCGTAGTTTTCTCCACAACGCCCACGTTACAAACCGAAGCGCAAAAACATGTCAGTGAGCCAGCAGTGTCCAGTGTACTACGGGACATTGTTAGCCTAGCTTAGCATTAATACTGGGAAAAGGACAAAGCGCTAACTTGGCTATTTCCAACGTTCAAAATATAAGCACCTCTATGAACGGGGTTCATGAGACTGGATTAAATTCAGTGGATTTTACATGGAAGGAAGGGCGAGTGACAGGCTGGTCAATGCAGACGCCAACCAACGTGTTAAAGTGGGTGTGGTTTTGGCTCAGCTGAAAAAACCAAAAAAAACTCATCAATTTCCTGAAATACGTGTAAAAATGTTACACTGACAGGAGGAAATGACACACACACACACACACACACACACACACACACACACACACACACACACACACAGGCCATGACAGTGAAATGTTAGCGAGGAGCCAAATCCACCTCTCCTGTTCTCACTCGCCACCAAACGCCTCCATGTGACAGCGAGAGAATGATTAAGTCAAATTTACTTACTTATTTTTATTCATTTGTTTGTTTTTTGAGGGGCTCCTTTTGTTGATTCATCACCATTTACAGCAGGGGTGTCCAGCTCCAGGACTTGAGGGCCGGTGTCCTGCAGGATCTCACCCTGGGTCAACACACCTGAATCACATAATGAGTTTGTTACCAGGCCTCTGGATTTAAAGCAGCTGCGTTGGATCAAGGACACATCTAAAACCTGCAGGACACCAGCCCTCGAGGCCTGGAGTTGGACACCTGTGGTTTACAGAGTCTGATAAGATGAAGAACACCTGAGGAATGATTACTGAGTTAAACCAAAACCTGCAAACATTTTAAACTCGTTCCAGATGATTCTACTCACCAGAAACACTGATAATGGACAGATGTTTGATTTAACACCAGAGAGGAAAAGATGAGAACTTTTATTTATATATATTTTATTCAATACTGACAAAGTTTTTACTGTAATGGGGTTTTTTTTGTTGGTTCTTATGTGTGTTTAAAACTTTGCAGTTAGACACGAGGCCCAGCAGCACCAACAACCATGCCACATTTCCAAATGCTCATCTTCTTGGCAAAACAAAAAACCTGATTCCATCCATCGCCATCTGCTGACAGACTAGACCAGGGGTGGGCAATTCCAGGCCCCGAGGGCCGGTGTCCCTGCAGGTTTTACATGTGTCCTTGAACCAACACAGCTGATTTGAATGGCTAAATTGGCTCCTCAACATGTCCTGATGTTCTCCAGAGGCCTGGTAATGAACTAATCATGTGATTCAGGTGTGTTGACCCAAGATGAGATCTAAAACCTGCAGGGACACCGGCCCTCGGTGCCTGGAATTGCCCACCCCTGGACTAGACTGACTCCCTCCTCCAGCTCTTCCAGGTAGACACCGAGGTGTTTCCAAACGAGCCACACTGACCCATCTCTGCAGCATGCCCTGGGTCTGAAACACCTAAACTAAGAGGCGTCCAATCAGGATCCTAGCCACATCCCCAAACCACCTGAAACGGCTCTGTTCAGTGTGGAGATGCAGCAGATCCAGAGCCTTGAATGATCAAACTCCTTCTCCTGTCTCTGAGGGTCAACCCAAATCCCCAAAGCTCATTTCTGCTGCTTCCAGACACAGTTTCATTCTTTTGGTTTCTGCCCACAGCTTTTGGCCACAACTGTCATCAACTAACTGGATCTCAAAGACAATTTGTAAGCTGTTTTTTCTGACTGAGATCAGAAACAGCATCTCATGTGTGTGCATCATTATAGGGTTATGTGCTAATTTTCACTCCCAGCATGTCACACACCAACACCAGTGCAGTTTGCAATGGCTGCCCAAAAAAAGGGACACGTACACGGACCAAATAGGCTGAAACAGTGAGTCCAACACTATGTTCTGAGATAACCCCCATCAGGACACTCAGTCACATCCCACAAAACAAATTCTCCAGTACACTTGCATACTTCTTTAAAAAGGGAAGCCTACCAATCCAGATTCACTGTCCAACCAAGACAGCCCCACAGCATCCAGAGTCCTCTGGAACTGAGTGTAAACGCTGTTTAGATGTAAATATAGGGAGAGGTTTAACTCTCTGTGAAGGACTTCATGGGCAAAGGCTCAGAGAATCCACACAGCTCTCTGCAGGACAGAGGAAAGGGTAAAGCTGGTACTGTCTGGTTTTACATGCAGACATTTTTATATAAATCGGCCAAAAGATTTATTTCTCATCTCTGTGCAGGTCTAACAGACCCTGCATCGTGTTGTGGGCAACACATTCACGTGACGAGTGAAAGGTCACCACTTCAGGGTTGCACCAGGAAGAGCAAACGGCTCAGTGCTCTGACAAATCACACGTCGCCGTGGTGACCCTAGTGACTTAGTGATCCAACCGAATCCTTTAAATCGGGGTTGCACACTGTTGCTCTCTCAGAATGTCTATTCTGTCAATTTCAAGTGTTTTGCATGAAATTTCAGCTGGGAACGAAAATAGATCTACTAATAGAAAATGAAAAAATAAATATTATTACAACAAATGATTTGAATGTAGAAATAATGGTCATCATTTAACTTTATTACAGACATAAAGAACTTGGAGCATTTCTAAAAGGAAGCACACTGGTGTGGAGTTTGCATGTTCGGCTTCCTCACCGAGCACGAGAATGGATGGATGTTTATTATAATTATTTATTTGGTATTGCTGTTAGCACTGTTGCTTCACAGCATGAAAGTCCTACGGTTCAGAGCCATACTGAGGTGTTTCTGTATGCAGTCTGCATGCTCTCTCTGGATACTCTGGTTTCCTCCCACAGTCCAAAAACATGCATGAACAGACCACAGGTCTGAATATTCGAGTGTGTGTCTCTCCACGTCAGCCCTGTGACAGATGGGTAACCTGTCCAGTGTTCTCCCTATGACATCTGGATTGTATATAAACACAGAAAACAGGATGTGTCTGCAGGTTTGGGACTGAGCTCACCCAAAGCACAGCACGCTCTGGGACATGGCAATGCTTCTGTTACATATGCACAACACAGAACATTTACTTTCTTACACAACAGCTCGACAAGTGGAACAAACTCCGTTTGAATCTGTGTGAAAAGAAAAATCATGACAGACGTTGGTGCACAGGAGTGAAAACAGGAGAATAAACAGTCTTACCTTCAGTCGCTTTATGAAACTCTTCACTGAGCGTCGTAGTTATATTGTTCCAGAAGGTGTAGAGGATATCAGGCTGACCATCCTGTTGGTAAAACAAAGAAATACTGATTATCTGACAGTCGACCACGTCGCCCTGATCAACCAGTGCCCTACAAAAACCTTCTTCTTCCACGTTACAGGAGCGCTTGTTTTCCCCTCCATCACAGTTTTTCATGTGATAACAGTAAACTCACCACCCGCTCATTCTTCTTACAGAGAAAATTCTCTGTATGACACTTTCCCACGTTTGACGGGTTAAACTCACACCTTAACGAATTAATTAACGAAAGACCAAGACAGACGTTTAATTCATTTGAAAGCCTGATGCTTAGCCTCGTCCACCCCAGCTGTAAAACTCAGAAACCAGTCTTACTTGTTATCATCTATCGTCCACCTGGGCCTTACACAGAGTTTATCTCTGATTTCTCAGACTTTTTATCTGATTTAGTGCTCAGCTCAGATAAAATAATTATTGTGGGTGATTTTAACATCCATGTAGATGCTAAAAATGACAGCCTCAACATGGCATTTAATCTGTTATTAGACTCAATTGGCTTCTCTCAGAATGTAAAAGAACCCACCCACCACTTTAATCACACTCTAGATCTTGTTTTAACATATGGCATAGAAACTGAACATTTAACAGTGTTTCCTGAAAACCCTCTGCTGTCTGATCATTTCCTGATAACATTTACATTTACAATAATTGATTACACAGCAGTGGAGAGTAGACTTTATCACAGTAGATGTCTTTCTGAAAGTGCTGTAACTAAGTTTAAGAATATAATCCACCCACTGTTATCATCTTCAATGCCCTGTACCAACATAGAGCAGAGCAGCTATCTGAACGCTACTCCAACAGAGGTCGATTATCTTGTTAATAATTTTACCTCCTCACTACGTACGACTCTGGATACTGTAGCTCCTGTGAAAACTAAGGTCTCAAATCAGAAGTACCTGACTCCGTGGTATAATTCTCAAACACGTAGCCTAAAGCAGATAACTCGTAAGCTGGAGAGGAAATGGCGTGTCACAAATTTAGAGGATCATCATTTAGCCTGGAGAAATAGTTTGCTGCTTTATAAGAAAGCCCTCCGCAAAGCCAGAACATCTTACTATTCGTCACTGATTGAAGGAAATAAGAACAACCCCAGGTTTCTCTTCAGCACTGTAGCCAGGCTGACAAACAGTCAGAGCTCTACTGAGCCAACCATCCCTTTAACGTTAACTAGTAATGACTTCATGAACTTCTTCACAAATAAAATTCTTATCATTAGAGAAAAAATTACCAATAATCATCCCACAGATGTAATATTATCTACAGCTACTTTTAGTAGCATTGATGTTAAGTTAGACTCTTTTTCTCCAATTGATCTTTCTGAGTTAACTTCAATAATTACTTCCTCCAAACCATCAACGTGTCTTTTAGACCCCATTCCTACAAAACTGCTCAAAGAAGTCCTGCCATTAATTAATGCTTCAATCTTAAATATGATCAACCTATCTCTAATAATCGGCTATGTACCACAGGCCTTCAAGCTGGCTGTAGTTAAACCTTTACTTAAAAAGCATCTCTAGACCCAGCTGTCTTAGCTAATTATAGGCCAATCTCCAACCTTCCTTTCATATGTAAAATCCTTGAAAGAGTAGTTGTCAAACAGCTAACAGATCATCTGCAGAGGAATGGCTTATTTGAAGAGTTTCAGTCAGGTTTCAGAGCTCATCACAGCACAGAAACAGCTTTAGTGAAGGTTACAAATGATCTTCTTATGGCCTCTGACAGTGGACTCATCTCTGTGCTTGTCCTGCTAGACCTCAGTGCTGCGTTCGATACTGTCGATCATAATATCCTATTAGCGCGATTAGAACATGCTGTAGGTATTACAGGTACTGCACTGCAGTGGTTTGTATCATATCTATCTAATAGACTCCAATTTGTACATGTAAATGGAGAGTCCTCTTCACACACTGAGGTTAATTATGGAGTTCCACAGGGTTCAGTGCTAGGACCAATTCTGTTTACATTATACATGCTTCCCTTAGGCAGCATCATTAGAAGACATAGCATACATTTTCACTGCTATGCAGATGACACGCAGCTCTATCTGTCCATGAAGCCAGGTATCACAGACCAATTAGTTAAACTGCAGGAATGTCTTAAAGACATAAAGACCTGGATGGCCGCTAACTTTCTGCTTCTTAATTCAGATCAAACTGAGGTTATTGTACTCGGCCCTGAAAATCTTAGAAATATGGTATCTAAGCAGATTCTTACTCTGGATGGCATTACCTTGGCCTCCAGTAACACTGTGAGGAACCTTGGAGTCATTTTTGACCAGGACATGTCCTTCAATGCACATATTAAACAAATATGTAAGACTGCTTTCTTCCATTTGTGCAACATCTCTAAAGTTAGAAATATCCTGTCTCAGAGTGATGCTGAAAAACTAGTTCATGCATTTATTACTTCCAGGCTGGACTACAGTAATTCATTATTATCAGGATGTCCTAAAAACTCCCTGAAAAGCCTTCAGCTGATCCAAAATGCTGCAGCAAGAGTCCTGACAGGGACTAGAAAGAGAGAGCAGATTTCTCCTGTTTTGGCTTCCCTTCATTGGCTTCCTGTTAAATCCAGAATTGAATTCAAAATCCTGCTCCTCACATACAAGGTCTTAAATAATCAGGCCCCATCTTATCTTAATGACCTTGTAGTACCATATCACCCTATTAGAGCACTTCGCTCTCACACTGCAGGCCTACTTGTTGTTCCTAGAGTATTTAAAAGTAGAATGGGAGGCAGAGCCTTCAGTTTTCAGGCCCCTCTTCTGAAAAGGCCTCTCGTATGAAACATGAACTTGCAGACACATACACACTTCAACATACATAACCTGATTATGGAAAGTGCTTTAATTATTTCATGGAACCGGACATGTTCCTGTGTCTTGTCCTCAGCGCTCTATTAGAGAAGCATGCTGCAGGTCTGTTGGGCATGCCTCTGACCCCTGCCACTTTCCCCACTGTCTGCACATCTGTCTTTGTTTGATAATTATATGTTTGTAGAAACACAGAAACCAAAGTTACTTTGGAAGTTGGATGTCGGAATTTAGAGACAAGTTTCGATTCAGTTTTTTTCCAATTGAATTCAGTTTTATTTATAACACCACTGACCTCAAAATGCATTATATTGTAAGGTAAAGTGCCCCAACTGCTTTTATGAGCAAGAACTTGATGACAGTGGGGAGAAAAAACTCCTTTCAGCGTAACCAGAGGAGGGAGGGTCAGCTGGGTATGAGGGGAGGCAGACAGGATGAAAGTCACTCTCTGAAAGACGCAGATCCATAATAACTTAGTGCGTTCCAGTATTAGCGTCAGGAAAGCACAAAAACAAGGATTTAATCCGCTTCTCAGTAACGTAGAGCCATTCATGGATAGAGCCTGCTCAGTGCTCAGTGAGGACATGTTCAGCAATCTTGGCAGTACAGACAAGTTTTACAGTTCATGGTTATTTTGCCAAAGCAACACTTTGTTAACTCTGGGTTGGTGGGTATGCTCCAAGTTTCCAAGCTGTAAATCCAATGTATGTGAATGTTAGATAGAAAGCACAGTCCTTGTATGAGTGGGTGTGAATATTGTATATAAAGCCCTTTTAGTGTTCAGGTAGAGTACAAAGAACCGGTCCGTGTTATATTTACCGTGAAAATTCAGAGTGGGGGCTTGACTGTGAGTGGCTGGTGTCTGTTCATCTCCTGCTTACAGGATCAACTTATCATCTGATTTTTACAGCCAGACTTTTAACACTGCGGTTTAGAAATGAAAAGACATGGCAAAAAGTTACAGGGCTGGTAAAGAGTACTGGCAAGGACTGGCTCACCTCTGGGAGTGGGTTCATGTCTGGCTGTTGCATTCTCTATCCGGTTGTTCAGTCTGACATCACTGGCCGTGTCTGGGCCTAAACTCTGCTGCAGGTCCATATATCAAACGATCACTGTGGCATTACTGAGAGTTGAAAAACTGTCTAAAGTCTTTCATCTTTAATAAAATGATCAGCGTTCTGCTCTACCAGGTGTAACAATTGAGTTTAACATCCAGGCATCCATGAAAACGGAATTTATTATATTTAACGGCGTTAGAAGTTAGCAGGAAGTTAGCTCGCTAGCTTCTATCTAAATACAATATAGCATGTCCTGACTGCGGGGTTTTGGAAAAAAATTCAAACGTACAGCTCTGCTATCACTTCCAACATAAATGAAGACAGAAAACTAAACAGCAGTGACGTTTGTAGGGTTACTGAAGTTTGGCTAGCTGGTATATAATGATGTGCTACGTGATCGCTAGCGACACAGCTATGTTAGCATAACATAAACAAGCTAACTTTTTTTCCACTCGATAAAAGTTAACGTGAGTGTTCTCGGTGGTCAGGAACAAATGTAATCGCATGGCAGGATGCTGTAAAAGGACTAAACTTCAGCCAGGAGAACAAGTGAGATAATCCATCCACAATACGAGGTTAGTTATTCATATACTGCTGCATGGGCTGTGCTGTAGTTACATCGTAAGGTTTTAAAAACTGAGCTTAAATAAATGATTAGCAGTAATAAAAGCCGAGGGAGGTCAACAGTGATCACTGACTGTTTTAGGAGCTTTTTGAGATTAAATAGAAGAAAATACAAAACATTAAACATGTTAACAACACAAAAGCCATATTAAACGCAGACTACTTTAGGCCCGGAAGTAGGATTCGTCACGTCATCACTGAACAACCGGATTGCAGCATCCACTCTAAGTTACAGTAACTTCACATATTACTGACATATGATTATTAATATATTATTATGATTTTAAGTGAATGACACTGACCAAGTGTGGAGAACTAAACAGAGTTTCATCAGCTCAGCTGATCGTGTCAGCCACATGTTTTGCCATACAGAGATTTTCTCTGTAAGAAGAATGAGCAGGTGGTGAGTTTACTGTTATCACATGAAAAACTGTGATGGAGGGGAAAACAAGCGCTCCTGTAACGTGGAAGAACAAAAAGGTTTTTGCATAATTGTGTGTAACTGTGCACACAGCCCCAGAAATGTAAGAACTACATGAGAATCACTGAGGTGTTATTCAGCTACACTCCTGAGTACAAGATGCAAAATAACATCTTCCTCATAATAATTTACAGCTGTTTCTGTCACATTTCACATGTCTGAATGCACTTCTTTAATTAGTGTTCAGAACTTTGACTGTACCGTCAACATATTTTCATGTAATGCTTTCAGAGCTGCTGACAGTCAGTCCATTCTTACATGTATACTTGTGTCCATAACAGTGAAGCTGATGGTGCTGCTGCACTGCTGAGGAGACTTGAATTTAGACATGTCATTAGGTCCCAAACTCACACCTCCATCTCTGGGTAATTGGTGAGAGCTTTGTTTCCATAGTAACATTCTCCTGCTTTCATTTCTACAACTCTGTTTCTGTGGAGGTAGGCAGATGAACTTGTGCTGCTGGCCGCCGTGTGAGAACGTGTTTGCACCCGTACTGATGTTTGTCACATTTGAATGTTTCAGACGATCAAACAAATGTAAATGTCAGACAAAGATAACACAAATAAACACATAGTGCAGCTTCTAAACTAAGGTGATTATTATTAAGGGGGAGAAAATCCAAACCTGCATGGCCCCCCAGTTATAAAATGAATTAACTGTGGTGTGTCACAGTTTGATTTCTCTAGCCACACACAGGCCTGATTACTGCCACACCTGTTCTCAATCAACAGATACCTTAAATAGGACCAGCCTGACAAAGTGGAGCAGACCAAAAGTATTTGTACTCTGTTACTTCCCACCTCTGGGAAATGGAGCCACAAATTCTGCCGTCGACCAAAACATCCTGAAGGAGAACGTCCCAACATCTGATTGTGACCTCAAGCTGAAGCGCACTTGTGTTCTGCAACAGGACAATGATCCAAACCACAGCAGTGAGTTCACCTCTGATTGGCTTAAGAAAAACAAAAATGAAGACTTTGGAGTGGCCTGGTCAAAGTCCTGAGCTGAATCCAACTGAGACGCTGGTGCAGGACCTTAAAAACACGGTTCATGCTCACAAACCCTCCAATGTGGCTGAATTACAACAATTCTGCAAATATGAGTGGACCCAGATTCCTCCACAGAGCTGTAAAAGACTCACTGCCAGTTATTACAAACGCTGAGAGGCCCCACCAGGGGGCCATCACTTTTACACATGGAGATTTTTTTCCCCTTAATGATAATCACCTTCATTTAGAAACTGCATTTTGTGTTTGTGTTATCTTTGTCTAACATCTACAATTTGATCTGAAACATTTAAGTGTGACAAACATCAGGACTGGGCCAGAGTCTTTCTCTCGACACTGTATAAACAAATCAAATGGACTTGATCTCAAATTTGAACATTGTCCTGGTTTTTTAAACACCTCTTTGGGACTCGTGCTTCCTTCGGTAGTGGGACACCAGGGAAACAGAATACTTTCTGTTTCCATTTTATTTTATTTCCATTTGGACCAACTGAGATGTGAAGTCTCCTGATTATTCTGCATGTGACTTTTGCTTGAGTATTATTACTGGGTTTCATTAATGAAACACCAGAGTAGCACTATAGCTCACCCACCTTGATGATCTCATCAATGAAGCACACGTGAGTGACGGGGTCTCTCTTCTTCATCAGAACCTTCTGCAGGTGCTGCACCTGAAACGACACACAACAAAGATGGCCTCGTACTTAATTCATCAGCCACGTTGGCGGCTGTGCTGTTTAATTTAACGCTCGGGCTTCAGTGTGTATATGCATGTGTACTTGTCTGGATGCAGCACATATCTGGTCCATTAGTTTCTCCAGGTTGGTCCACAGACCAGCACGGAAAGCTGCTGTGTTGCCTGGTGTTGGTAGCACTGCTCTGCCAGGAGCGCCTAGAGGAACATCAACCACAAATCATTTCCACCAACAAAGCAGTTTCCTCATTCGATTTTCTCCAGGTTTACTCAACATGTGTCGACGACAGCAGTCTTTCCTACAAATACAATCTCATAAAGATTGCAGATTTTAACAAATTTAGTGTGAAATACTGCCGTATATACGCTGGGGACTAATTTCAGTAATGAAACAATACTGACATATTTTTTATAGTTTTGTGGAGTTCTGTGGCACAGAGGGCTAAGTGCCTCTGTGTGCAAATGAGCAAATAGAGTATTTGCTCATTTGCCATCAAACACATGAGCAACATGATTAAACCACAGAGTTTAATACGATGTGCCCTTACAAAAGCTTCGACTCTACCTGCTTTCCACAAGGTTTTGAAGTGTGTTGGGATTTTCTGGCCATCCTAGAAGCACATTGGTGAGGTCAGACTGTAACCCCCCTCCCACAAACTTGGCACAGTGCAGTGAGACAAGCATCATTCTCCTGGCAGCTGCCAAACCCAGACTGGTCCATCTGGAGAAGCGTAACTCGTCACTCCACAGCTTTGCTACACCACTGCTTCCAACACATTGCTTTGGGCTTGATGATGTAATGCTTGGATCCAAACAGCTTCCATGAAGCTCTCTACACACTGAGTTAATCTGAAGGCCACATGAAGTTTGGAGGTCTATAGCGACTAACTCTGCAGAAAGTTGGGACCTCTGTGCACGATGCACCTCAGCATCCGCTCTGTGACTGTACACGGCAGAGGTCCTGTCATTCCCAGTCACTTTGTTGGAATACCGCTAACAGCTGACTATGGAATATTTGGTAGTAAGGAAATATCACAACAGGTGGCATCCCATTACAGTACCAATCTGGAATTCACTAAGTGACCCATTCTTTCACAATTGTTGGCAGAAGCAGTCTGCATCATAAACACCTTCATTTAGAAACTGCATTTTGTGTTCACTTGTGTTATCTTTGTCCAATATTCAAATTGATCTGAAACATTTATGTGTGACAAAGGAGGCAAACACTTGTTCACACCACTGTTTTTCAAACCAACTCATGAAATAGATCCAATTATTAAATATTCTTCTATTTGATCATTACAAATTAGAACAATGCACTCAGTGGGCAAACCTTTCTGAAGCACAGTCTTCTTCAGGCTTACCTCTGGGGTGAGCTGGCTGTGTCAGGCCTTTGATGTCAAGTGCACTAGTGATGTTGTCCTGTATGGTGGTGTGGTAACCCCCAACCACATGGCTGATGGTCTCTCGGAGATTACCCAGATTATAGAAAACCTGAAGGGCTGTGCCAACCTGGGTTGGATTCTGATTATCAAAAGAAATGGGGAGGGGGAGGGGGGGGGGGGGATGAATGAGGTGTCAATGTCAGCATCTGTTTGCTTCAGCTTTAAAAGTCACTGTTACAGAACAAAGCAGCTGCAGGTCCACTGCTACATTCATTTAGATTTAGCTTAATTCACACAAGAACAAAAACCATTTGATGGAGAGAAAGTAACATTATTGTTTTTGTCAGTGTCAGTTTTGTATCAGTCATCTTCTATAAAAGCCTTTCTGATAGCATTAATAAGGTTGCTAGAAACTGTTTGGCTAACTTGACCTGCGTTACACTTCTTTGTGTAATGCAGGTCAAGTGTAATGGTGTTTCAAAAGCTTTGTGAGTGCTCCTGCCTGCTTCTGTAAACATGCAGTGAGCTGATGCATATCTACTATAAGTAACACTTGATAAATCCCTGCCCTGCAAACAAGCACACTCACACACAGACATGTGTTGTGAGTCTGTGACTCAGTGCTCGAGTGTTGAATGAATCGGTATCTTGTCTAATCTCCAAGCACGTGCCATGCTAATTCCCATTATGGACACAGTAATCCAAGAAAACATCAGAAGCACTTAGATACAACGTAACAAGTTAATATGACTGCCACATAAAGCGGAGACTGTCCTCGGCTTCTACTGTGTGCATGCATTCATGGACGTCGATCGCCTCTGTAGGGGCAGCACAATCTCTTCAGGATTATATGAGTGCCACGTCTCTCTCATGAAATGTGCCAGGGGGTAAACTTGCCACAGTCTTGTCGTCACAACAACGTTGCCAGGAAACAAGCAGAAATACTACAGAAGTACTGGCTGCTGTTAATTAAGAAACATCCTAGTCATTTTTTAATTTCTTCAAACATGTTCGTCAGTGAGGAGCTGAGGAGTTGGTAAGTCTGAACAGACCCGGCTAGCTGCTCTACTGTATTTCGAGTCTTTATGCTAAGCTAACCTGTCCTGACAGCAATACTGTACTTAACACATAGACTGAAATTATATATCAACTTACTCCTGAAAGGACAAATTGTGACTTCAGTCATGTTGACTGGGGTGGTGGTTCCTCTCTGTACGAAGGTGGAGTAGAGGGTGTGCTCACCCTATCCATTAGGGACCATGTCAGGGGGAGGAGAGCCCAGCTGTTAGAAGAACCTCAGAGCCAGAACAACAATGGGGTTTTCTTTCTGGCCATGGGACACTGAACAAGCTTGTTATCCTCTTGAAGATATATTCAAGGAGTTTGCGCAATCGTGCATGTTGTGGACTTCTAGAAGGCACTCAGCTACATCCCTCAGGGATTCCTGTTGGGGATGTTTCAAAAGGACCAGGTCTCCAAAAACCATTATTATTGGCCACTTGGACCCTGTAGCAATCAATTCAATTTATTTAACTTCAGTTTTATTTATATAGTGCTAAATTACAACAACAGTCACCTCAAGGCGTGTTATACTGTAATTTAATAATACACAATAATACAGAGAAAACCCCAAGAATCAGCCCCTATCAGCAAGCACTTGCTGACAGTGGGAAGGAAAAACTTCCTTTTAACAGGAAGAAACCTCCAGCAGAGCCAGACTCAGGGAGTCTGCTGTGACCGGCTGAGGGTGAGGGAAGGGAGACAGACTAAAAGACTTGTTGAAGAGAGAGCCAAAGATTAATACTGTCTAAAATTAGTGTATAAACACATCCATCCATCCATTCGCTTCCACTTATCCTTTTTCAGGGTCGTGGGAGCGCTGGAGCCTATGCCAGCTGTCTTAGGGCGAGAGGCGGGGTAAACCCTAACACACAGAGACAAACAACCATTCGCACTCACATTCACTCCCGCATTCACACCTATGGGCAATTTAGACCGATCAATTAACCTATCCCCACTAACTGCATGTCTTTGGACTGTGGGAGGAAGCTGGAGCACATGGGGAGAACCCACGCAAACACTCCATGCAAACTCCAAACAGAAAGACCCCAGCCTGATGGTGGAAATGTCAAACCAAGAACCATCCTGAGAGCTGGGTTAACAATCACAGACAGCATTTCTAGAGGCAGTCAGCAGCTGCAGGGTTTCCCCGTTGGTGATGATCTTATCTTTGCTTTTTGTACATTATGTGGTTTTATCAGGCAGTTTTCTCTGGTTTGCAGCCAATGGTGTGATGTTGCAAAAATGAGAGTTAGCACCTTAGAGTCAGAAAGGGCTGAGTTCCCACTCCGATTCAGGAATGGGAAGCTGCCCCAACAGGAGCAGTAGAATATCTCTGGGTCTTGTGTGCTAGGAAAGGTAGAGTGAAGTTGGACACTGACGGACGGATCGGTGCAGTGTTGGCAGTGATGCGGATACTGCAGCAATCAGCGGTGGTGAAGAGAGAGCAGAATGTGAAAGCCAAGCCGATGATTTCTAAGCTAATCTGTGTTCCTATGAAACAGTGAAAGAACCACTGTTATTAGACTGGTGCTACGTTTACATTTAAAACCCTTAGCGTTAGACTCTGACAGGATACCAGACTAACAAAGTCCCTAACAGCGCTCTTCAGTGATGTTCATAAAAACAGAGTTATTCAAAATATTAACATTACAGACTTTAGCCACTGTTTGTTTTTTTAGATAAAGAGGGGCGGCGTGGGTTTTTTGTTAGTTGTTTTTTTTAACGTGGGTCAGTGGAGCTCCCACTCACCAGATGGGCTACAGGGTCTCTGCTAGCAAAAATCAGAGGACTGAGGTGAATCTCCCACACAGCCCAGCCAGCATGTCCAAGCTTACATAACATTCACAACAAGCAACTGTGTAAGAAGCTGTCACTGTGTGTCCATACAGTACATACAGTATGTGTGATGTGTGCGTTTTTCATATGTGAACACACACAGACACACACAGCAGTGGTCAGGATAAAAATACTTCTGCTGTGGGTGTAATACACCAGGGGGACAGAGGTGTGTGTGTGTGTGTGTGTGTGTGTGTGTGTGTGTGCGCCGTTTGTCTATTTTTGGAGCAACAGCTTATTGTCTCGATGCAGACATAGACATTCACGGGAACTTTACAGTCACAGTCTCCTACTAATCTCCACTCTGTCAGCAGCTTCAGACATTCCTGCTCAGCATCTCTTTGGGTTCACACACCAATGCATGAAATAGCTCTAATGTTATTTCTTCATCACCATAAATGAACTCTTCTTCTGAGAAGTATTTGGAAACACGTCACTCTTACATGCACACTACTCACAACAGCAGCATCTAAAAGCCATCACATGGAAACACTGGCAGTCACAGCTCTCACTGTGACTGCCAGCGACCTCCAGAAACCATTTGCCAACTGGTTTCGGAAAAGCCACAACCAGTTAGTGGTTGCCAGGTGATGACCTACTAGAGCCTGATAAGTCACTGACATTCTCCCTTAGGAGGCTTAAATCTCAGGCAGCACACCAGGTCTCAGACAGCGCAGTACAGGTAGAAAACAAAAGAACTGATATTTTCTACCTGGATTTCCATTCCTTGCTCCAGCAACCGCTTGGCCTGGTTCTCCACCTCGAGCCTGGCTCTGCTGATCAACAGCAAGTCGTTCTCGATCACCTCGATGCCACTCAGATCCACACCCTGTGATAGATAGTCTGGAGAAAGCACACATGAGAATATTGAACATGGATCTGTCAAAAGTTATTAAAGAGCAAAGCTTGAACTTTACCATCAACATGAATCAGGATCTGCAATTTAAAACAGACACATCAAAAGTATCTGACTGCTGGTCCTGCAAAGTCCCATACGGAGCATACAATCATACAAACAATCTTCACATTTTAAAGACAATTCGTGACAATTTCTGGATGATATAGAGTTATAGTTAGTTAGCACACAGAATCCTCCTTAACGTGGTTTTCTCCGTCACAACAAAGGATGAAAATCGATTTCTTCACTAAAAATTTCATGTTTAAAATTATTCTATTTTTTTAGTGTTACTGTGAAATAGTTTTAGAAACTGTCTCTATTTATTTTTTTGAATGCAATGTTGGACTTTAAAAGACCACATGATTTTTTTAACATAGTTTTAACGTGGTTTTGGTTCAGGGAGCCTCTCTGTACGAGTCACCGACCCTCCATGTTTGACAGTTGATGCCACACACTGTGGAACCATCCTTTCACCCACTCCACGGTGTGCAAAGATCCTGTGTGATGAACCGAAGAGTTCAAATGTTGATTCAACTGTCCATAAAACCTTCTTCCAGTCTGCAGTAGTCCAATGGTGGTGTTTCATGGCCCAGACAAGCCTCTTTGTCTGATTCTGACGTCTTAGCGATGGCTTTCTTGCTGCAACTCGTCCTTTCAAAACTGCAGCTCGATGTCTTCTCTTCACAGCTGAAACGCAGACTTTCTTAATACGACCACTATTAACTCTCTGGGCTCTATGCTGGTGATTTGTGTCCACTTTCTTTTTTCTTGACCATTTTCGGTGTGTTAATGCATGTGAAATGAAACTTCCCAAGGGTCTAGATTTTTTTTTCAGACTTTTTAAACTTTAGCTCCTTAAATACATCAATAGTATAACACTATACATCCAATTGTACCTCTTGGCTCCATCGTGGCCACTTTAGCCAATAAAACCCATGAAAATGACTTTTGCTTTGAAATTGCTTTCATTCTAAACTCAACACATGATAATTGTAGTTTTTCTTTGTTATCAAATTACATTATTTACCAATTTTTGGCCAAACAAGCAATGTCATATAATATTCTTAGTTTCCAATGATGGCTTACTGCACTCCAAAGGACCAAAAGGATGACACAGCTTTGACACAGATAATAGTTTGTGTTTGTGCATGTGCATAACACTGCAGCACAAATATGTATATTTATACATGTATATACATATATGAAGAAAGGTTGGCGATCTGTCCAGGGTGTACCCTCCCTGCCTCCACACTATGGTAGCTGGGATAGGCTCTATAGGCAGATTGTTTGCCCTTGTTCCCAGAGAGAGAGAGAGAGAGAGAGAGAGAGCGAGAGAGAGAGAGAGAGAGAGAAGAGAGAGAGAGAGATTTTTGATTTTTGATTTTTAGAAAATACGTTTATTTCTCATGAAATAATCGACATATTACCACACCTGTCACATTGAAGTGTAACACAAAATCAAGAAAAAGTTACATAAACACCTGCCCAAAAACCAATTGCCCCTCCACCACACTACAGATTGCCCCCCTGTAACCCCAGACCTGAGAAAAAGTACGTAGGTCTGAGGCTGTCTTATAGAAATTAAATTCTAGCAACAGCCTAGACTTCACCATGCTGACAAACACAGGGACTACCCCAACATTCAGCCCTTCTGCCACCTTTCTCTTCCTGCTCATATACACTGCCATTTTTGCCTGTCCTAATAAAAAATTAAGCAGCTGGCATTTGTTCTTCCAAAGACGAGTAAATTTAAAACCACAAATGAAAATAGTCAGTGTAAAATCTTCCCCGCATCTACTAAAGATGGCTTTTAGAAGCACAAACAGAGCCGAGAGGCGAACACATTCAGAAAAACAGTGAAACAGGGTCTCCCTCTGCTCACAGAAACAGTAAACAGATAACAGTAACAGCTACTCTAATATCACAACTCGCATGGCAGGCCCAACTGGCTGCTCCCTTATGCCCAATGAGCTGTCACTGCGGTTACTTCCGCATATTTGAGTGGCAGAGGTTTTACACCTGATGCAATCCCATTATGATTCCCATCTCCACCCAGAAATGAGCCTGGGATCTTTGTCTTGTTAGGTGAATGTGTCAACCACTACAGTAGCCACTCTAATGGGACAGTGTTACACTTGCTTAGATGACCTGTGCAGAAAACAAGAGTCATATGGATCTTCAGTAACGCACAGATGGCCTGTGGGATTTTTTTAAAGCACACAACTATTTGCATTGTTTACACACAGGACCAAGTGATGCATGGAGTAGACCAGTGATACTGAATGGAATGAGAGCTAGAGGAACCACAGAGGAGACAACAGGGCTGCAGAGCTGGAGCTGCTGCAGTTCAAAGGGAACATAAGATCACGGTCTAAGACCCAGAGGCAGAACAATGAGAGCAGTATTACGCGCTTCATGGAAATGTGCATCAGTACCTGGCTTCAGTTTGGCCACACAGAACTCCTCTGACTTGTTATCATTCCCAAAACATTCATTAATACCTCCCTGTCAAAGCCGCCAAATCCTTAAATGATATTAAATATAGTTTCCTTTTGCTCTGGACCCACGCGTCAGCCACAGAGACTACTTGGTTAGATGTGCAAGTGTGTCAGGAGAGACCACTGAAATATGTCTCTCACTTTACAGTGTTTCTCATACACACCAGAAATGGCACTGGGTGAATGCATGAAACATCACACTGTTATGACCAAGTATCATATACTGGATGCTCGGTAATCACAGCAGCTTGTAAAAATTCATCACACACCTCAAACTTCTCAGTTTCAAAGGGGCTTCAATTTCATGAGATGTTTCACCTCCTATCTGAGAAGCTTCTTGGATGAAACGTCTTCAAGAACCTTAAAGAAGTCCAGACGCTTTTCTTTCCAAGCTCCTTAGACCACGATGACCTGCTGACTGAGAAACTTTAAATTTCAAGCTGAAATAATCTGTTTCTATGCAGATGTTTCAGCTGATTAGCAAAGTTTTTATGAACCCATACTCAAATCCTCCTGATAAGCAAACAAACAAGATCATATAAAAGAAACCTTTATCAGGTCAGCTCACATCTTCACTAAAAGACAAAGGGAAGCATTGAAATAGAAATAAAACTGAGAAATGGATCCATTTGTTACTGTGAAACGTCAAACATACCAAACAAAAACAGGACAGGAGACAAAATGACTTTCTTCAAGCTGAACTTACAAAGATTCTCTGACAAATACTTTGTTGATAAAAAAGGAGATGTGTTGTAACACAAAGCAGACAGCTCTGCAGGAAGTTTTATTTTTAGCTTTCAAAAAGAAGAATGCCTGAAACATCTTTGTAAACACAGGACGTATAAAGAAGTACAGAGACTGTGCAGCTGCTAAACTGAAGGCTATCACAACTAGTCCGTCTGTTTGTCTATTTGCTTAAAGGCACAATGTCAATGATCTTCTCTAATCTTTCAAATTGGGTATTAGCTCTCCCTGATACATCCTTAGCATTTTAAATAAATAGACATTAAAACCAAAACATGTTTGCTACAAACGGAGACAAAAAGAAATTCATTACCTGTGAAATTAATCTGAATACGTTTTTACTTAAAGAACCGTGTATTTGGCAGGTGGGTGTTCTTATATATACACACACACAAGATGAAAAGCTGGTCTTAATAATAATAATAAAGCAACTGGCGGTGTTCACAAGGATGAGAAAGATGGAGAGACAGTTCAAAGATGAGCCCTATACTCATCAAAATATTGTTGTTTTCACACAAAACTACTGCTGAATTAATAAACATTTTGTTCTTATTACCCTGCACAAGTGAGAGAGTCCGAAAAATCGACTAGCATAAAGTTGGTCTCTGCAAACTTCACCTCACCACAAAACAAACTGAAACAGTGGCTGAGCGTGTGTGTGGGGTGTGTGTGTGTGGGGGGGGGGGTGTCTCTGATACCGAAGAACTGTGTGAGCAATGAGATCTGAGATGTTTGGATGTTATTTAATGATTATCTGCTTCTTCTGCAGTTTCAAATGTGTGTATAGGTTGAAAGATGGAGCGAGCTCTGAAGTTGTTCAGTGATGACTGTTGGATTTGTGTGTGAAGTATCTGTGCATCGGCACTATTTGTAAATCAAATGTGTGAAGCTTGGACTCATAGCAATGAAAATGAGACTCTCCCTCTGAAGCCTAGCGTCAGTGTCTATTAATATGTCATTTGTCGCTTAAGCACAAAGTTGGTTGTGTATTCCTCAAAGCACACTTTTGCTTTCAATGTGCACGTCTGTTTGAAATAGTGGAGACGATATGTGTCACTACATTTATGTACTCTGCTGTGCTTAGAACAGCATAAGAGTTTAAACTGAGCAGAAATGTCTGTGTTCGGACTCCTTCCATTGTTCTCTCTCACATTTCATGTTAATTGTCATCAGTTCCTTTTCATAACCCCGGGGTCGGCCATCTCTCTCCTGCTAAACACCTGATGTGACTGAGAACAGGTGGACTACAGAGACCATCATCCCTGTTACATTTCTTGAATAAACAGATGAAGAGCAGCAGCCAGATCTAGGAAAATGTGAAAAATCATGTTCACCCTACACAAAACAGACACGGTCCTGATCTGAATTCTGATCCAACGTGTCGAGTTGGCTTTGTCTGGTGGTGCTGTTGTTGCCATGCCAATGACAAGTAGCTCTAATTAGTGCACTTGCGAGCTACACCACAGATACGCACGGCGAGCAATAAGGGTAACACCGCAGCTACTCGAATGGTAGCCAGATCGGGACAATTAAGCATGCAGCATCGGGTAGGTGGCAGGTGCTTTGCAAACACAAACACTGGAGGAGTGGCCAAAGTCCTGACAGTAAAGATGCTGTCGTTGGTATCGTCATGGCCACTGCTTCCTATCTGGGCTCTTTAATGAGGGCAAACAAACTTATGGGGAGATGGCGCAGAAGAAAAGGGAAACAAACAATGACTCCTGCATGCTGGAAACAAGACTTATTACAAGCAGCTCAAAACACATATACAGTGCAGTAAGAAACAAAGCATGAGAGTGGGAAAAACATTAGGAGAGCGTCTGCTTGTGAGTCCAATTAGTCAAGCGCAGAGGTGCAAAAAGAAAAAAAAAAAGAGCAGGAAAAGATGGTTTGATGGTGGGGGGTGATGGAGGGGCGGGAGTAGTGGATGAGTAGGATGGGCTACTAGAGGTAGAAACGGAGACAGGCTGACAGAAAGAGAAGCGAAGCAGAGCGCAGAGGGGGAGGCAGAGCTGTGGTCTTACCAGTCCCTCGCTCTCTCTCTGGAGTTGCATGCATTCACATTTCCACCCAGAAAGGATTCAACAGTGTGATCGCTGCACGACGGACTACTGAGCTGAACCTCACACACTCTCATCACCTGAGGCCACTGCACTACCTCACCTGAGGATGAAGAACTCGGACAGAGCCAAGGATCACTGAGAGATGATCTCAGCAGGTAAACTAATGCACGGCATCATCATCATATAGTGCTGCTCTGACAGCATGTGAATGTGCTGCACCGTAAAAGGAATTCATTTTTAGATAAACACACACAGCGTGCTGACATGTTGCTGAGCTGTGAGTCACGATTTTCCAGCAGTGATTATTCCAAGTGGAGAATAATTAGACCAAATGAGCGGCTGGCAAGCAGCAACAAACACTTCTCACAAGATAAACGCAGCGACTTTGCTGCCCCCTGAGGAGACGGGCTTTCACACAACAAAACACTGATACAACACCAAACTCATTTACATGCGTCTTTAGGCTGAGGTCAGCAGGACAAACGTTATCATGTCACAGATAATATGAGTTTAAATAAAACACTAATTTTGTGTTCTCAAAGGGGCATTTTTAAAATTACACTACAGCAAATGAAGGTGTTGAACTCTGCTTGAGGACAAATGTGTTGACAAAAAGTCTGAGCTGACAGCACACAGATGTGCTGCAGCTAACACTTACTGTCAGCATTACTATGTGTTCAATGTGCAACAATACTGATGTACCTGAGATTTACCTGAAGACACCAGATTTATACAGTTGGGTACTTTTAATCTTTTAAAATAATCCAAATGGCGCATGCACCGTTGGCCCCAGTAATGTTTTCGGAAATGTATGGATCCTACATTTACATGAGGAATATTGGACCAAGCTTGGTATGATGCCATCATTTCTGGTCTTAGATTAGATTTTTTGTGAGTACAATTGAATTCATTCAAAGTTCAATTATTCAACTGTAGGAAAATTGGGATCTCTATCAGGAATTATCTGATCCGATTAAGACTAGACAGTTTAAGCTCAGATGTAGTCATGTGGTGACAAACCGATGTGTGCTCTGTTTTTGGGACACCCATCAGTGTCGTTTCATACACGTGAATTAAATTCAGTTTTATGTATATAGTGCCAAATCTCAACAACAGTCGCCTTGGTTGTACTGTAAAGGGCGTACAAACGTGTGCAGAGAACCAGCTCACAGTATTCAGCACTCATTTTGTGAACACCACATGATGAGAACCATCAAAGACAAAAGGCAAGGCATCAAAAACTGATTAAACACAGGCTGTGCACATGAAGAAGAGGGCAGAGGGACCAGGCCATGTGCTAGACGATGATCAACCAGTTGAGTTAAATGATAGAGATGTGATGTGACATCCAGACCAGGAGGACAACATTTCCTCTTAAAAATATTTCACCTTTTCCTTCCCTAGGGTCATATGGAATTTGACTGAGGAGCAGCACAAAGGAAGGGGGAGAAAATCCTGATGACAGAGGAACATGGCAAAATTCTCTGCTTAATCAGTTCTTCCAGTCTATGAATGATAAATCTGTGGATGGGCTCCGTCAGTCCGACTGGTATATAAGGACTCTGTGTGCATGTGCGACTATCTTGGTGCTGACCTTGGTGCAACACTCCCTGCCCTTGGACCACAGGCCTCTAAAGTTCAGAGCAACAATCAAACAACCTTCCTTCCCCCCATTTTCCACTGTCTCCCTTCAGTGTTGTGCAGAACGTGAGAACCTGACAAAGTCTCACAGGTGCGTTAGCCCCTAACGGGACTTTCATAATCTCCAAAGATCAAAAGCTGAATATGTCCTGAAAAGCTGGAAGCAGAGCAGAGAGGAGGATTGTTTTGCTGCTGGCATCATTTTCAGGCAGAGATGACACTGGAGGCAACAGTTTAAGTACAACGGACAATGACAGGACAGAGCTTTACATGAAAGACGCCATTGATGTTAGTTCACTGCGCTGATGCTGCAAATCACATGCACCCCGAAGAGGGGTGGGTGTGCACTGCACAGACTTTTACCACTGGATAACTGAAACCAGTATCCCTGAAGCTAGAGCTAGTGGAAGATTTTTCATCGTGTGTAGAATTTCAACCTGAACATCCAAAGCTGCAAAAGAGATGGATGAAATAAATGAACTTTACCAAGTCCGGAGACAGTGGAGTGGTCCGACATGCTTCTAATACTGCTAAGCTGGAGAGGACACTGCTAGGAGGAAGTGGTGAGTTTAAACCTCGAGTCCACACCACATATCTCAGTCTTGGACGATTACATTTGACTTGTTCCCAACAAGAACACTACAAGTCCTAAACCTAAAGAACCTGGGTGTAAGTGGAACCAATGAAAACGTGTGTTCAAAGCAAAAAAATATATGCATAAATGTTTTTATAGATATTTTATATATTAAACAGCTACACTAATGGAAACCTTACTTTCACTGAGCGTGGCTGTAAACATGGAAAACAACTACAGTAACTGCAAAAAAATGTTAAAAACACTCGAGTAGGTCACTGGCTGTTCTCTTCACACACCTGGCCAATAACGACATGCTTTTCTTGGTTACAGCACTGCTGTTCATACAAACATGTGTCCAGTTCCACTTTGGTAAAATCATTTTAAGCCTCCTGGAGTCTTAGAAATGTTCTAATACAAACTACCCTAACATTAACCATTGGCACATGTATTTGACGGTCGGTGTTTTCTTTCCTGTCTGACTGCAGCTATCCAAAGACCTTCTTTGGTTTTTACCGTACCCTTTTCAAAATGCTGGTGAATGATCCTTTCAGTCTTAAATCTTATCACACACTTACTAGGGCTGGGACGACGTGTCGACGTAATCGATTACGTCGACGTAAAAAAAATGTGCGTCGACGCATCGTCACTTTCAAAATATACATGGCGGCAACGAGTAGCGGCAACATGAGTGAGGCAGCCGCAGTCGACTTAAATCACTCCACCCAAACATGCAGTTCCACAGTATGGGGATATTTTAACAGAAAAGGAAGTGATTCAGTCGTTTGCCGGCTTTGTAAGGTGGAAATGGCCTATCATAAAAGCACTACGGCTATGCACCAGCACCTCAAACGATGGGATCCAGGAGCAGCTTCTGCTTTGGATTGAAAAATTAATTGTTAGATTCATTGATTAGGAAAATAATCGTTTTGCCCAGCCCTAACACTTACCCCATCTATTTCTGATGTTTGCAAGACAACGAATAATCATCATGAAAAAGACATGCAAACAGTTCTGAAGATATAACAGTATCTGTAATTATGACAGCTTAACACTGATTTCTTTAACTCGATTTCCACTGTGAAGTATACATTACTTAAATTAGATTTTCGACAAGCACAAAGGAATTAAATGATCCCGGAGTAGCAATGTCACGCAAGGAGAAAGCTGTGTGCTTATAGGCGATCCATTCTTCACTAAAAACCAAGCACAGTGTCCTTTGCAAGGTTGCCGCTTTGATGACACTAGAACAAATCTTTCATATAACTAAGCTTTCACACTTCTGAACAGTCTGTGTTTGTGCAAACTACTCTTCAGGCCTCTTCCTCCTATCAAGATAATGCACACGTCCTCAGTGTTGATGTCTGCAGCCACCATGAGCAACACGACTGTGCTTGACACTGCTGACCCATCTGATCTTGACATGAACTCTTCTGAGGCAATATATCCCATCAGCTTTCAGGTATTGCTGCACCCTTATAAACATGTCTTAGATTGCATTCAATGAACTTCAAAAGGAGATCAGAGACTCTGTGACCCCCTTTAACATTTTTAATAAAATGTTTCTAATATAGGTGCTTTTAAGTAAGAAAATTATATTATTGTTTTTAAACATCTGATGTCTTCCCACATCGGTTTCTTTTACCAGCAATTTCATTTGATTATTATGACTATTATTAGTAATATTACACAGCTGTAGGATATTTGCTTACAGTCAAATAAATACGTAATTTAACTTCTACAAAATGTTCAGTGAAACGTCCTCATGTCCTACACTGTCCTTCTGTCGACAGGCTTCTCTGACAGGCTTCTTGCTGTTGGAGATCATTCTGGGTCTGAGCTCCAACCTCACTGTGCTGATCCTCTACTGCATGAAGCAGAACCTCATCAGCTCCGTGTCCAACATCATCACCATGAACCTGCATGTGGTTGATGTGTTGGTGAGTAGGGATGTGCGCCAAAAACAGCTTCACAGCTCTGCTTGCATTTATTACACTACGTGCTCTCTGTGTCAGGCAACTGGTTTATCAGTAACTCAAGTAATCCAACAAAGAGCTCCTATTCAAACCATCATGTGTCAGAAAGGCATAAACGGCATCATCCCAAAGCAATATCAGCACAGCAGATAATAAAAAACCGAGTGCGAACATGACAGTGAGGAACACAAAAATGTGCCTTTTCTCCTTTTTTTGTTTTGCATTTTAGCCTCATTCTTATTTTTGCACACACTGCCATTACCTGCTCCAGCGCCCAATGACCTCTGAGGAAGGCCAACGCCATTTCCTCCACTGTGGTCATCGCTTCCACTAACAACACTATCAGAGTCAGCTGCTAAGAGGCATTTCAAAGCACTATGGTTTACCACTGAATGGTTTTCACAACATTGAGAACAATTATGTGACCAACGTTTGTTTTCTAAGAGTGTAGTGTTGTTTAACTCTACAGGGGAAGACCCTGCAGGTGGAGCGGATGCGATGAATCATAGTGAGCCCATTAACAATACTGTATTTTTAATAATCCCATGTACTAACCTCGTTAAAACCATATTTTTAAATATCATGCAAAAACACAAACTTGTTACTAGAAGCAAGTGAATAGGTTCAGAGACTGAATGCAGCAGTACATTTTGTCCAATTAAAGTTGACACTGAACCCTTTGTTGAGCAGGTAGATGAAACCATATGTAAACTGTTTTGGTTTGCAGAGGCTTTATCAAAAACTCTTCCCCAGTTTGGCTGTGTACAGTTCTGATTGTCATATTTACGTTTCTTTTCTTCCTGCCCACTCCTGTTTATCAATAGCAGCAGAGGTATACCAAGGTTAATACAGGCAATTAATACCAAACAACACTGTGGGGAAAAAACTCACACAGTTAACAGAAATGCATATTAAAATTACTGGTAGCTGCCAGAGTTACCCCTCAGCCTCCTAGTAGATAGATACGATTTCCTTCTTATCTTATTGCATTAACAGGATTTTCAGGAAACCAAACCTCTGACCTTGACCTTTAGGTCGAGGTCACTGAAATTTGAGCTCATCTGACATGTTTAACAGATGCGCCTATGGTATGAATTTCACAATCCTACGCGGCTTCGTTCTTAAGCTATCGGATTCAAAAACTTGGTTGCCCGCTCACCTGCCGGTCGGCAGGGTGACAACAATAACTCATCAGCCTTTTACAGCCGAGGGATAAAAACTGGAGTTGGAGGAAAAAAATAAAGAATAAATTCATTAAGCCTGCCTTTAACCAATACATGAGAAAAAAATCAAACATGTTGCATTTGGGACATGATCCGTCTCCGTCTCTACTTCCAGATATGCGTATGCTGCATCCCACTGACAACTGTGGTGATCCTGATTCCACTGGAGGTGGACACAGCCATGATGTGCTGCTTCCATGAAGCGTGCGTCTCCTTCACGAGTGTAGCAACTGCTGCTAACGTCCTAGCCATCACTGTGGACCGTTATGACATCTCAGTACGTCCAGCGAACCGTGTGCTTACAATGGGCCGAGCTGTGGTTCTGCTGGGATCCATCTGGGCTTTATCCTTTTTCAGTTTCCTCGTTCCATTCATGGAAGTGGGCTTCTTTATCAGATCTAGTTCATATCTTTTGAACCAGACTACAGTGGTGTCTGTACCTCATACAAATGAGTACTACACAGAGGTGGGTCTGTACTATCACCTGCTAGCACAGATTCCTATATTCTTTTTCACAGCTGTTGTAATGCTGGTGACTTACTACAAGATTCTTCAGGCTCTTAACATTCGCATTGGAACACGGTTTCAGAACAACTTACCTAAAAAGAAGCAAAAGAGCAAAAACACCATCTCTCTTAGCACTGCAGCACAAGCAGAGTCAACTGAGGTTTCACAGAGCAGTACAGGTGTCAGGGCAGGTGGAAATGCACCTTTGGGCATGCGGGCATCAGTGTCTGTCATTATTGCACTAAGACGAGCAGTAAAGCGTCATCGAGAGAGAAGGGAGAGGCAGAAACGAGTCTTCAGAATGTCCCTTCTCATCATTTCCACATTCTTATTTTGTTGGACTCCAATAACTGTACTCAACACCATCATCCTCAGCACTGGACCCAGTGATCTGACGGATCGCCTCCGCCTGGGTTTCTTGGTAATGGCCTATGGAACCACCATCTTTCACCCACTCCTCTACGCCTTCACCCGGCAGAAGTTCCAAAAGGTTTTGAAGAGCAAGATGAAGAAGAGGGTGGTGTCTGTTGTTGAAGCTGACCCTACACCAAACAATGTGGTCATACATAACTCATGGATCGACCCCAGGAGAAACAAGAAGGTCACCTTTGAGGACACAGAAGCCAGACAAAAATGTCTATGTTCACAGGACGCAGAGTAATGGGGCTAGCTCAAATGTAAATATGTCAAATATATACAACATATTGCTAAAAGGGAGATGGAAGGTATTTAGAAAAAACAGGGGAGAAAAACTAAAGCCAAAATGGTGTGCTGATTAAACAATGGAATGCTTACAGTATATTGCCAAAAATATTCCATATTATCAACATAAAATTTGATTCTGGATTTAACAGGAAGCCAATGAAGGGAAGCCAAAACAGGAGAAATCTGCTCTCTCTTTCTAGTCCCTGTCAGGACTCTTGCTGCAGCATTTTGGATTAACTGAAGACTTTTCAGGGAGTTTTTAGGACTTCCTGATAATAATGAATTGCAGTAGTCCAGCCTGGAAGTAATAAACTAGTTTTTCAGCATCACTCTGAGACAGGATATTTCTAACTTTAGAGATGTTGCACAAATGGAAGAAAGCAGTCTTACATATTTGTTTAATATGTGCATTGAAGGACATGTCCTGGTCAAAAATGACTCCAAGGTTCCTCACAGCATTACTGGAGGCCAAGGTAATGCCATCCAGAGTAAGAATCTGGTTACCATATTTCTAAGATTTTCAGGGCCGAGTACAATAACCTCAGTTTTATCTGAATTAAGAAGCAGAAAGTTAGCGGCCATCCAGGTCTTTATGTCTTTAAGAACTGCATATTGTTTTTTATTTTTCTTATCTCAGTGCAAAAGAAAAGTCTCAAGATAGGCATGATAGATACACGAAGAGGGTAATTTATTGGTATATGCTGTTAAATGTTGTGGAGTGCCAAGGACAGTTTAGTCAATAAATGTTCATCTAAGCAGCAGTGTTTGTTATTTTCTGGTAATACAGTATGAGAGGAACATCTGTTCTGTTCATACCTTCATATTGTTTGTCACCATTTGTAATAAACTACACAACAAGTGCCAGTACGCCTGCTGATTTTTCACCTGGAGCAAGTGTGACAAGCGAAATATCATTCCTCCTTCACTTCCAGCCTCACCTCAGAGATCACCTTCATCAAATTCCTATTTTTTGGAATTTGATGAAGAAATGATGCAAAGGCTTCAAATCTATTGGCCAAACTACTGATTCTCTAAAACAACCGTTTTAGAGGTCAGATCAGGTAGAAAAGCACTATAAAGTAAATTACATAAATTATTTAGGTACAGGGCGCATGCCTTGCACATCATAAGATGACCCTCTTTAGTCCAACCAAAATGATTCCCGGACCCCAGAGTGTGAAGCACAACCAAATCAAAAGCTATTTAGTAAAGCTGACTTAATTGTTGGAAGGCGACCTTCTGTTAGAGCGGACGGCACAAATAGAGACCACCGATATAAATGTGTTGCCGTGTTGGAGAACACTGAGGACTCTGACCCAATTTAACAGCTCTTTGCAGCCGATGGAATTTGTGAGTGAGTGTGTGTTTACATATGTGAGTGTGGTATGAGAAGTGGTCACAGGCAGCTGAAAATACTTGTCCTCGTGAACCTGTTCTGTATCGCTTAATGCCCTGTGATAACTAAGAGTAGTGTAGCACATAGATAACTGATGGCAGTGACATGAAATGCTTCATTATCACTTTTTCTCTGCTGACACTAGAAGGTGACACAGGCCTATGCAGCTACACAGCCACAATTACAACTGAGAGAATCAGCACAAGGCTGTGATGGAGTGCTGACATCAGAGGGCATCAAGGTCAAAAAGCCACTTTTATGACCACAGAGAGAATTAAAACTTTAAAATCTGAGGAACTTGGAAAGAAAAGCGACCGGACTTCTTGAAGACATTTCACGTCTCATCTGAGAAGCTTCCAAATGGTGGACAGTCCCACGTATTGCCTTGACAACATAAAATCACGGTAGGTAATGAATTTTTTGAATATCAATGATCAAAAAACTGAGATTGAACTATTTGGACCGTCTGACCCTCGTTCTTCTCTAAAGGGTGACCTTGGCCCTTTGGAAAAACTCTGTTCTTAGATGGCAGGTTTTCATTTGAGAAACAAATAAATTCTGCTGTAAGAGCCAGCTTCTTTCAGCTGAGGGCCCTTGCAAAAACTAAGAACATCTTCTCATCCAGGCTCGACCACTGCAATAGTCTGTATGTTGGTATCAGCTAAGCTCTGCTCTCTCGTCGTCAGCTTGCTCAGAACGCTGCAGCCCGACTCCTGACAGGGACACGTAAACACCACCATATTTCCCCAGTCTTGGCTCGTTTACACTCTGCTTCCAGAACATTCTAGAATCGATTGTAAGATTTTATTGCTTGCTTTTAACTCTCTAAAATAGATTAGCTCCTTCATACCTCTCTGATCTTTTAACCAAACATACTCCAAACCGAACTCTCAGGTCAGCTGATAAGTTGATTCTGATTGTTACTAGAAGCAGACTGAAACACAGAGGAGACCGAGCCTTTGTGATTGTTGCACCTAAACTTTGGAACAGTCTGTGTCTTCAAATAAGGACCTCTCCAACACTCGACAAAACCCGTCTGAAGACACATCCTGACTCTCTAGCTTTTGATTGTGACCGAGTTGTTTAGCTTTTGTGTCTTGTTTCTTTATTTTTCACTCTGTACAGCACTTTGGTCAACCTGTGTAGGTTTTAAATGTGCTTATAAATAAATTGACTTAAGAGGGTCATTGACCCACTACTGATAACGCTCCTCATCACATGAGCTAAGGTGTGAAAAAGGGCGTGGGTCATTATCAGTAGAGCTTTCCGGTGAAACCACTGTGAGAGCTTTAAAACTGTCATTAGTCAGGTATGCCCATGCTGGGGGTGGGCATTAAACAACCTGGGATCAACCTCATGGCTCACAGCTTATCAGATCTATGATATCCTTCACCCACTGACAAATCACAGAGTTCAAACCAAAGTTTACTGTACTGGACAACAACATCATTTTAACGAGATTAATGCTGACAGCACGAATGCAAAGCTATCCTGGCTGGGCCTCTCAACACTAGCAAGCTGGAGGATCGACCTTTGACCTCTTTAGAGCGGCTCCATTCACACCCATTCATACATGCACTAATTTTCTGTGTAGAAGTGCTTTCTGTCTAACCCATATGCTATCAATCTAACATGGGTCAGTATCTTCCCCCACCAGGAACTGAACCATCAACCTTCCAGTTAGTAGATGACCTGCTCTATACATGGGCCAAATAACTCTGAGCCACTGACCTGACAGTTGTTAGGCTGGACGCTGAATTATTATTAGCATTAACTAATGTTTCCACCACCATAACTTCAGTTTTCAGCAGCACAAACATGTTGTAATAAGGGACGTATGTAAACCGAAGGGTTTGTTGTTGTATGCAGTCAAACTGTTGCAGTCTCTAAAATGGAAACCGACGGGCAGTCATTCTGAAAGACTTTTCTCTTTTGAATATTTATTATTGCTCATTAATAAGAAAAGTATTTCTTATCCGATTACTTCATTAGTTGATGGAATAATCGATGGACTACTCGATTACTAAAATAATCAATCGCTGCAGAGGTGTTGGGACTGTTTGAAAACTGGAGTTTGTGAAAAGAACTTTGCAAAAACAAAAAAACAAAAATCAAAACACTCGCCAAAGTCTTTTGACTTCTCCTCCTCATCAGCGCGTATGACGAAATCCTGTCTGAGTGGCGACACCTATGGTTTAGGAGAATACATCAGCGGCTTCTTGCTGTGCCATGACCACTGCGAAGGGTATATTAGCACCTTAACTGTTCATCTTCATATTTTATTTTAACTTCTGTAGGTTTCCTGTAGATTTTCAGTGTAAGACAAACAGTAGTAGCAGTGAATGGGATCGGTTGGCTTTTCTTCAAGTTGGAGCTTGTTGAGCAGATGGTTTGATTAAGGACTCCCGCCAACTTTTTCACAGGTTTTTATGGCGCTTACAGTAACAGTGCACTGTGTTACAGTGATGCTAGAAGAGCTTCCTGCACTGCACCTGTTCTTTCCACTGCTCTCTGCCGTGTGTAGACAGACAGTTGTGGTTTTAACAAACCATCTAAGCACAAGTTTTACATTTAAGATTTGTTTTTCAACAACTGAGTGACTCAATGAATTATTCCAGCCCTAACTCAGATCTGTGCATACACAGTGTGAAACCCACAGTGATTCCCAGTAAGGGTCTGTGCTTTGCACAACTGGAGTCCCACCATTGTGCTGCCTTTCCTCTCTTTCAGTGTATCAAACAAACACAGGAGGTGGTAAAAAAAACAACAAAAAACAACAAAAAAACAAAAAACACCTTGTGCTCTGTTAACAGTCTGGTTACTTAAGAGGGTAACGAACATCTTCTGTTCACGCTTTCAAGCCAAAATTCAGGCTAGTTGTTATTTTAAAAAATTAAATGATGCTTGAGTGTGACGATCTAAAACACATCCATTCTTCTAAACTGGGGAAAGCATGCCTCGTCTACTGAGCTTTTCTCTGTTTATGTTTGAGTCTTGTTCAGGTTCTGGATAGTGTTCTGCAGAATCAGCCCGGAGCATGCAGGCGTCACACTACAATTTAAAAATCAACAGTCCTGTCGTCACTGGAGTCACTGTACAAAGCTCTCATCCTGTGATCGTATGGACCAAAAATACTTTTATGCTGCAGGGTTGATTACAATCTCACATCTAACCCTGAACATCGAAGCAGAGAGTTCAGCTGTTTCCAAACTTACAGATATATTAACCAAGGAAAAATCTCCTAAAAGTGTAACCTGCTGATGTTTTCACAGGAAAATTACACGTCTACATATTCAGTCCAAACAAATCGAGGACCTTATTTCTAAATGAGGGGCTACCTCTGGTGCATTACATGTCTACATATTTGTTCATTTCATCTTCTTTGATGAAATGAATGGTGGTCTCTTCTTCTCTGTGTTAATAAAAATCCGGCTGTTTGAAGTCTAACCTAAAGAAAGTAACACTTCAAGGCCTTTTCCACTCAACGACAACGTGCATGCGGTCACTACAGCAATGCGACCAAGAATATTGTGACATGCTGCGATGATATACCTGCTGCTTGGTCTGTGGTGTTTTTGTCTTCGGGACCACACTGTTGTTTTTCTGTGTAGCCATTTTTCTCTTTGCCAGGATTCAGAAACGGCGGTTTTGATTTTCGTGAACGAGATGCTCTCACGACTCATTGACGCAGCTGACTAGCCAATCGGTGGCATGCAGTCTGTTGACTTCACTTGCAGGGGCGGATCTAGAAGGGTGGCATGGGGTGGCAAGTGCCACGCTAAAATGATCCCTTGCCACCCCAGGTGCCACCCCAGTTTTGCATATGACAGTGTTGTTTATTAAAATAAGATAGCATTAACAGTTTGAGCGTAGTTACAGTCAACAGTGAATATAAATGCTAAAACTGAATATATTGCATAGTGTCCCCCCCTCCACCATTAACAAATGGTTCAGCCCATAGCAGGACCGGCTTTTTTCTTGTTTTCAGTAACAAGCGATGTTTATGATTGTGCCAGAGCACATTTTGAACAACACCATGGGAATTTCGCTTTTTACACAGGTGGTTGGATGTTACACTCTGGAAATGGAAGGAAGGTGAGTGTTATTAACCCTGTGGGGTCCACGGACACGCTGCACCTCCAAATCACATGACTGATGTAAGCTGACATAGCAACAAGCTGTAGCCACGCTGAGTTTCTATTTCAGCCCACATTGAAAGTTCGGACTTCAAAGTTTTTAAATTTTAATTACAGGCCAGTAAATCCAGAGTTATGATAATAGATATAAGCCATGCTTTTTTCTAAATACTGTCGTCACGTTTTTGTGTGTGTGTGTTTTAAGCGTTTTCTAAGAACAGCGCGAAAACAGTAAAGAAAGAAAAAAAAGCCACCTCTTTCCTATCGGTGGAAAAATGCACCATGTCGACCAATTTAAAAAAAAAGTCAACATGTGGGATTTGGTTGTTTAGGAAGAGGGAAAAGTTTTTAGAGTGACGGTAACGGCAGCGAGACAGAGCGAGCGAGCGAGTGAGAGAGAGAGAGAGGGAGAGTGTTTAGATGTGGGAGATTTGTGACGTTTAGTGTGGAGTGTATAGTTAGTGTGTTGTGTTGTCTTGTGTAGTTGTTCTGTTGTGTAGTCGTTTTGTTTTGTGTGTCAGTGAGGGCACTAATGAATGTCACTGAGGCACATTTGCAACGTAAACACTGTCACTAAGTAGAAAACCAGCGGAGTGATACACCTCCTGTTGTCAGGCCTGCAGGTTTATCCCTGTGCTGCTCTCCTCTGTCTTTTGGTGGACAAACTTATTTTTTTTACTGGCACACATCATTTGTGGGGCATCTTATTGCGACACCTGATTGTTCTCTCATTTTAGTTTTAGTAATATTTTTAAATGGTTGTACAAAATGAAAAAAACGGCAGGTGTATTGGCTGCATTTTTAGATAAATAGTTGTACATGTTTACAAAATGTACAATTTATATTTGCATTTCAAGTTATAAAAATTTACTCAACATGTCTGTGGTTTTTTTTTTTACAGTAAAAAAATACTACTAGGATTTTAAGTTCTTTGTGTGATTTCAGATCAGTGATACTAATGCAGTATGTCAGTGAAAAAAACAACTAAATTCAGTTGAGCTGAAAAGAATGATACCAAAGAAGGCAAGGGGGAAAAAATAAAATGAAACAATTTGAGGGTGAAATACAAACGTAAACTCAAAAGGAGTCAAAAATGTCCGGTTGTATTTCAGACCTCAGAGGGTTAATCCAACAAATCTTGAAAAATCAGGTTTAAATTTTTGTTCATGACAGTGCAGATTTCTGACATTTTGTGTAATTTAAGCTGTAACAATGTGATTGTTTTCTAACAAAAAACTGTGAAACTTAAGTTAGACTTGTGTTTGTAAATGAACCACCCCATGTTGTGTAGCTTTCTGGGTTTTATTCTTATTGGGCTCCATATTTATTTATTATACAGGCTGTACAGTACATAAGATCAAAACTCACATGTTTTATGTAACTAAAGTGTGTAATTATGTGGGCTACAGACAATAAAGTTATAGACTATATTTATATGAAAAACGTGTATACTTACTGCATTTGAATTATTTTAACCATATGTAACCACCTGCATATGTGTTTGAAAAAAAAGGCTTTGATTTTGCCACCCCATTTGATTTCTTTGCCACCCTCATGCCACCCTAAGAAAATTTCTCTAGATCCGCCCCTGATCACTTGGCCAAGCAGGTACTAAAAAAGTAGCTGGTACCAAGTACAAGGTACTACCACCTAATGGAAAACCCAAAAACCAAGTTGAGCCGTGCCGAGCAGACTTGAGTAGGTATTAGTGGAAAAAGGCCTTAAAGTTACCGGTGTTCCAGGTGTCGAGTAGATCTGTGTTGTGAAAAAACACACACCTGCTAATGTAACAGTTGTTCCATGATAGACATGCATGTCCTTACCAAGCTCGTTAAGGCTCTGAGCCGCCTTGGTGATCTCCCTGCTGCCTCCTTGCAGCTGTCCCTGAAGCCTCTTGCTCAGGTACAAGATGCGAATGATCCTCCGCAGAAGGTCACAGGCACCCTGCAGCAGTGAAGAAGGGAGGTGTTGAGACAACTGACGTTAACAAGAACTGAGAATTAAACAATTCCATTAATTGAGACATGGCAAAAAAGCAGTTAAGAACAACGTGTTTCCAGTATGTTCCTCATTTTCATGTCACATTAAACAGTTTCTGATAGGCCTGTGCGATATGACGAAATTAAAACATCTATTGTTTCATATTATACACTATTGTTTCATATTATACACTATTGTTTGTTTTGTGGTGTCGCAAAATAAACCGTTTACTCAATATTTTTTCATTGTTTGGATGGTCAACCTTGTGGATGCAGAGAATCCCAGCATGACCAGTGAAGACGAGGGAGAACCAGGCAGCTCCAAACAGAAGGACCAGTCCAAACAAATCAAGGACCTTATCCCTAAATGAGGGGATCCCTCTGTAGCACGGACATGGTTTGGTTATGAAAAGTCTGACATGGACCAGAAAACTGTACTCTGCAAATTATGCAGGAAACTGGTCCCCACCTCAGACTCAAACACGGCAAACCTGTTCAATCACCTATGCAAGAATCACGTGACAGAGTGAGTTTATGGATGAGAAGCAAAAAGCCCTCAGGTGCTCAAAATAAACCTTAGACTGAAACGTTAGAACAGGCTTTTCCCTGCAGCACACCGTGTAATAAATACTAACAAAGCAAATTTCATGGATTGAACAAAACACTCGACTTCTAGCTGAAAACACGTCACACAGGTCGAGTTGCCCGAGATTCACAGAATTTACAGAAAACACACCTTTTGTGATAAATATCATTATTGGGATGAGAAACATCTTAAACTGTATTTAATTGTTAGTTAACTGAGAATGTGTGGGGTGAAAAATTTAAACTTTTTGTTACAGAAAAAAATCATGTGTAGACTGATATTTACACAGTTTTACTCATATTTAATTATTTTTACTTATACAGCCACAACTCTGCAATTGCAACTTCTCAAACCAGTAAATACGAGTCCTCTCAAATCACAAATTCACACATTCTGCGCCTTCACAACACTTCTTTTTCTTGGACTTTGTTGCTAAACTTGCACTTATAGCTGGCGTAAGAAGTGGAGGTCAGTCAATCAGAAAGCAGAGACCAAGCTCTCTCATCCCCGCTGATGTTGGATGCACAACCACAGAGCGCCACGGCAAGTTTTCCTTCCAAGCTGTGTTTCAGTGCATTAGCACTGCAATTAACGAGGAAATCAACAGAAATCCTTTGCATTTTGCTACATGTTTACCTTAATAGAGAAACGTGCTCAGCACAGGCACACACACCTGTGACATGCTCAGTTAGCCAGCAAACACTGCCCCCATTAGTTCTCCTGTCTGTTGCCTGTGGTGATGACACTGTGAATTCTCTTCAAATCCTAAAGGACTGCTGGCGCCTCTATCAGGATACAGTCAAAGAGGCTAAAAGAAAATATTTCTCTAAGATCTTTTCCTCCAACAGTCACAATCCACGTGTGTTATTTAAATCTATTGACTCAGTCTTAAATGCTCCACAAAGTGGCTGTTTGGAGGCCTCTCATAAACTGTCTAATGATTTTATGTGTTTTTTCATTGAGAAGGTTGCAACCACGCGGGCTCTCATTTCTTCCACTGAGTCTGACCCCTCTGTCTTAATCCCTTGCTCTGCTGTTTTTAACCAGTTTGAGCCTGTGTCCCTTTCTTATTTAGAGGATGTGGTCGGCCACCTGAGGCCCTCTGGTTCCCCAAATGATCCTGTCCCACCACAGTTTTTTAAGGAGATTTTTCCTAGCATAGGCCAGGCTGTTCTTACTGTTATAAACAGCAGTTTAATATCTGGTGTAGTCCCTGCTAATTTTAAGCATGCGGTAGTACAACCCTTGCTTAAGAAACCTGCCCTGGACCACACTGTATTGGCTAACTACAGACGTATCTCCAAGTTGTCCTTTATGTCTAAAATCTTAGAGAAAATTGTACATTGCCAATTGATGGATTTTTTAAATGAGAATGGTATCCTGGAGGTCTTTCAATCAGGTTTTAAAAACTTTCATAGCACAGAGTCAGCACTCTTAAAGGTTTTTAATGATATCCTCCTTACCTGTGACTCTGGTAATCATGTTGTTCTTGTCCTCCTTGACCTAACAGCTGCCTTTGACACTGTAGACCACAACATTTTACTGTCTCGCTTGCACCATCTTGCAGGCATTCGTGGTACTGCTTTGAAATGGTTTAGGTCTTATCTTTGTGACAGAACTTTTAGTGTTAACTTTTTAGGGTATGAGTCTTCCTCTGCCACTTTTCAGTCTGGGGTCCCGCAGGGCTCAATTTTAGGGCCTCTGCTTTTTTCATTATATTTACAGCCCCTGGGAACCATCCTCAGAAGGCATGGAATATCCTTCCACTGCTATGCTGACGACTGTCAGATTTATCTGCCTCTGAAGCAGAAAGAGGCCTTCTCTATTAAGCCACTTCTAGCATGTCTAGAAGACATTAAATCTTGGATGTCCCTAAACTTTCTAAGGTGTAATTCAAGCAAAACTGAGGTGATTCTGTTTGGTCCTAGTGGACCTTGTGAACCCCCTGCTATTGATTTGGGACCCCTGGCAGAGTATTTTAAATCTGTTGTTACAAACCTGGGTTTTAAGATGGACAGTGATTTTAAATTAGACAGTCAAATTAGGGCTACTGTCAAGTCCAGTTTTTACCATTTAAGGCGCTTGGCAAAGATAAGACCTATTTTATCCAGGCCGCATCTTGAAACGGTAATCCATGCTTTTATTTCATGTCGTCTAGATTACTGTAATGCTCTGTATTGTGGAGTTAGTCAGCATCTTCTCTCTCGTCTGCAGCTGGTCCAGAATTCTGCTGCACGACTTTTAACCAAAACTCGTAAAAGAGAGCACATAACTCCCATCCTGGCTTCACTCCATTGGCTGCCTGTATATCATAGAGTTCATTTTAAAATCCTCATGTTTGTTTTTAAATGTTTAAACGGTCTTGCCCCAACTTACCTCTCTGAGCTTCTGCATCCTTACTCACCCCCCAGGTCTCTCAGGTCAGCTGACAAGCTGCTCCTGGAGGTACCCAGGTCCAAGAGGAAGCTCAGAGGGGACAGGGCCTTCTCTATTGCTGCTCCTAATCTGTGGAACAATCTGCCCCAGCACATTAGAGAGGCCCCTTCACTGTCCACTTTTAAAACACATCTTAAAACCCATTTTTACTCCTTGGCATAAGACACAGTCTGACCCGATTTTATTGATTTTATTGTTTTGATCTAATGTGCTGATTTTATTGTTTTAAATGTAATTCTCATCATCATTTTTTATACTATTTTATTATTGTCTTTGCTATTTGTGCTAATTTTATTTATTTTAATGTCATTTTAATAATCATTTTTATATATATATTTTATTTATTTTTATATTATTATTTTTCTTATTTTTTAACATGTTCAATGTATCACTTTGGCATGTCAAGTGTACAGCACTTTGTGTTCAGCTGGGGGCTGATCTGAAAGTGCTATATAAATAAATTGCTTGCTTGCTTGAATTGTGATCAGTGATTTATTATTGATGTGGTACAACTATCTACTTATGTGACACAGTGTGGAGTCGGTATAATCAAAAAGTATAATAGCAGATGGAGCTACTGTGATGTCACCTATTGGTTGCTCACGTCCAGTTTTGAAGGCTGGAGATGAGTGCTTACACCATCTCCATCTTGGTTTTAAAAGAAAACTGGTTGTGATGAAGAAAAGCAGATCTTAAACGGGAAACGTATCTGTGTACACTTTTCGGTCGGTCAGTGGGGAAACCGTGAAAAAACTTCAACGACCAAAATAAACCATGAAAAGCACAGACAGTGGCAGCGCTGACACCGCTTAACACTGAACTTGGCTCTCAGACCAACAACAGCAGGAGCGCCCCACAGACCGGCTGAAGGACATCTTCTCTATACTGCCTCCATCTGACCACAGAGCTCACTGCAGGCAGACGGACCGGCCCTGGAGTGGAGCGGCATAATTCCACTTAACTGTGAAACCACACGCCGACTGGCCTGACTTGTCATTGACAAGCCAATAGCCAATGAGTGTGCAGTTTAAAATGTTTTATATAGTCTATGCAAAGTATCAGACTTTGTAAAATGTCACCCTTTTACAAATAAAACTACTAAAATAAATCTGCTGAGAACTGTTTTATTTAACCTTTGCACTCAGATGTTGTATATGATCCCCCACTTTCTCACTGACAGCTGTTGAGTCTCATACTAGAAGCACAACACAGCTGACATGCACAACACAGAGGCATCAGCCCCAGAGGGACTCCTGAAACACACTGATCTTTTTACAGCTGTTGTTTCATCAATATTTAACCCCGATTTTCCTCGTCTGCACAAGCAGGAGGTGTGCAGCACTGTGTTCTCACAGAGCTGCACAAACAGCAGCTCGGGGTTCAGGCCAACAAAAAGCCGACCTTTTCGTCTGCACCGTGGTCTCTCTGGGTTTTCAAAGGCAGAGAATCAAATGAGAAACAAAGCTTTTTTGGCCAAACTGTCACGCAAAGAGTTGTCATCTATCATTTCAAATGACACTCAATCATTCATTCACAAATGACATGATATTCAACTTACCTGCAGCCTGGCGAGCTGAGTGATCCTGGCCACAATCTTGTTGTATGGCTCAACAATCTTTGTCCTTATCCTGGAAGGACATCAGTGTTTGATCAGACAAACAAAGCTTTACTGCAGCAAAAACTGTACCTGGAACAACCTGGAACCTCACACCAGCTTTTGGAATCGGCAGCAAACAGGCTGAGGTTTGTTACATTAGTCAAGGTGAGTTTCCATGTTTTATTACAATCTGTGGCAATGCCGCACAATCGACTGAATTTCAATACCAGTCATCGGCTTCTCACGACTAAATAAACACCGTGGCTCAGGGGATTGAGAAGCTCATCTGTAACCGGAAGGTTGCCGGGTCGATCCCCCTGCTGGCTGTCCTGGAATGATCCTCAGTCCTCCTGATGTTTCAATTCGTCAGTTGCCACAAGACAATTTACCAACGTGTACATAATAAACTAAGACTCCTGTGTGCTGTAGACTACACTGTACACTGGTTTCTGTTGCATCAGTCAGGGGGTTGGGAAGCTCATCTTGTAACCGGAAGGTTGCCGGCTCGATCCCCAGCTCTGTCTGTCTTGGTCGTTGTGTCCTTGGGCAAGACACTTCACCTACCGCCTACTGGTGTTGGCCAGAGGGGCCGATGGCGCGATATGGCAGCCTCGCTTCTGTCAGTCTGCCCCAGGGCAGCTGTGGCTACAACTGTAGCTGCCTCCACCAGTGTGTGAATGTGAGAGTGAATGAATAGTGGAATTGTAAGCGCTTTGGGAGCCTAGAAAAGCGCTATATGAATGCAATCTATTATTAAATAAACAGAATCCAATGATATCTAAAACGTCAAAGTTCTCCTTCAATCAGTGCCTGACCACGTGCCTTCATCTGCCCGTCACGGCTGTTTCCTGGACAGTTTAGCTTGAAGTTTCCTGGATGTAACGCTAACTTAAATCAATACAAAAAAAAATCAAATGTCTGCCACTGCAGAAGATGAAGAGTTTGTCCCCCAGCACCTGCGGACTGTTTGATGATTGTGAACATCAATGTGAAAGAGTCTTGACTCATTAAAGTGTGTGAAGAAAAAGCTCATCTTTAACTGACGGTGCCCGTCTGTTATCCTCTGCAGCATGACTAAAGCTCTGGTAGCCAATGTTATCCTGAACTGGCTTTCCAGAAGGCCTGTTTGCTCACTCACCTGTAAGCCTCACATGGTCAGAAAAAAACTGAGCTGGCCGTTCTCCAGAATTCTGGTCTTCAATAGGTTCACAGTAGGTGGTCCTACCCATCAGAAGTCAAGGCACTGGGCATATTGTGCATGGCGTGGTCCATAGTACCGACTGTCGACCTCATGGACACAGATAATGTCCCTTACGAGCAGTGAGAGGATTTCAGCTGCTGGGTCAAGAGGTAGTATTTTGGCAGCAGTGGCTTTGAGATGAGGCTGATGAGTAGCGGCCTCTGGTGTGGGAATTTCCTCTCTATTACTGCTTCGCTGAGTGAAAGGGTTAAATGCAGAGAGGAATTTCCCCACGGGGATCAATAAAGTATACATTATTATTGTTATCGGGAATCGAGCTACACTCAACAAGTGTTGGTAGACCAAGGGATACACAACCATCTACAGCTTGTATTATGAAGCCAATGGCCCTTCTTCCACACACATTTTCTTTTGTTAAGGACTTCCTCTGGGACACACACTGACTAAACACACCTTTGAACTTTGCCTTCCCCACAGACCTCTGTGCAGCTGGATGTTGTAATAGGAGAGTTCTTCCTGGTTTGCTCCCCACCTTGCTCCTCCTCTGAAATCCAAGACCGTCGTGTCATCCATGGAGGTGGACCGTTAGGAAGAGCTGGCATGCAAAGAGCACTCAGAACAGCGCATAACAGTGTTGCAGTCTCTAGCTTTGTGGTTCGTAGACATGCAGAATTTTTAATAAATGGAATGCTTTTTGAGGAAACTTTTAAAGAGTGTGGTTTCTTATGAATGGGACAATCCTTGTTTGGATCCATACCAGGCTTCATGGCTACAGTCTCAGTCTTACTACAGAGTATCAGAGAGAGTCAGGGGTGTCATGTTGGAGCGTCTTCATCAGTGTACTGTCATGACACAGCAGGGAATAAAGGAAGGCCGGGGACCACGACTTCACTTTTACCACCATCACTGTCTGTAGCAGCTTCTGACACCTATGCTGCAGATAGAGCAGCTTCAGGTTTGCCTCCTTCCTTAAGCGCATTAAGAGTTGCATCTTTCAACCTCCGAGTCTATTTGACGTCTGGCAAATTCTGCTCTGATGGGAGACGATTTTGCTTCTGCTGGCTTGTATGAGATTTGCAGGAATGACATTGACTTTGCAGTCTCACCTTTAGAATTGATGCTTGACATGTTACCAGCTCACAAAGACCTAGAGTGTATCCGGTTCACTGTGATGCTCTGGATGTTTAGTCTTTTCACTCTATTGATCTCACCACTACACTTTTTTAGTTCATTGTTTATTTTGTTCACAGACCACATTAGATGCCCAGTTACAAAAATCCAAAGGCAGTAAAAGGAAAACAGTGGGTGAATGTGAAGAACTAAGCCAAACATATCTACATATGTCATGTTAACATCAACAGTATATAGACTGGCTAAAGTCAGAGGCAAACACATTTACCTGTCAACAGCTGCCTGTAGAGCACTAATCCTTGTCTGCATCATCTGAAGGACGCCTGAAAACAACATAATTTTACTCCTTCAGGATATTTTGAACTTGGAATAAGTCTGGTAACAAAGTAGCTCCAAGTACTATTAGATCTCTCCTGTGGTAAACTGCAGGAACTGCAAGCATCTGAAAAGCCCATTAAGAATGTACTCCTTTAGTACCCATCCATCCTCTTAATGATCAAAGTTCAGGTTCATTTGAAAAGTCTAAGTGTAATATTAAAGCAGATGTGGTTTTACGGTGTAATAACAGTAATTAATTCCTTCCTAAGTACCAGCAGTTCTAAAAAATAGCCACCGTTCACAGCTGATCAAATGTTGACTGTAGTGGAACTAATCAAAGCATGGCATTTGTTCGGTATAGTGATTCACACGATGAAGCCTAAAAGTGTTAAAAATCAATTTAAGTCAATAAAAGAAGTTGACAGATCTGACTTTATGAGAGTAGCTTGTGGAAAAGTGGCAATTTACCTTCCAGAGACTCTATCCCAGTAGCCTGAGCAAGTAAGTCTTCATGTCTGGCCACAACCTGGAAAATATAAACATAAATATAAGAAGACTGCACATGTTATGGTAACTGTTTGTACTTTATATAATATATTAATGTTTGATTTAAGTTGCTTTTAGTCACATTTTATATATTCACATTACAAGTAATGCATTACTGTAATCTGATTACTTTTTTTCAAGTAGTTCGAGTAAAGTAAGGGATTACTATTGCAAAAAGGTAATTAGATTACTGTTACTTTCCCATAAGCACGCTGCATTACTAAAACCGTGATTTTTTTTTGTGAGTGTCTCATGACAATGACGTAAGCGAGTGCGACGTTCGTGGCAACAGCTGTGTGCAGATCAAAAACAGATAATATAACGAGTGCGGGAGAGCGTATGACAGTGCAGCGTTTAAAGCGTGGAAGTACTGACCTTACTTTGAGTTTGATTCCGCAAAAAGTAACAAAAACATTAGCGTCTGCTGTTCACTGCGTGGGAAGAAAACATCTTTTTACAGTGAAAAACCCCTAAACTTCCAAGCAAGCACCGAGTGCGCTGCCAGGGAATGAGAAATTCACAGACAAACTCGCGGATTCTTCCACTGACCGCTGCGACACACCTGCACCAGGGCAAACATCCGCCTGCTATACAGGTGAAAATAGAGCAACAGGACCGCTGAGTCTTTGATTTTATTTTCTGCTGTGTTTTACTTGCATCTATTTGAAAGACTGAGTGTAAACACAAAAACCTATTTTATTTTATGTGCGGGAATGTGCAGAAAATAGGTTTAAATGTTAAACAAATTTCTTCGAGTCAGGGAATGTTGCATATAATTTAAGTTTGCTTGATGCACAAAGTTAAAAGATTAAAATTAAAAAAAAATATTTTAAAAAGAGACTTTTCCATTTGATTACATTTTATATGATGGATTATGCAGAAAAAGTAGAATTGGGCTGAAAGATCTATCGCTTTATCACCTATTCAGGCTGTAAATCATGTTTTTAAAAAGTAACTAAGTAACCAAGTAACTAAGTAACTAATTACTTTTGAAAATAAGTAATCAGTAAAGTAATGGGATTATTTTGGGGGGGAAGTAATCAGTAATTAGTTACTGATTACTTTTTTCAAGTAACTTGACCAACACTGGTTATTTGATTCTAACTTTCAGTACTTCTAAACTGGCTAAAATTTCAGTGGACTACCTTAATGTTGGTATTTGTTGTTAAAAAAACACAATAGTAAATTTTGAATGGCTTAAATTTTGTTGTGACATCCAGCATCTTGCCCAAAAATACTTTGGCAATCATGTTTTGCATTCGTCAACATCCTACAGGTCAGCTCATGATAGATCCAGCGCTTGTCCTGAGCTGTCACACTGATACAGACATTTAAACTTACACTGGGTTCATCTATTTGGATCTGCTTAGTTTTCTCACAGTAATTTGGGAATGCTGGTTATTACTGAAAGTTTATAAATTGGTGCATTCTGAGGGAAACAGTGGCACAGGTGTGCTGGATTTGTACCTGGGTGTGTAGCTCCTTGTCCAGCTGACTGATGCCTTGTGCCAGCTTGGCCAGCTGTTCAGCGATTACAGCATGGTGAATGGCCTGAGCGGTGTATGTCTTCACATCAAAGTCCTTTTCTAGGAAATCAGCATAGCACTCTGCAAACACAGCAGTCAGTTTTCAAGCCATTAACTCTCCCAGTTTCACATATTAGACAGCCAGCACATAATCAGACACGTCACTGTCTAATTATACAATTAGCGACTTGATGGGTACCAATGTGGTTTCTACTTTTTTTTTTGTCACAAATACTAATTTAGCCAAATAAATTGTCCAAACAATGAAAACCGGGTTATTAATGTTAATGTCGCTTCTTCACTGGCTAAAGGATTTTTTACAGTCCTGCGAGACTCTCGCAGCTTTTGATAAAATGCCTTCAAACTATCGACGATCGTATTTAAAGTCGATGCACCGAGTCTGCCATGATAAAACTCATTTTACCATCCTTCAAAAGTGAATTCGTGGAAGCTTCTCTACCGTCCTCCATCTTGACAGTTCCGTGTGTGACGTGGGTGTGACGGAGTCCGGAAGCTACATGAATCTTAAAGGGCCACACAAACATCAAAGAACTCCCCGCAAAGGGTGCCAAAACGTCTCTATCGCCCCCTGGTGTCTGGCTGCAGTATAGGTCATAAACCCCGTCTCCTTCATGTTAGCGGATAAGTTCCCCTCAAATACATTTTTTCCCAAAGAAAAAAAAATCTGCCATTATTAGCACTTCTTATCTTGCTGATTTTTGTTCAAGGAGTTTCCTTTCTCATAAGTGTAATTCTATTCATTCTAATAATTCTGAATGGCGTTAAATTGGTGTGCAACGTCACATAACTAAGATGAGCAGTCGTCAGTTAATCTGTGCACATGAGTGATTTTACCCTGATTAAAGAAATCACCGTGAACCTGAATGTTGTCGTGCAGACATTAGATCTGCTGCTCTGACTGAACTGAAGGATGTTGGGACCTGCAGCTGAAGATGAGGCACTAAAACGGTTTATATAAGAAACTGAGAAAAGTCACCAGGCTGCTCAGTCACTAACCAACATTACAGTTACTGTACAATTATTACTACTGTACTGTACTCTTAGTCTGTAATGCACGTGCATTGGGGGGGGGCGTGAGCTCGAAGTGCCCGAAGTGCCCTTTTCTTTATTTTTTATGTGGGCGTGTGGACTCCTGCCTGTACCCCTCAACAATAGCATTTAACTATTAATCACAGTTTTGCTAAATCAAAAGGATCTGGCTTGCATCAGTCACATGATGACCATTAACCAATGATCGTCCTTGATAGCAGAGCGCCCTGGTTACGAGCTGGGAACGAGCTCACAAAAAGCATGTGCATATTTTGCCTCCTGGGTGGTGCGGAGCTGTAGGGAAAACACATAAATTGACTGATTGTCTTTATATAGCGCTTTTCGAGACCCTAAAAGCGCTTTACAATTCCACTATTCATTCACTCTCACATTCACACACTGGTGGAGGCAGCTACAGTTGTAGCCACAGCTGCCCTGGGGCAGACTGACAGAAGCGAGGCTGCCATATCGCGCCATCGGCCCCTCTGGCCAACACCAGTAGGCGGTAGGTGAAGTGTCTTGCCCAAGGACACAACGACCAAGACAGACAGAGCTGGGGATCGAGCCGGCAACCTTCCGGTTACAAGATGAGCTTCCCAACCCCCTGACTGATGCAACAGAAACCAGTGTACAGTGTAGTCTACAGCACACAGGAGTCTTAGTTTATTATGTACACGTTGGTAAATTGTCTTGTGGCAACTGACGAATTGAAACATCAGGAGGACTGAGGATCATTCCAGGACAGCCAGAGAGAAATCCCCCTCAGACTTCAACCACAACATGGACAAAACCCAACACTTTATGATCAATGTGATAGCAACCTTTGTTTTGTGTAATGTTAAAAGTACTGCACAGAGACTCTGAACATCTTGCATCTTGAACATAATGTTGCTATTTTCAGTCCTGTAGAAATTATGTACTTAAAATGCAAATGATGTTGTCTGGTTACCCTGGTATGAATGCCACTGAATTACTTTACAATAAACAGAAACTATTGGCAAAACAGTGCACGAACAAACTCCAGAATAAAGTTAAGTGAAGCTGGGCAGCACAGTGGTGCAGTGGTTTGCACTGCTGTCTCACAGGATTTCTTTTCTGTGTAGAGTTTGCATGTTCTCCCTGAGTTCCTCCCACAGTCCAAAGACATGCAGTTAGTGGACTTAGGTTTTCCCATGAAACTAAACTGGCCACAGGTATGAGTGTAAGTATAAATGTGTTCTGTTTCTACATGATAGACTGGTGACCTGTTCACTGTGTACTCTGCCTCTTGACCTAAGTCAGCTGGGATAGGCTCTAGCCCCCCCTGTGACCCTGATGTGGACGGCTGGTTGTATTTACCTCATTTTAGTGAGTCAGTCGTGATCAATCCATCAGCAGATACCTTCAAAATTGGAGCAGTAGGGGGCATGTTCGCAGTCATGTCCTCTGTCTGTCTGTCTGTCTGTCTGTGTGTGTGTGTGTGTGTGTGTGTGTGTGTGTGTGTGTGTGTGTGTTCCTGTCTAGCTATCTTTGTGAGGACCGAAATCTGCATTCTACTATACTTGTGAGAACCAGCAGTCACTTGTGAGGACACACAACCTGGTCCTCACATTTTTGAAGGCATTTAAAGGCATTTTTAAGGCTCAAAATGTGGTTTTAGTGTCAGGGTTACAATTAGGTTATGGTTAGGTTTAGGGTTAGGCATTCATTTTTGATGGTTAGGGTTAGGGTAAGGGGCAAGGGAAACCATTATGTCAGAGAGTGAGTGAGTGAGTGTGTGTGTGTGTGTGTGTGTGTGTGTGTGTGGTGCAACGGATCAAAAATCTCACGGTTCGGATTGGATCACGGTTTTAAGTCATGGATCAATTTTCGGATCAGCAAAAAAAGAAATACTTATTGAAGTATTTTTTGCCTGTTAAAAACATTAAACTCAAGACTCATTAACGCAATTATATAAAACAAATTATGGTACAATATAGGGCTTTGCATCTACCACTCAATTCAATTCAATTTTATTTATAAAGCGTCAAATCACAACAACAGTCACCTCAAGGCGCTTTATATTGTAAGGTAGACCCTACAATAATACACTCCTCATTATATCGCACTCCGCTGTGATATAATGAGCGGTCACGTAGCTTTCCGTTGCCCTGGAGCTCCACCCATTTGTAGTTGGGGCAAACGAAGATGCCTGGGACAGTTCAGCCATAACTTTAAACTTTTCCTGCTCATACATGCTTGGAACGATCTTGCCACTAAAGTGGACGCGCAACGGGATATCATAGCGGGGCTCAAGCACGTTCATCATACTTTAAACCCCTTGTTTTGCGCAACGGAATACGGCCTCCCGCCTGCAGCTAAACACCTCAATAGCTTTTGTAATAGCTTTAGCCCGGTCGGATTGGGCAGCAAAGGGCTGCTTAAATACCGCAAACTCCTCTGCTCCTCCACTTGGACCGCTAGCGCTGGCCATAACTATCGTTGGACAGACCCACCACGCGCACCATACATACACACATACTTTTTTTTCCCTTTCTTTTTCGAATCTTCGGATCACGTGCGTGCCGAACCGTGTAGTGGGATCGGTTCGGATTACGGATCAACCGTGATCCGTTGCACAGCTAGTATTTAGGCAGGAGTTTGAGTTGTAGCTTACTAAAACAATGCAGAGAAAGTGCTAAATTAGGCGGGGTTTTCTGTGGGGTTTTTTGTTATTGTTTAATGCCTTTTCAGATTTTAACACAAGACTGAGGACAATATAAATAAACTCATTTGCTCATAGGGCAGTGGTTCCCAAACTTTTTTTGCTGGGTCCCCCTTGTTTAACAAGAAAATGTTCGCGCCCCCCCACCCCGCGCGTGCACGCGCGCACGCACGCACACGCACATCCTTCAACCACACCACCCATATTTTGCTCCATTGCGGTTTATTTCACACCTCAAACATTTATTAAACAATTAAGCAAATACAAATAATCTGCAATAAATTACAGGTAGTAAGAAAATAAACTACCAACTCTTTTACGCTCAGTCCGCACCTACACGGGTATTTTTGAACGCGCAGCTGTTTCGGGCACATGTAAACGGCGTATCGAATCACCGAGAACGGAGATTTTTTTAAAACTCCTTTTTTTTGCGTTTACGTGTGGACAAGGAATACAGAGTTTGTCACGCAATGTCAAAGGTATGTGCCTTTTTCACATCACGCTGTGCGCCACGTTATTGTTTACATGAGATGAATTGCAGAATGGCAGATAGAGACAAAATACTGTTAATCTGACTCTGCAGGTTTTACAGGCTTACATATACAGGCCATTACTGTCCCTGCATTTAGAAAGGCAGAAGCATCACGGTGTAATTATTTTACATGTAGTTGTTTTTTTTCCTGTGTAATAATGTTCAACATTGCTATCAATACATTTTTCAAAAAAACCCTCTACAAAATGGGTTCAAAAACATAAACAACTGTGGGATACTGTTTGTCCGTGATTTGAACAGCCCAGCGCTGCTCCCGATGCAGGGAAAACTAATTCTGCAGGGAGACCTACCTCAGCACTTGTGCAGGTGAAGCCAAAGGGAAGATATGCTTCACCATATTTTCTAGTCTTTGGCTTAGAATGAAGTTGGTTTGGAAACACATTCAGCGATGCTTCATCTCCTGCTTTGCATTTGTGTGGGCGCCCCGTGCTAGCAGTGTCCAAGCGTTGTTTTTGTTTTTGTTTTTTTTCCCTTTTCATGCCGCGCCCCCCCTGCAATAGCTCTGCGCCCCCCCTAGGGGGCGGGCCCCACACTTTGGGAACCACTGCCCTATGAATTCAATTTTATTTATATAGCGCCAAATCACAACAACAGTCGCCTCAAAGCGCTTTATATTGTACAGTAGAACGTACAATAATAATAATATGTATTATATACATACATAATATACTATGAGCAAGCACTTTGGCGACAGTGGGAAGGAAAAACTCCCTTTTAACAGGAAGAAACCTCCGGCAGAACCAGGCTCTGGGAGGGGCGGGGCCATCTGCTGCGACTGGTTGGAGTGAGAGAAGGAATCATAGTTCTTTACACTTCAAACCCTGAGGCTTCCATTCCCCCTCCGCTAGATTTAATCAGTAGTTTTGGTTCATTGTCAGGCTACAGCATAAATTGGACAAAAAGTAAACTGATGCCTCTGCTACAAATTGTTCGACGGGGTATTTCTTCAGACAACTCCTTTTAATGTTATCTCTGATAAATGTATTAGCTTGGGCCTTGTGGTAACAAATAAACTGAATCAGATGTTAAACCACAACTGTGAAAGAAAAATGGAACAATTGGAAAGAAATACAGAATTTGCAAATATCTTGCCTATCTCAGCGGTGGCTCGCATCAACGTGGTTACTCTCCGGGGGTTCATTTTCAGTTCCAGTAAGCATTCCTTGAGGCGGCTGAACTCTGTCTTTTCTTATTTTATTTGGTTGGGGAGGATTCCCATAACCTCCAGGAAACATTTAAATAAAGGCAGTAGGGAAGTCTGTTTTAGGCACACCCAGTGTAATTTATGTTATCCGGTGGCACATTTGAACATTTTATCTTTCTGGTGTTGTAGCGTTCCTGGCACTAACCTGGAAGAGTAAAAAAGTGCTATATAACAAAGAGTCCATAAAGTTCCTTGGGAACACACTTTGGTGTGGGCTACTGAGAATATTTCATGTTTTTTTTCTTAGACATTTAAAAGAAGAACAACTCCAAACACCATTTAATAAAAGATATATTTTATTTTCTTGGTGCAACCCAGTCACTGCACTAGTCACTTCACTTTCATCTCATGCCACAATAAAATTCACTCGACAGAATCAATAAAACCACAACGATCAGCCAAACAGCATTCCTCAGAGGTTATGTTGCACATGAACCCATAAGTTGGAGCTCCACACAGCAGCCGACACATTAGCTTATTCTACTTGCTGAAGACTTGTGACGTCAGGCTGTTTATTCTAGCTTCTGCCATAAGTGGAGATCAGATAAATATGGTTTAGGTAATCTAGAGAGGAAGCAGCTGTTACCAGAATAATAAGATTTTAAGAGAGCTTTACACATATTTTCACTTAAATATCCCAACAGAGTGGGATCCAAATGAATCTGTCCTTACTTCCCATTGGTTTATACAAATATAAACTTAAGGGGTCCACTTACTTCGCAGATCTTTAAATAATCTTCTTTAGTTAATATAGTTTTTGTGTTTTTGTGTCAAGCTGGGACTGGCCTCTTCCTCTGTGGCCCCTCTGCTTTGGGGTGTGCCCCAGGGATCTATCCTTGGGCCATTATTTTTCTCGCTCTACTTACTCCCCCTTGGTGCGATTTTTCGTAAACACGGAGTGTCATTTCATTTGTATGCCGATGACTGTCAGCTTTATTTACCTTTTAGTCATTTGGATACCTCCCCTTGTCAATCACTGCTTGACTGTCTTAGCGATATTAAATTATGGATGGCAAATAATTTTTTGAATTTTAATGGTCGCAAAACGGAAGCAATTTTATATGGCCCGCATCGTTCTATTGATACCCCAGATGTTGATTTTGGTGATTTGACCTCTCATCTGAAAAGTTCAATCACTAATCTTGGTGTTAAACTTGATTCTGTGCTTTTGAAGGTCATGTAAATGGGGTGGTAAAATCAGCTTTTTATCACCTCAGACGCCTGTCGAAGGTTAAGCCTTTCCTATCCAAACCCAATTTGGAAACTCTTATTCATGCTTTTATCACCTCACGTCTGGACTATTGTAATTCCCTTTTAATAGGGGGTTGGGTCGGGCACCTTGTCACGCCTGCAGTTAGTGCAAAATGCGGCAGCACGATTTTTAACCGGTAGTAGGAAATTCGACCACATCACTCCGGTTCTGGCTTCCTTGCATTGGCTTCCCATTGAATTTAGGGTTCGTTTTAAAGTCCTTTTATTGGTTTTTAAATCTTTAAATGGTCTGGCTCCTGTCTACTTATCTGATTTGCTGAAGCCACATGTTCCTCCTCGCTCGCTCCGTTCAGCTGAGCAGCTGTTGCTGTCGGTCCCTAAGTCGCGGCTGAAATGCAGAGGAGACTGAGCTTTCTCAATTGTGGCTCCGATGCTCTGGAATAACCTTCCCCTCCATATTAGACAAGCGTCATCAGTGCAGGTCTTTAAGTCCAGATTGAAAACCTAATTTTATTCCCTGGCTTTTAACTCTGTAGGAAATTGACACCTTCTTATTTATTTTATTGTATGTAATGATTTTATCGTATTTTTAATTTGGTAGTTGTTTTGATCTGTGTTGTTCAGCACTTTGGACTGCCTGGTGTGTTCTTAAAGTGCTATACAAATAAACGATGATGATGATGATGATAGTTACTGATTTAATCATGAGGCCCAAGAATGGAGCTCAAGTATGATAGCGGTGTGCGTTGCTTATCTTAGCTGAAAAAACATCGTAGACAGAGGTCATCTGATGTCTGTAATGAACTTATTTAAATTTTTATTCACCATCTGATGTTTGCTCATTTTCAATTAGAGTTTGGGAAATTTTATTTTCCAAAAATGTAAAGTTAAACGTCTGAGGACAGACAATGCTGCAAACAAGACAGCGTAACACTGCCTGTGTGATTTTTGATGATGGACTCAATGTATCAGAGAATACAATCATATCATTGTTACACTCATACCATTGAACAATGTACAAGGAACCAGTCATACTAAAACTTCCTTCTGCTGCAGAGAGGTTCAGAGTTAGCAGTCTGAAAGTCCCCAGCTGCTGGAGGGCAGGAGCCATAAACTGTAACAGCAGAAATGGGACTACTTTTGTGTCCCGTGGATACAATATCAGAGCATCAAGACACTGTTTCAGCAAACAGCTGCTCTGCTGAATTTCAGAGTTGTTCAGAATTAAACGTGCCAGATTGATTCCAAGTCCAAAGCCACATTGTACTACCACTCATTTTAAAATAATAATCAAAAACTTTGCTGAGACGCTTCATTTTGAATTGATAAATAACAACAATCCAAATGAGAGCACGTTCCAAGAGTTTATGTGAGTTGGTTTGCTGTGATACTGACGGAGATGGAAATCATTGCTGGCTGGGATTTGGAATTTTCAGAAGCTGGAAGTTACCAACATCATAAATGTTTGGCTCTGAGGCTTACCAACAGTCAGGTTAGACTTGGTCTTGATTTGAGATTTGTCTTCAATATTAATTCACGCAAAAGCATAAAAATAATCGATACACCTCCGTTTATGGGCATTCATTCACAAAAATGTCTTCGTGTGACGTGTAGGTGTCTTATGTCAGGTTGGGACACGGTTTGTTTGCATGAAACAGTGGACTCTGATGTTCTCCGTGTCCATGAGCTGAAAGATCCCCAAAGCAAACAGGTGACTTCTGAACCTACATCATTTTATTATTGATACCTTAGGGTCAGGAAAATACCTGCCCACTCGTTCCCTTCATTAAATCTGTACACTTTTATTGCATTAATATAAATATGTGAATCATTTTCAAAGGCAGAGCACAGAGCTCAGGAAAATCTCTGATCAAGTGCCTTAAAGAAAATGAAACCCAAATATTGAAAGCAGATGTGCATGTTGAAGAAAAGCTGATGCAGGCTGGTAATGCACAGAGCTCTTACCAGCTTCTCTTTATATCCTTCAGGAAAGGCTTTGGGCCTGTAGTTGGGGGCCAGTCTCTTTGAAGGTTCACCCTACTTCTTTTCTCTCCTACACGCAGCCCATCATTGTAACAGACTAGGTTTATTCAACAGTCTTAATGGGTGGTGTTTGGGCTCCAGAGCAAGTGTTTGTCCCACTGTGTCATGTCACTGGCACCAGTCTACACAGCCCCTGTCAGTCTCCTCTCCAGTCGGTCCAGCTTGGCTAGGTTTTCCTTCAGAAGTTTGGAACCAGGACTGAGAAGGAGGGCGCGTTGGTAGTACATCCTGGCAGCTGCATAATCTCCCTAAACAAACACACACACACACACATATTACAAATCTGATTTCACATTAGTCCTGCCTGCTGCCGCTGAGCTCTGCCATTAGGTTGAGGTCATTTTAAGCTGGGTTTAAATCTGCCTGACCTGGATCAAAATCACAGCACAACACGACACTGTTTCTGCTACCAGCTTATGTGTAGTCCAACTTCACAGCTGTTATGCATGTTTCCATGAAATTCTTGAGACAGAAGGGGGTGAGTGAACACCATGAATGGGGTGAAATAAATGGACGTGCGGTTTGGGCTCAAACCGGTGGATGGGTCCAACAAGGCCCATTTCCCAAGGACAGCTGCTGGTCTCTGTCAGCCTCTAACATGGTTTCTGTAGTGGAAGACTTGGGCAGTACGAGCCAGCAGACACCTTGGGCAACCACCCTAGTAGTGATTTAGAGAGTGAGGGAGAGTGGACAGAATTTTATATAGCATAAACATCACAGTACATGCTGATGCTCGCGGATGTTGGATACATGTAAAGTTTGTCAGGAGTGTTCAGTTGTATTGGCAGATTTTAAATGTGTCTTTTCTACCTTGATGTGCTGAATTCCTCCCATGTTCATCCAGGCCTGTGATTGGTCTGGTTTGAGCTCAACAGCAAGCTTGTAACTCTGGTGATAGAGAAGAGGAATCAGTCATCGCTGGGGGCAAATCTCAGGTAAACACATATTATTTTGTTATAATGCAACCAGGTACAAAGCTGCAAGGTTTGTACCTGGTTGCTTCAGTTGCTTTATGAAAATTACTCAAAGGCTCACTGGTAAATTTACCAACTGATAGCAGCAGCTACAACTCTGGGTTTTCCATTCCCAAGATTTCTAACAGCAGAAGTGTGACCGGACTTAATATGTATTGATGCATGCTCAATCATCCAGATAAATCCCAAAAGGTCGATTCTGTTCATCTAGACGGTCCAGATGAACAGAATCAACCAGACTTGATAGTTAGTCGGTCAGCTGGTGTAGGCTACGGTTATACCTAAGCCACATAACCCACAGTAACACATCCTAAAGGTTCACTACTGGGTTCAGATCTGGAGAGTGGGGTTCCTGAACTTCTCTGAACTCAATTTGTAAGATCCGACCATTCAAAGAAGACACAAATTTTGATGGAGCGCTGTAATCAAACTGCACTAAATTCTCTGCCATTGGTTTCAATAACTTATTGAGTCCAGTTTGACTCCATGACATTATCTGGCTAGAAGAGACCTTTAAAGACAGTCATGAAGGGATCCATGTGGTCAGAAACAGCACCAAACATCAGTCAGGAAGATAAACACATGTTTTAACTATAATTTGTGACATATCACATGATATGCCAACCTTTATACCATTTTATAAAGTGTTGTTGTATTTAGGTGATTATGTTTCAGCTCGGCAGCATCCTGGAGATCCTGTGCCTTCAATTCAATTGAATTTATTTATATAGCGCCAAATCACAACCACAGTCACCTCAAGGCGCTTTATATTATACAGTAGATCGTACAATAATAGATTCAGAGAAAAACCCAACAATCATATGACCCCCTATGAGCAAGCACTTTGGCGACAGTGGGAAGGAAAAACTCCCTTTTAACAGGAAGAAACCTCCAACAGAACCAGGCTCAGGGAGGGGCGGGGCCATCTGCTGTGATTGGTTGGGGTGAAAGAAGGAAAACAGGATAAAGACATGCTGTGGAAGAGAGACAGAGATTAATAACAGATATGATTCGATGCAGAGAGGTCTATTAACACATAGTGAGTGAGAAAGGTGACTGGAAAGGAAAAACTCAATGCATCATGGGAATCCCCGGCAGCCTACGTCTATTGCAGCATAACTAAGGGAGGATTCAGGGTCACCTGGTCCAGCCCTAACTATATGCTTTAGCAAAAAGGAAAGTTTGAAGCCTAATCTTGAAAGTAGAGATAGTGTCTGTCTCCCGAATCCAAACTGGAAGCTGGTTCCACAGAAGAGGGGCCTGAAAACTGAAGGCTCTGCCTCCCATTCTACTTTTAAATACTCTAGGAACAACAAGTAAGCCTGCAGTGTGAGAGCGAAGTGCTCTAATAGGGTGATATGGTACTATGAGGTCATTAAGATAAGATGGGGCCTTCAGTTTTAGAATACAACAGGTAGTAAGAGATTAAAATTAGGATATTATAAACAAGTGTGTTTGATTAAAAGTGTAAAGTTCAAACTGCTTCTCAGGCTTTTAGCCTCACATTGGCTTCTTTAGACACTGTGCTGATGCTGTGAAATAAAACATCCCATGTGCACAGACTTGGCCTTCTTTGAAGCTTCAGTGACCTGAGATGACCCCCACCCTACACAACCACCCCACCCCTGTTTCTTCCAGTTTCTTTTTCAGTCCATCAGCGTTTCTGATAGACTTTGCAGTTATTTATTTGCAGTTATTTATTTGTAAAAAATGTTTGGAATCATGTATGATTTTCGTTCCACTTCTCACATGTACACCACTTTGTGTTGGTCTTTCACCTGGAATTCCAATAAAATTGATTCATGTTTGTGGCTGTAATGTGACAAAATGTGGAAAAGTTCAAGGGGGCCGAATTATTTTGCAAGCCACTGTACATGACTGAGGAAATTAAGCAAAAATAACTGCAAAAAAAACCTCTTGAATGACTTTGGGTGGACCGTGCATCGTAGACAATCTGAGACTTTGTTGTGGGAGCAGTTACAAATGCTATGCACATTGTAGAGAATAAAGTTTTAGCACACAGCACAGCATATTTTGGACATAGGTTTTACATCATTTCCTACTGATAAAGATTTCCACCATTGCAATTAAACTTAAAACTACACCGATAATTAATAGATAAACAATAACAATTAAGTCACAGAAAAGTTCCTGTTTTTTCATTATCCACTAAAGAAATTTCTATTTTTCACAGTGGATTCACAGCGTGGGGAGAAAAGGACATTTTCTGAGCACGATTTTTTCTGTAATTTTACACATTTATTTATTTAGGCTAGAAGATCAAGGTGCGCACGGTGGAAGTGGGGTGCAGGGGCTTTGTTGCCAGTACAACAGCAAAACTGCTTAAAGAGATTGGGATCAGAGGACAGACGCAACGGCAGGCTATAAGAGAACTAGCTAACACTGCTGCGAGGACCAGTCACTGGCTATGGTTAGAAAGGGCTGACATCACTTGGGCAGCTAAGGCAGTCAGCTAACCGCGAGAGAAAAGAAATATTCCGCTCTTCTCCCCTCTGCTCTTCTTCCCTTTTCTGGGAGGCAGCGGGGAGGTAGAGCTTACAGCCCGATCCGGCAGGGAGGTCTGGGAAGCCAGATCGGGCGCCCCCCTTCTGGCTCTCCCCTTCTGGCTCTCCTCTCTGCTCTCTCCTATCTTGTCCCTTTTGTCTTACTTCTCTCTATCACCTTTTCTGTCCCTTTGAAGAAGTTAGGCTCCATAAATGCTAAAGAGTTAAGTATTCCTCAGTTGCAGTGAATAGATAGGGCCTCCTTGGATGAGGGTGTCTAGTGATAATGGCCGAAACACCCAATGAATCCAAGGTCCACTACTGACGATGTGTCCCAAATTTTAAAATGATAAGCTCAATCAGATCTCTAATCCCAAAACCTAACCAAGGAAGGAAAATGGCAGATGAGCTTGGGTAAAAGACCGAAAGTTGAGGCACACAATGATGCGTGCTGCTGGCAAAGTTTCTGGGCTGCCTTTCCTCATAACAGCCATCCCTCAAGAGTCTCTCCATCTAAAGCAATGCATTATCAGGGACTGTAACATCTCGTCCTTTTTACTGAATTGTGCATTTACTGGAGCAGTATCTCTTCATCTCTAGCAGAAAAACAGATGCACTGTTGAAATTGTACGTCTTATTACATTAAATGGGATTACATGTGTAGTTAAACACCTTTACACTGAAAGGGGAAAGAAAGGGGAGTTTTACTTGTTTGGCCTAATAAGGTCAAAGTGGGCTGCATGTGGCCCAGTCTGGCGTCCCTGTAATGACGTTTCTGTTCAGTGGCACAGCTTGGATATATCTTTAATAAACCCTTCCAGAAGAGTCTCTGTGGTGCTGTTGGTTTCCTGGTCTCACAGGTTTAGTCATTACCTCCACTCAGTGTAACCTCAGATCTCAGCTGAGGAATAAATTCTAGACAAGAAATGATTGGTACAATTGCCAGTAATCATCCCATTTTACATGAAATCATAGCTACCACTGAATAACACTCAAATGTGTCTGGGCAAACACACTTTCTTTTTGCCAAAGATTCCAGGTCTGAAAACCTGGTCCATATAAGCATTGGTCAAAACAAACCTCAGACGTACGTACATATGATGTGTAGTTATTATGCCATAATTTCAGAATTTACTCTGTAAAAACTGTGTTGCTGTACTCTGTGCTGTCAAACTTTAAGAATTAAACTTGAATGCAACTTAAAGCTACTGTGACAGTTGTTTTTCAACCCCATCTTTTGTACACAGTCTATAGAGGATTCTAAAACTCTGACATATCTAACCTCTGGCTAAACTGCTATTTTAGCCAGAGGTTAGATATGCTTTGTGCTGTTAGCTGCTTATTAAAAAGCACTAGTTACCATCTAGTACTGTTAGTGAATAAACCTCCTCTGTCAGAAACCTCTAAAAGCTCCCTTTTTCCTTTTAGATCTCACCCTGGGTCAACACACATTCAAATGATTAGTTCATTACCAGGCCTCTGGAGAACTCAAAGACATGTTGAGGAGGTCATTTGGCCATTTAAATCAGCTGTGTTGGACCAAGGACACATCTAAAACCTGCAGGACACCGGCCCTCGAGGCCTGGAGTTCCCCACCCCTGCTGTAGTGGGAGGAAAACCACTCTACAAGACAACTTGATTTCGCTTTGACTTGTGAGTCTAAAAAACAGTTTTGCTGATCAAATTTAGTGATTTGTTGTAAATATCTTGAGAAAATTAGCCCAAAAGACCAGAAAAATACTTTGTTTAAAAGTAAAAGTGACTGTGACTGAGTTAGCATTAAGCACAGTTGCAGACCATGTAATTTTCTACTTGGCATGGTTTCTTACATTACTGTTTGCATCACAGAATCAAACAAAGACAGAGTCATCAGCAGCAGCTACAGAAAATCCATGTTGCTTACAGGAAGAAAACGAGAGAAAAATATGAGGGGGGAAAGACGATAAGTCTGTGTGTGACAGAGAGTACAGATTGTAGCACCTCGAAGGCTCGGTCCAGCTGGTTCATCTCTCTGAGCTGGTTCCCTTTGGAGAAATATAGCTCTGCTCTCACTGTCAGGTCACTGGGATTCTGCTGCAGGGCCTTGTCCAAAGCCTCCAGAGCCTGGAACGAACACACACACACAGTATATATAAACTGCAGGTGAACAGACTTGTCGAACTCTACATGCTAGTCTGACTGTAGGTCTGTGTAGGTAGGCCAGGGGTCAGCAACCCTGTGCCACAGCTGGCGCGCGAAGGGTTAACTGATGGCACGACCATAGCCGGACTGGTGATTGGTGGATGGTGATTTTTAATTTTTATGGACCGATGATTTTTTTTTTTTTTTTGGTAACAGTATAAACAATGAAAGGTGGTGGATTGGCCAGATGCTGGCTGATGTGTAAAAATAACTCAGTTGTTTGGTGGTGGCTGTGGCGGCGCTTCCACAGAGGCCAGCAGGTGGATGAGGGAAAGGGGAGGCAGGAGGAGGAGAGACCCAAGGCGGCCGCCGGTCCGAGTGTCAGGTGAACTGAACTTCAGGTAAGAAGTTATGACCGGCAGTCTATCTGGGTCAGATATAAACCAAGTTTAGGTGGAGTTTATTTTCGTTGTGTTGACTTTTTACCGTCAGTTACAATAACTCGTACTGTGTACTAGCTAGCATGACGGAGTTTCTATACAGCTGGGTGGGTGCTATGAAGTTACTGATAGTGAACTTAATTTTATTCATAAGATTAGTTAGTAGAGTTGCCAACCATCCCGTAAAAAGACGGAATCGCTCCGCATTTAGAGAAAATATTACCCCTGCCAGTGGCAGACGCCCTCAGACATCGGTGCGTTGGTGGTTCTTTGTGTCCGGGGATGGGCGTCCAGGTACCCACCGGCTCACTCCTTAGTGGCTGCTTGTCGGGGCCTGGGGCCTAGACCCTGGGGCTCGCTCGGGCCACTTCGGGGGTGGGGTGCCCTCGGCCTCTCGGCCTGGGGCTCGGTCACTCTGGCACAGCTGGCTGCCGGTGGAGCTCATGGGCACGTCACTGCAACCCCCCTGGCTTCTGCTCCGCGGCTGCTGAGCGACCCCTCATCTGGGGCTCTCCTCAGCTCTTTCTGGGATAGTGGCGCGGCTGCCCCTCTGTTGGTCTTCCTTGGTCTCTTGTGTTCTGAGGGCCTCTGGATGTCTGGAGTCTTGATCTCCTCCATACCTGCTTCATGCCCTGGAAGACGGGGCTGTGGCCCCCCACACCCTCTAGCAGATCATTACATGAAGGAACCTTTTAAAAACAAGCGCGTTCATGCTCACAGGTGTACACACGGGTGCTCACACACACAAACTACACCCTTTTTGGCTCCTACGTCAAAGCACACTGTGCGCTGTCGATCTTACGTGCTGCACAATAATGTTTAATATTTAGTATTTACTGTTATATTCCCATAGATCATTGTGATGATGTTTATTATGTTGCTCTTTTTTTTTTTCTTCTGCTTGTTTTCTTTTTTCTTTCTCAACAGGTGATCCAGGTGATCGATATATGTATTTTTTGTCTGCTTATTTTGTTGGTTTTTGTTTTTTGCCCTTTATCCCCGTCCCTCTTCTCCACTGTTTTTCTTTCCCTCTTTCTTTCTCCCCTTTCTTTTCTCCAGTCAAGTCTGTCCCGTATTTAGCAAGTGAAAATAAAATAAAATAAACAATAAAAGGTGAATCAAATAGACCATTACGGCAAGGCTGGGATGGTCCATTTGGTAAAGTAAATCCGTTGGACATCTTTCTTTGTCTTTAGACAATAATTCTGATGGCAAAAGAGCCAAATGGGACAGGCAAAAAAAAACCAAAAAAAAAAACCCCCAGAAAATATTACGCGTTTCGTATTGAGGTGAGAAGGAACACAGTTTGTCCCGGACTTCAGCTAGAATGAAAAAAGACACAAAGCTGGAGTTATTCTGCATCTTTACGCTGTCAGCTGCCTCTTCTCTCATTCTCTCCCCTCCCTCTCCTGTTGCTACTTCAATCATGAAACTGATCAATGATCAGCTGATCGGCTTTTCTCTCTTGTTTGTTTATCGCCCACTTTGCGCCAGAAAGAGGAAACCAGCGGATGTCGCGTTAAGCAACAGCAGCACGTTTAAGCTTGATCAGCTGTTGTTAGAATTTATTTAATATTAATTTCTAGTATCAGCTGATGTTTGCTGGAGCCACAGCTGTAAAGCTGCTGGTCATCATGTTGGTTTGGATATGAGGTGAGAGGAAAACATGAAGATGAAACCAGGAGATGTCCTTACTGAATCATCAGAGCTGAACAGGTGATGGAGAAACAGGTTTACCTTTTAGGTCACATGAATGAGTTGAAGGGAAGTTATGAACTGTTTCTGAGAGACAAATAACACCAGGATCCTTTTCTACGTAGCTGACAGCTGGTAACTGTGCAGGGGCGGGTCTAGCAAAGTTTTGCCAGGGGGGCAGGTAGGGCATTAACAGGGAAAGGGGGGCACATGGAAATACTTTTCTTTATTATTCTCATTTAAAATGTCTAGTTTTTAATAAATAATTATCTGAATCTTACAACCAAAGTTTTTATCTGATGTAAAATGTATAGAAATCATACATATACCAACAAGACAGTGTACATCACTGTCACAACAGCATTTGTTTTCTTTCAAAGGCTTTATGGGTTTTCCTATAATACCTGGTGGTCAAAATGCACGGGCCGAATTTTTGTCCCAGTCCAGCCCTGGGCACAACATGCAGTGAATTAATCTGAGAAGGTGCATTAAAAAATAAATGGCCGGGCCAGCGGTGCACATCGCAAATTAGCTCTCATAGACACATTAGTTGTGCCGCTTCTTAATGATGATATCTTAGCTAACAACCCCAACTACCAGATTCAACTTATAATTGGCTAAAAATCACTTAGCCTACCGGTGAGAGGGACGTTGCTAGCTGGCAGTTTTTTCAAGCGATGTTGAAATTTCCACATTCCGACACTTCAAATGCTTCAGGAGCTGCCCGCTCAGCGCAGCATCAGCACCGCGGAAATACATGGACACATCCGTAGACTCGAGACAGAATTCACAATGTGTTTTCGGGACTTTCAGGTGTATGGTGTATGATTTTAGAATGCATAACAGCGTCTTACCCATATGTTAGGAGGTTTTTCTCCTACACATACACATCTACATACATATAAACTTACGTTCAGTCTTGTACTGTATATAAATCTGGTTTCTCTACCACCTTGGTTTGTGCAAGGCATACATTCCCGTATCATCATTCAACACACGAATCATAACACCATACTCCAGACTTGGCTGATTGGTAAGATGTGCCGAAGGAGTGGCTGTTGCTGGGTGGTCTGCCAGACTGGAGGAGTCTTCCAAACACCTCCAGTCCACATGTCAAAGTATCCTTAGGCAAGATATCAATGCATCGGAGTGTCAGTGGATACAAGTGTCCTGATGACACTTGTATGAATATTTTTGAGGGTGACTGTAGCTTGTACTAAAAAGTGCTTTGAGTGCTCAGTTAGAGTAGAAAGGTGCCATATAACTACCAGTCCATTTACCATCTCTTCTGTCAAACTGGGTCATATATTAACGAAACACTGACGGCCGTACACGCTGCTGGTGCTAACACAACAGATTCAGAAAGATCATTGGCAGTTGCTTTTATGAAAAGCAGAGGCGATACCTACCTCTGTGTAGTTGCCACGCTTGCTGTAGATTGCAGACAGGAGGCGGTAACATTCTATGCAGTTGCCTTTTCTGGATATGACATCGAGCATCATCTTCTCTGCCTCTTTGGTACGACCAGCCATTGCTAAAACCTGAGCCTGAAACATACATAGAGTTTTTGTGTGAAACAAGTTATGGTTAGCACGTGGTCTCCTTTCCAACCTACGCACAAGAAACTAAATGCTATTCTTAGTAAGTCTAAGTATGTATGTCTACTCACGAGAGCCAGCCAGATGTCGGTGCTCTCCGGTTGCAGGGCCACAGCTTCTCTGTACACCTGCAAAGCCTCCTCGTAGCGACCTGTGTTGTAGTATAATGCTCCAAGTGGTGTCAGAATGTCCACCTTCCTTGTCACCTGCAGTGCCCTTCATATAAAGGTCAAAGGTCATGGTTTTCAATGGAGGTGATTAGAGACTCTCAATGGTAGACAGACTGGCATCTGAAAACAACTGTATTAAACCTCATTTACCCATTCACACATAATTCAAGAAAGCACTTTATTGTATGCATTTTAAACTTTTTTATTATGCAAAAACTAATGGTTGGATGGATATCAGGTTTTCTGTGCAGGGGACTCGGACCTGTACATGACCCACTCTATATACAAACTTGTTGTAAACCCTGGAGTACTTCATCTGAATATCACAACTTTAAAGGGTCCCAGAAAGAAGCCAGTTTTTCGATCCCCATTTGTAGTTTGTTCTCTTAACCCATCCTAAATATTAGGACCAGTGGGAACCTCCAGGGTCTAATTCCAGTTATAGGTCTATGCCTCGGTCAAGGACTCAAAGTTCCTCAAAGAAATCCATGCATGAAGCAAAATTCAATTCAATTTTATTCATACAATGACAAAACACAACAACAGCAGGTGCCTCAAAGCAAAGTGATAACAACTGAGCAATCGTGCTTAAAAGTGTTTCAGTAATTTGAGGTCAAAAATTTGCCAATATCAATTTAGTTTCTGGGTTCAGACTAGGACTGGCTGATATATCAAGTTTTTAAATATATCGATACGAGATATGAGATGTGACAATATCGTTTATATCGATAGTCTATGTTACGTTATAATTATAGTTGTGGAACCGCTAGTTTGCCTCTCTTTCGTCCACTTTTGTCTCTATGCAACGTTACTCTGCCTCGCCTCTCTCCTTCACTGAACACAACTCCCCCTCCCCCATCGCTTCACCTGCAGGCAACGACAAGATGGACACGGCAGCTATCAAAGAGGAGCTGGTCGGTAAAAAGAAAACATTTGGAGATTACTATTTTAGTGCTGGTAGCGTTAATCTCATTAGAATGACGTTAATGCCATAACTGCATTAATGTGGCAAATCTCCGTTAACGAGTTACCGCGGATCGCCCCATGCGTGGGGCTGGACAGCGTCAACGCGTTAACGTGCAAACTTCGTTAACACGTTGATGCCATGCAGCCCCATGCACGGGGGCTGCACGGCCTAAAATCCTTTCATTTTCTCAAAAATTGACAGTGCACCTTATGTATGAATTCTGCTTGTGCTTACTGACCTCGAACCGGTTTTATGTGATACACAGCGCTCAGCAATCTGTCAAAAAATGTTTTAGTTTGACTATGGTAAGCTACGAAGCCGCACCGCTTGATGGATTGTCGGAGCATTACGGCTACCGTAGTCAGGAGCCTCGCGGAGTAATACGTACTGTGCTTCAACATAATATTACAGTATTGTATGTGTATAAGGACCATAAATGGCTCCTGTTAAGAGACATGGTTACGAAGAGGATTTCAAACTCAAGGCTGTCAGTCACGCAGTAGAAGTAGGAGCAGCTGTGAAATCTGTCTATGTTATTATGCTCAGCTAGGGCTGTGCGATATGACCAAAATCTCATATCCCGATACAAGACATCGTCCCGATAACGATATAAATCACAAAAATTTAACATTTTCTGTAAATTCTGTGAATCTCAGGCAGCTCGACTTACATGAAGTGTTTTCAGCTGGGCGTCGTGTACCTGGAGTTGAGACTTTTAACCGATGCTGAAACGATACATTTTTAGACACAAGTTGTAACAGCCGCTGTTTTCTTTGTGAGTATTTATTACACAGCGTGCTGCGGGGAAAAGCCTGTTCTAACGTTTGAGTCTAAGGTTTATTTTTTAGCACCTGGCGGCTCTTTTTTGCTTCTCATTCGTAAATACTCTGCATCTTTCACGTGATTCAGTTTATTTTGAAAAGTCTCAACAGGATCTTGAGCTTTATTGTGAAAGGTTAATATGCAAAACAAACAAGCGGACGGCGGAGCAACGCCATTGTTTTACCGTCATGGTTGCTAACGACAACGCGTAAAAACAGGCGCTTGTCCGTCCGTAGTGTGGTTATATTAAATATAAGAGAAAGAGAGAACTTTAACAAATTAATAAAGCCACTACAGTGACCATCAAAACGATGAAAAATATTGCCGTAAACAGTTTATTTTGCGACACCATGAAACAAATGATAGTGTGATATAAAAACGTCTATCGTTTCCTATCGTCATCCGATATATATCATTATATCGAACAGCCCTATGCTCAGCGTCTTTTTAGTTTACATTTTGACTGCACAATTGTGAGCTTTTTGTTATACACAAAAACAATATTGTTTTATTTTATTTGTGGAGCATTATTATTTAATAAATATTTCTGAGTAATTTTTTCATGTACATCTACACTGTATGTTAATAAAAGTGCCTGTGTGACATCTGGGACACAGCTTTGACTAAGAACTCTCTTTTTGTTCTTACTTTATGGCTTTAAAAAAATATCGAGATATATATCGTATATCGCCATCCAGCTAAAGAATATCGTGATATGAATTTTGGGCCATATCGCCCAGTCCTAGTTCAGACCACAAGAACAAGAGTCCCTCTCTCTCTGTGCTTCACTCCATGTTATGTCTCTCTCTGCTGTCTGGTATTCCAGCACGCAGTGTAACTAAACTGATTTATTTTGACACAAATCTTTTCCCAGAACAAGTGTATGAACAGAGAGACGCATAAAAAGGCTCAGCAGGATCGCCCTGAAGAGCACTCAGACAGACTAACTATGTTGCCGTTTCTTCCTTTGAAAGAGAATAAAGGCATTAAACCTGCCGCTCCAAGTGTCCCATTTTCGGAGAAATTTTTTCCTGCTTCATCATTCGAGCTGGATTTTATCATCTCTCCTATCCATTTTCCACAGACACTGACCGATGCCGTGCACAAGAAAAAAACCCCCTCTAACCTGCTGTTTGGGAGGGGGAGGCCAGCAGTAGGAAAATGACTGGGAGGGTGATGAAAATCCATAGTTTATGAAATCGTTTTCACACTTTACTTCGTGTGATTCGGTAGAGGACCAATAGGGGGTCCAGGACCCTCTTAGGGACACACACCCATAGGGCTTAAAATCCGGAACTGTTCACCAGTTGCTCTCAGAGCTGAAGAAAATCCTTGGATAAAAGAATGAAGAAACTTCAAGAAACTTAAAGTAGTCCAGACGCTTTTCTTTCCAAGCTCATGGATGACTGAGAACCTTCACAGACATATTCTCTACAATTCAATTCAATTCAATTCAATTTTATTTATATAGCGCCAAATCACAACAAAAGTCGCCTCAAGGCGCTTTATATTGTACAGTAGATAGCACAATAATAAATACAGAGAAAAACCCAACAATCATATGACCCCCTATGAGCAAGCACTTTGGCGACAGTGGGAAGGAAAAACTCCCTTTTAACAGGAAGAAACCTCCGGGAAAGGGAATTTCACTGGTCTGTCCCAGTTAAGGTGAAAGTGGGCTGTATGTGGCCCGCGAAATGAGTTTGATGCCCCAGTCTACACAATGAGCCAAGATGCCATCTAGGAAACATCTACAGGGTGGGCCATTTATATGGATACACCGTAATAAAATGGGAATGGTTGGTGATATTAAAGTCCTGTTTGTGGCACATTAGTATATGTGAGGGGGCGAACTCCTCAAGATGGGTGGTGACCATGGTGGAACATTTAGAAGTCGGCCATCTTGGATACAACTTTTGTTTTTTCAATAGGAAGAGGGCCATGTGACACATCAAACTTATTGGTAATGTCACAAGAAAAACAATGCTGTGCTTGGTTTCAACGTAACTTTATTCTTTCATCAGTTATTTACAAGTTTCTTACCACTTATAAAATGGCCGACTTCTAAATGGCCACCATGGTCACCACCCATCTTGAGGAGTTTGCCCCCTCACATATACTAATGTGCCACAAACAGGACTTTAATATCACCAACCATTCCCATTTTATTACGGTGTATCCATATAAATGGCCCACCCTGTAGAAAACCCAAAAGTTTGTGCTTGGATTCTATTTGGTGATTTCAGTGTCCGTGGTAACTTTTCTGGTTTGAGTTTCTAGTATTCAGTGTGAAAGTTTTTCCCAGCAAATAAAACTGCCGCTTTGAGTTTACCTTTACATGTACAAGTCCTGCATTTGGGCCTGCCACAGCACAAACCTCAACAGATACTGATCCAAAAACAGCTGCCCTCACAGGTGATATGCTACATAGCAAAGGGGGACTGGATATCGGCATGCAACAACACTCAACAACTTCAGGAAAAGCATTTTGGAAAAGAATGGTGCTTCGATGACCCCTCATTCATTTGTATGACCTGGAATTTATAAATATAGAGCAATATTGGTGGAGGCAAACCACAGTTGTAGCCACAGCTGCCCTGGGGCAGACTGACAGAAGCGAGGCTGCCATATCACGCCATCGGCCCCTCTGGTCAACACCAGTAGGCGGTAGGTGAAGTATCTTGCCCAAGGACACAACGACCAAGACAGACAGAGCTGGGGATTGGTTACAAGCTGGTATTCTAGCACGATGTGTAAGTAAACTGATTTCTTTTGACACATTTCTTTTCCCAGAACAAGATTAAAGAAATGTATAAATGTCACGGTCCTGGGTCGGTGACACAGTGTTTTGAGTTTCGTACTATTATTGATCTGCGATTTTCATCGTGGCTTATGACTGCTAGTGTTTTGGTTTCTGTTTTGTATTTCTAACTCTCTAGTTCTTCTTTGTCTTGTGATCTCTAGTTCTAAGGTTTGGTTCCTGTGCCCCTCATGTTTAGTGTAGGTTTAGTTCTGTCATGTTTATTTTCTTGTTCCCCAGTCAGTCGTGTCTCATGTTCCAGTTTGTTACTCCTGTCCCTGTGCTCAGTGTTCCCTTTGTTCAGGGTCTAGTCCGGATTGGATCTTTGCTTCTATTATGCTTTTTGCTACAGTGCAATAAAGATGCCTCTTTTAGTTTATCATTCTGTCTCCGGGTCCTGCGTTTGGGTCCTACATCCTGCCTGCCACAGCACACCATGACAATAAAAAGGCTCGACAGGATCGCCCTGACGAGCACTGGCAAAGACTTTCGCTCCCTTTCACGAGAAGAAACGTGTTAAACTTGCCGCTCTGAGTGTCTCACTATATGAGAGAGTTTTTCTGACAGGAGCTGAACAACAGAGTTTTGAAACTCTGCTAAAATTTTTCTTGTAAGGCTCTGTCGAGTGTATTCCTGTCGTGCATTGAGGATTCTAGTATTTTTTGATCCCTGTCAATTCTGAATGTTCTGAACATGTATGTGAAACTCATTTTTAGCCACACGGCAGCACTGATAGGTACTTTTACTGACAGATACTTTTGCTCTTCTTAGAAAAACTATTTTGCTCACCTTTTGTACCAAGACTCAGCTTCTTTATTCTCATTGGACGATCGGAGCAGACGGCCCAGGTTTACCATGGCTACGTAATGTGCCGGTTTGAGTCGCACAGCTTGCTGGTAGTGAGCGGCTGCCCGCTGTCCTTCTCCTGGGGGAAACGAAAGTGTAAGAAGGAATGAGAAGAGGGAGGAAAGGAAAGGAAAGAAGTGTTATGGGGAGGAGTGAATTAAAGAGCACGCTGGTGTGTCACTTCCTATCAGTGAAGAACATTGGCATTATATTAATTTGCAACCCCATCAGCAGCCGTCACAAAAGCTGTGTTTACAATTTGAGTTGCTGCAATGACATTTCTGCAAAATGGACTTTGATGTAGGGTGTCTTTGAATTTAACCCTCTGTAGGTTGATAATTTTTTTATTTCCAACAAACAATCTCCAAAGGTTGAATCTGTTCATCTGGACGTAGCGTTTTCAGTGGTACAGTACATTTGCATAATGACTGAAACTAGCACTTCCCAGCCCATTGTTCCTTCAGTGGGCTGGTTTCAGTCATTATGCTGTACTGTTTATAAGATTGGAGAAAACTTCAGTCAGCTGAGACTGAAGAAGCCACTTGGATGAGTGACGAAATGTTTCTCCCACTGAGAACTCTACGTCCAGATGAACAGAATCAACCTTTGGTGATTTACCTGGGTCAGGGGTCAGCAACCTTTAAGACCCAAAGAGCCATTTGGACCCGGTTTCCACACAAAAGAAAACACTGGGAGCCGCAAATACTTTTTGACATCTAAAATGAAGATAACACTGTATATATTGTTTTTTACCTTTGTGCTTTGTGTGAACAACTAAGGTGTGTTGCTTATGAAATCCTTGAAGTGCTACAGAGAAAATTACATTTTATTTATGTAATTAACACATATTGAACTCTTAAAGAAATATAACAAAAGCAAAGACACCCAGCTGAACTAAAATGATCCATGTAGCAAACAAAAACTGTTGTCAGCCGCCACCCTTTGGGCTTTTGTAGCCTTGACCTGACTTTTAAAAAATAATTTGAAAAAAGCTCTATGCTGCTGAAAAATGAAAAATAGATATTTGCAAAATTCTGCCTAAATATGTATTTTACCTGGTGAATGCGCGTGGTCTGCAGCTCCGCTGCAGGGAAGGCGGACGCACCTGAGCGGCACCCGCAATCACGCCTCGCCGCCTTAAAGTCTGCGCTATCTGTGCTGTTGTGTTGGTGGTGTGTGTCGGGCTGTGAGCTGCGAAGCTACAGCCGGCTGTATGCGTACAGCAACCGCGTGTGAAAAGCGCGTTCATGCAAACATCGTCGGGTCTGCCGTGGTATGTTTACAATGGGACTTCTGCTCCTGAACCTCTGCGCACAGCGTCTGCTAATCGGTGCTGTGCGAAGTCAGTTTACGCAGGACTGTAAGCTGTCATCTGTCGTCTGTGAGGCGTGAGCAGTGTTTGTCTTTAACATAGTTCACGGTGCAGCTGCTGACATAATGTGGATCCGAAGATCCATAATTGGCCTACCCGGGGTTGAAAGTCTCGATAAATGCACGGTGTTTCGGCGGGAATACCGGCTTCCGCGAGTGTGACGCTTATATTGAGCAAGGAAAAAATAATAGAATATAATTTTATATTTATATTTCAATATCACAATAATCTTCCAATTTAGAACTACAAGTTTAAAAGAACTAACATAAATAAAATACACTTCAGCGAAATACTTCTAATTTATTTTCCCAAACCACGCGGAGCCGCACTATAAGGACTAAAGAGCCGCATGCGGCTCCGGAGCCGCGGGTTGCCGACCCCTGACCTGGGTGATTGAGAATGCATCGAGACGTCCATCAAACAATGTTTTTTGAGCAGTCTATAAGCATATACTTTTGGAAAAAGGGCAAAACAGTCAAAATATTGACTAGTACAAGTAGCTCTCTGTCCATGTTTTTCTTTCTCAGTCTCTCTTTTATTTCCATTCTGTTCCCTTTCTGTTAATACATATGTAAAATATGCGGTATAATATATGGTAATGCTCAGCCATTATGTTACCATATTGTCCCTAGCATTTAACAGACTTGGGTCTGTTTTCTAGCCCAAACTTTTATTTCAGAGGGATAATCTCATACAATTCTTCTACTGAGCAGACCCAGAGTGTCAGGGGGCTCGGTCCATGACCCAGGATTTTTGAGTTTTTTAAAAAAATTTTTATTGCTTATTATATATTGATATAATGTTAAGTTCTAATATTATTATTATTAGTTTGTCTTCATTGAGTTTTAGCCTAGTTTATGTTTCTTCTGTGTCTCCTTATTTACTAGTCTTCCTGTCCTCTGAGTAGTTTGTTTTACTTTTAGTTATGTCAGTGCTTATGTCTCCCTTATCTGTTCCCATGTCTCTCCTTGTGTTCGATGTCTCCCCAGTCTGTCTTGTGTTCCATGTTGTCAAGCTTGTGTTATCATGTCTACGTCTCTCCATGTTTCCTGTTTTATTTTGAAAGTGTTTCCATGTTCAGTGTGTTTAGTTTTGCTTCCCCTTTGGTGTTCAGGTTCATTTGTGTTGTTGTGTGTGCTGCGTTTTCCCAGGTGTTTCCACTTCCCTTGTTACCCTTCGGTGTATTTAAGTCCTCTGCGTCCCTCTGTTAAGTGTCAGGTCGTCTGCTCGCCTCATGTCTATGGATTTTTCATGTCAACTCTCCGTTTTTCATGCTTCTGTTCAGGTTCATGTCATAGTTTTCTTGTCTCGTTCTAGTTGTACCCAGTTTAGGTCATCATTATTCTTTGCCTCAGTTCGCCTTAGCCTTTGTTATCACCCTAAATAAACAGATTGCCTTATGTTACACTTCGTTTTTTGAGGTGTGGACCCAAAAGCGGGTCCACACCTCAAACACCCCCGGCTGCTCCGCCGTGCCAGAGGTTCTTTTTATATGCATTTTTCGTTTTTCTTCCATCAGTTTAATATTTGATCACCAAAGGGCCAAAGACTTACATTCATTTTTTGAAATTGTTGCTAAATGTGATTTTCTATGGGGTGTTAATCAGAAGCCCACTCAAATTTTGATACAGTATAGATTATTATATTAAGGCTCAGTTCTCTGGCTGCGGGTTCATTTTTAAAATTCTGAAAGGAAGCAAAATTAAGTCCTTTAAAACAGGCTTATATATGGTCAGTGTTTGAATCTTTTAGTTAAAGTAAGCCTGCATTTGGAAAACTGGTAGGTTCAACTCACCTGTATCCACCAGAAACACGCCGTAGTTGTTATGCAGGTCGGAGCTGTCAGGACAGTTCTCTATACCTTTTAAATAAACTTCATTGGCTTCAGAAAAGCGTTTCTGTGGGAGAACAAAGAACAATCAGAAAGGATTAAAAAGAGTTACAACAGCCTTTCAGGCACAATAACAGAATGTGATACATTACAATGTTTGTATGTTTTTGTTTGTGGTTTGAGTTACCTGTTCAGCATAGAGTGATGCCAAACTGGAGTAAGCATCAGCAAAGTGTGGACCAAAGCGAATCGAATCTTTGAGCAGAGCCTCAGCTTCTTTCTCCTTCCCCTGAGATCTGTAGACATCACTCAGCATTAGCATCATTATCATCATCATCATCATCATCATCAATTCCATTAACAGCATTTTTATCATTATATCCTCATTATCATAATAACAGCAATACTCTCTTATCGTCATTATATAGTGTTTTTCAACTCTGAGTGCTCAAAGTATTTTGTTTCTACAAGGAGGAGATAGCTCAGTAGGTAGAGTGTTCGTCCCATGAACCCACAGGGGTTCAAATCCACCGAACACTGCTCCCCCGGTGCTGTGCTGGCAGCTGCCAACTGCTTCATTGAGTGAATGGGTTAAATGCAGAGGAGTAATTTCCCTACAGGGGAAGTAAAAAAAACCCCAAAAAAACAACTCACCCATTCATAGAGCGCTTTATCCTATGTTTATAAAACTTTCTAACTAACAAGCACATAGTAAGACAAATGCTTCTAGACCAATTTGGACTTAGTATTTTGCTTAAGGTCTACTTGAACAAACTGACTGGATCTGGAGATCACAGAACTTCTGATTAGTAGCGGATCCTCTCTACCTCCTAAACCAGAGAAGACCAATACATTAACAGAAATATTATTGTTCAAAGCAAAATTATACATTTATTACCTACATTATTGTGTTCTGTCTGGTTGAGGTGAGTGCTGTGTGCAGGCTAGAAAACGTCTCCCACACCAAACTCAATGTCTTGGACGCCGCTTAGTGCTCTGTTGCATAGTCGTCTTGGAAAAGGGAGGGACCAATCACAAACCTGAGCGTTTTGCCACCCCAGAGAGCACATCTCCGCTGCTCTAGAGTCCAGTCATGGCGTGTTTTACACTGCTGCTTTGCATTGCACTTGGTGATCTAAGGCTTGGATGCAGCTCTGTGCATGTTGTCGATTTCTATAACTGATTCGATTTCGATTCACAATTTTGACTCAGACAGTCAGAAATATTAAATTCTGATCATTTATCAATACATATTCATATTTTTATATCTGTGTATAAAAACAAAGCTGACACTTGTTAGACTTCATCAGAGGTGTGAGCATCACAGCAGATGCCTTTGTGTCAAAGTAACTGATGATAAAACAGAAACACATGAACCAGATATTCCTGGCCTGGGTTTTTATAGCAGATAACCTTAAAAATATTCTGCAGTAGTTAAAAAAAATGAAGAAAACCATGACTCAACATATAAACATGACCTGATGCTGTCAAAACTGCTAAATCTGCCTACTTATCAGGTCTTATTTTGACTAATTGTCACAAGCCCCACGCTCTTTTTAAGATTTTTAACTCTGTGATTAATCCTCGTGCTACCGCACACAAGGTGGTTTCTCCGGCTCTTTGTGAAAGTTTAAGGTATTTTATTGAAAAAAATCACTACTTTAAGGGCCCCGTTTTTATCAGTAGTTCCACATCAAGTTCCAGTTTCTAAATGCTCTGCTGTCTTTCAGCAGTTTGAGCCTGTGACTCTGTAAAGGAAATAATTGACCACTTAATCTCCAATTCCCCACATGATATTCTCCCTGCCCGTATTTTTAAGGAAGCGTTGAATACTATTGGGCCTTGTATTTTATTAATTTTGAATGCATCATTATCTTCGGGCTGCGTACCGTCTGCCTTCAAGCATGCTGTTGTTCAACCCGTTATTAAGAAGACTAATCTTGACCCCAGTGTTCTTTCAAATTATAGACCGATTTCTAAGCTTCCTTTATGTCAAAGATTCTGGAAAAAGTGGTCTATAAACAACTTCAGACCTTCTTAGATTCCAATGGTATTTCTGAAAAATTCCAGTCGGGCTTTAAGCCTCGACATAGTACTGAGACAGCTTTGCTAAGAGTTTTTAATGATCTCCTTTTAACCACTGACTCAGGTTGCTCTATGGTTCTAGTCTTACTGGATCTGACTTCTGCGTTTGACACAGTGGATCATTTTATTATCAAGGTTAGAGCAAGTAGTTGGCCTTAAGGGCACAGCCTTATCATGGTTTAAATCTTATCTTTCAGAGAGGTCATCCTCTATCACAATGGGGCAATACTCCTCCTCTGCTCCCTTTCCCTGTGGTGTGCCCCAGGGGTCTGTTTTGGGCCCTATGCTATTCTCTCTGTACATGTTGCCCTTGGGATCTATTTTCCAAAGATAAAATATTTCTTTCCATTGTTATGCCGATGACATTCAAATTTATTTCCCTTTGAGTTTGAATGTCACAGATCCATTGCATACATTGTTTAACTGTCTTCATGATGTGAGAACCTGGCTATCTCAAAACTCTCTAACCTTGAATGACAGTAAAACTGAAGTTATTGTCTTTGACAGCCATATTCCATTGAACCAACTAACTGTTACCCTTGGCCCACTTGCTAGCTACCTCTCCCACGTTGTAAGAGACCTTGGGGTACTCCTGGATAGCTCCTTCAAATTAGAGAAACAAGTATCTACTGTGGTTAAATCTAGCTTCTATCAGCTATGTCAGATTTCTAAAGCTAAGCCTTTCCTGTCCCCCAAGGACCTTGAAAAGCTTATTCATGCATTCATTACCTCTAGACTGGACTATTGTAACTCCCTCTATTTAGGCCTCCCTCACTCCTCTCTTCACCGGTTGCAATTAGTACAGAACGCTGCTGCACGCCTTTTATCGGGTGCCAGAATGCATGATCATATGAGTCCAGTTTTAGCCAAGTTACACTGGCTTCCTGTGAAATTTCGCATTGATTTTAAAATTCTTTTACTCACTTATAAAATCTTAAATAACACTGCCCCTAGCTATTTAACAGAGCTTCTTCATTTGTATAATCCTATAAAAGCACTAAGATCTTCTAACCAGATGCTTTTAATGCAGCCTAAGTCCAGGTAGAAAACCAGAGGCGACCTTTGCTATTGCAGCTCCTAGACTGTGGAACAGCCTCCCTATTGCCATTCGCTCTGCTGAGACTGTTCAGTCTTTTAAATCTCATTTAAAGACCCATCTTTTTACTCTGGCTTTGACGTAAGATAGTTTGATTATCATTTGGTTGGTTTCTATGTTTGTCTCGTCTTGTGTTGTATTTGTCTTATTTTATTTTATTTTTTTTTAATTTGTGAAGCACTTTGATCAAAACTGTTGTTTTTAAATGTGCTATATAAATAAATTTTGATTTGATTTGATGCTGCTGAAGTGGAGCGGAGCAAAGTTACAGAGGTTTGATTACAGACACAGCTGAGCAATATTATGTAAAAGTTTACATTTCTTTGGTACTGAAAAGCAGAAATTAGATTTTCTTGTTGGAGGTAATTTTTGAACATTTTTAAATTACAAAAACAAACAAAGAAAAAAAAAAAAACAGCGGCCGACAGCACTGAACACAAGAGTAGACTGGTGCATAATAAGCAGTAAATAATGCAGAAAACAGAGATTTTGATGGTAAACTGGTCTCTGAGTGCACTGAGAGAGAGATTATCATACCATACCATAGTTTATTCATAAAGCACTTTAAAAATATATCTGTAGAGCAGAAATATAAGAGGTACCATAAGAATAATAAATACGATAAATAAATAACAGTGTCAGCTACCCACTGAGCCAAAGGCCAGCAAATAAAAATCAGTTTTTAATCTGGATTTAAAAACAACCACTGATGTAGACTGCCTGATGTGAAGAGGAAGATCGTTCCAAAGCTTCGGGCCACCATAGAGAACGCTTGGTCTCCTCTAAGTTTCAGCTGTGATTTAGGGACTGACAGCAACAGCTGCTCAGCTGACCGGAATGAACAAGGGGGGGCATAGGGTGACTATACAGGTGCCAGACCATTTAAGGGTTTAACACCAGTAAGAGGATTTTAAATTAGATTCTAAATTCAGTTCGAAGCCAGTGTAAGGAGGCCAGAACCAGAGTAATGTGCTCAAATTTTCTTTTACCAGTTGTGCCGCAGCATTCTGCACCAGTTGCAGGCGTGACAGAGAGCCCGAGCCAACCCCTATTAAAAGGGAGTTGCAGTAATCCAAGCATGAGGTTATAAAAGCATGGATGACAGTTTCCAAATCACGCCGAGAAAGAAAAGGACAGACGATGATAGAATGAAGATTTCACCACCCCATTTTCATGGCCATCAAAACTGTGCAGTGTCAATTTTTACCCCAAGATTAGTAATCGAGCTCTTCAGGTGAGGAGTCAGAGCAGCAAAGTCAACACCAGAGGAATGACTGGGACCGAATAAAATTGCTTCCATTTTACGTTCTTTAAAATGTCAAAAAATGTAGGGCCATCCATGTTGTAACATCGCTAAGACGATCAAGCAGGAGTCCAATCGAGGAGCTATCAGAGTGACTGAAAGGTAGATAAAGCTGGTAATCGTCAGCATGTAGATGAAATGAAATTTTGTGTTTTCGGAAGATCGCACCCAGTGGCAGGAGATACAATGAAAACAGCAATGGCCCAAGAATAGATCCCTGCGGTACGCCCCATAGCAGAGGGGCCACAGAGGATGAAGCCGAACCCAACTTAACAGAAAAGCTCCTGTTAGAGAGATATGATTTTATTCACCAAAGTGCCAAGATGGAAAATCCTACACAATGCTGTAGTCGAGACATCAGCAGGTCATGATGCACAGTGTTGAATGCAGCAGTCTTATCCAATTAAACAAGCACTACATGCTTACGACAGTCCATCGCTAACAGAATCTCATTCAGGTCTTTTATCTTGGTGCTAACCAACTCTTCATACAGTGGATCCAAAATCTACTCAAAGCGTTTCACTTGTTCCACATTTTGTCATGTTGCAGCCTTATTCTGAAATGAAATTCTTGTAAATTTATTAAGAATAAAAAACTAAAAAATACCACATACAGCCTTTGCCATGAAACTCAAGACTGAGTTCAGTTTTAAAACTAAACTCAACTGAGCTCAACTTTTCAGAGCTGAGGGAAAACAGAAGTTTTAAGCAGGAATTGAATGTTGCTGATGGAACAATAAGGCATCCTCCAGGAGTAAATAAATTCAAAAAAGTTCCCAAAAGTTCAACGTTCAAACCAAAATTAGAAAGCAGTGATTAGTGGTGGTCACGTTTCAACCTTGTTGTTTGTGTATCTCTTACTTAAAGAGGTTTCCCAGGTTAAACAGAGCTCGGTTGTGCTGAGGGTTGGTTTCCAGTGCTTTCCTGTAGTACATCTCTGCCTCCTCTGGGCTGCGAGTCAAAGTGCCAAGATTGTTCATGGCACTGGCATGACGGGGGTATAACCTAAGAGCAGAAGAGGATGCTATTGATCAAGAACATTTTGTATAATCAGCATTGGAGAATGCTGGACAGCACACTCCAATTAACTGATAATAGTCTTATGTGTCAACAACACTTGCCCTACCTGAAACTTTGCGCATATGTAAGAAAAATGGTATGACACGCTCTGAAGCCATGTTTCATCTCCTCATGAAGCGGCATATTTTTAACACGTCAATGGTGGCTTCAGAGCAAGTTAAACACGTATATATCTCTGACTGCCATCTACATACTCGTTCAAGTAAAGGAGGCAACTTTCATAGAAATGAAGTTATTGATATTGTCAATGCTACTCCTAAGGCGCACCGGATTATAAGGCACACTGTCGATTTTTGAGAAAATTAAAGGATTTTAAGTGCACCTTATAGTGCGTAAAATACAGTAAGTAAAACTTAACTGAATTTAATAAGAATTGCATTATTGGGAGCCCCCAGCAGCCTAAGCCTAAAGCAGCATATAGTTAGGACCAGGCCTAACTATATAGAAAAGTTTTAAGTTTAATGGTAAAAAATAGAGAGGTTGTCTGGCTCCCAAATCATGGACTGGGTGCTGGATCCATAGAAGAGGGACCTGACAGCTGAAGGCTCTGCCTCCCATTCTACTTTTAAATACCCTATATCCCACAAGTAAACAAACCAGCAAAGAGCAACACGGTCTGTTGGGGTGTCACAGTACGATGAGGTCTTTAAGATAAGATGGGGCCCGATTATTCAAGACCTTATATGTGAGGAGAGGGATTGTAAATCTGACTACATTTTATTTTTCATTCAAACCAACACAGATCATGTTTTCAAGTAAATTGTGGTAGTTGACAAAGTATTTGCTTCATATCTTTACATGTATACATTTCATAAATGTGTACATGTAAAGTCTAAATATACACATAAAATGTTGAGGCTAAATCAGATGTGTTTTGACCATGGACAACACAAAATATGGGGGCAGCGTCTTGGTTTAGAAAGTGAAGCCAGCAGAGTTGTAAGGCAATAATTCAGCACTAAGCTCTTGATAGAGTTAAAAAAATCATTTATCCCGTGTTATAAAAGTAAATGGAAAGCTGTCCACATTAGTATCACTTTATCCAGCACGGGTTGTGTGTTTTTTATAGAACCGTACTTATGTACTCCTCTAATGTTCATTGCTTGCTTCCATAGAAGCAAAAGTATGTTTTGTGCAAAACAATACCTGAGGGCAGTGGCGTAGTGGTGAATTGCCTCCTGGTGCCGACCGGTGTCTTTCAGGAAGTTGGCATAGTTGTAGTGGACTTTGGCATTGTGAGGCAGCGTCTGGATACCAGAACTACAATAAGGAAGGAGAGCATGGGGGGGAAAAAAGCACTTTTTGAGGAAAGTTCTATGCAAACTGAGCAAATTTGCAAATTTGGTTTGATGAGTGTGACAGTACCAGTCTGTGGTAACTGAGCAGTGGCTAAATTCTAGGAGCTCACTGGTCCTATAATTTAATAAACGTCATAAAGAAATAACTCAGAGATACTGATATCTTTGGCATATGCATTCTGACTGGATACAACATTAGAGCAACCTGCCTAGTCCTGTGTATGTAACCTTCATTCCTGGTGCAGGACACCAGGCCGATGTGTCCTTGATCCAACACAGCTGATTTAAATGGCTAAATGACCTCAATATGGCAATATCCCAATTCAGGGTCTGCAGCCTTAAAGGCCGCATTTTAAGGCCGATTACGTTACAGCGACGCGACAACGACTGTCCCAATCCGAAGTGTACTCCAAATGCGCCGTCGATTTCCCCAAATATCAAGTGTAGTCCGGTGTAGACTTCGTGGTCCCATATATCCCACAATTCATAGCGCGGTGGTGGGTACTTTCAAAAGTAAGTACTGAATATTATGTCACTTAATTATGTGCGAATGTTTAATAATGAAGAACATGAAAACATTACTGTTTCCCACATGTCGGCAAAGTTATGTGACATTAGTGATGTTTGTACTAACTTGTTTTAAAGCCTTTCAAATATACGCCGTTCAATAGTCGACCTTAACCTTACAGAGAATGTGATGATTTTATGGGTAATTAAAGTCAGTCATATATCCACAAACACAACAAGCTGAAAGTCAGTGACGCTGCTCGGTTTGCAGTCCTGAATATGACGGCACAAGCAGGATTCACTGCACTGTTAATGTTAGCTATGTTATATTGCTGCCTCTGTTCGGTGGTGTCGAGCCAAACGGACTTTAACGTGTGTTTGAACGAGCTGACGGTTCACTCGTTAAGCTGAAAGAAAGATGCTTTAATCACAGGAGTCACACATGTGTCCACTGGACCATCTGGGAACTCTTCTTGTTTAGCACTCGTAATAACACAAACACTAAATCCTCCTTCTCTTGTGCTGTTTTGTAGCAGTGTGTACACCTGAGACTGTCACCTGTCTGTCTGTCCTGCACTCTCTCTCTGTTTCTTTCTCTCTGATTGTGCAATAAAAGTATGAACATGTATTTATAAGTTACACTTGTGTTTGAATCCTGCAGCTTATCACACATTTGATTTCCATGTGTGACAACTGCAAGTGTCCAGAGTGAGGACAGACTGAGGGACCAACTGCTGCACATCATCTGTGAGGCTTTGCACCCCTGATGATCCACCAGGACAAACTCAGCAGTGTGTGAGGAAGAGGAGGAGGAAGAGCCAGCAGCAGCTGACAGATGGAGAGAATAGACAGACTGTTCCCTGTTTGTGAAGGACTGCTAGGAAAGTTTAACATAACTAATTTTCTGTCCTGAATAGGGATGGGTACCGGCATGGCACCGGTTCTGACATAAACGGTAGTAACCAGACCGAAAAGCAGCGCACATTTCGGTGCTTTTTTTTTCTCCTGACCCAATTCTAGCCAATCATTTTACGTTTCTGAGGATAGTAGGCGGGTCCAGGTACGTACGTTCTTTTAGAGCAGAGCTACAGATTAAAAATGCCCAAGGCGAAGCGGTCAAAAGTCTGGCTGTACTTCACAGCAAAAGATGCAAACTCAGCAGCCTGCAACAAGTGCTTTAAGCTGATACTGTGATACTGTCAAAGGAGGTAACACCTCAAATCTGATGAAACACCTGGCGGCGCATAGCGGTTTTTTTAAAGCCGAGAAATGTGCCGTGTTTGATAGCTTGCTGCGAGCTTGCTGTGCACATCTACTGCGGGTGTGGTGCCTGTTATCGGACCCGGAGTTAGCAACATCCCCCAAAAACCCGAAGAGGAGAGTCCTGGCCCCTAGCCCTGTCAAAAATGATGAGGATGATGATGGCAGCAGCCGCCGTTCTCCTCTGCGTGAGTAGCTTCATGTTGTTCGTGTGTAATTTACTTTGAGTAGGCTAACCACATTATTACATTAATGCATGTAAGGTGAACTAGCAAACACCGTCGTAGTTACATAGAAAAGCGTCTGGACTTCTTTGAGTTGCTTGAAGACGTTTCACCTCTCATCCGAGAAGCTTCTTCAGTTCTAAGGTCAAATGGCCGAGAGTCCCAGATTTAAACCCAGTGGGAGTATCCCCCCAAAGAGGGGGGTTTACGGCGGTTTACGACACTAACTGTCTGCCATCTATAATCCAGTTTTGAGTTCCCTCCCCAGACGCCTTAACGCCCACTCACATCCTGGGCCATCTGACCTCAGGAATTCACATGACAAGGTGGGGCCAGGTTTCACTATGAGCTCACCCGAAACCCTGGCTGATTAGGTCCCACACTCGCTTTCTCACACCTTGGCTCATGTGATTAGAGGATCACCAGGGGGTCCTTTGTCCCTCCTTGGGGGGGAAACGCCCACTGGGTTTAAATCTGGGACTCTCGGCCATTTGACCTTAGAACTGAAGAAGCTTCTCGGATGAGAGGTGAAACGTCTTCAAACAACTCAAAGAAGTCCAGACGCTTTTCTTTGCAAACTCCTTTGACTACGATGACCTGGATGACTGAGAACCTTCACAGACATATGTCGTAGTTACATGCGGCTGTCTTCTTGTTTGATGGCAGATACTCCCTTCACCCTGGCCAAAAAGGCTAAAATGACCAAAGAAAAAGTGGAAAACAGTTAAACATGAGAGGTTTTTGGACAAAGTTTGTGTTTTTCCCATTGTTTAAGCACTGCTTCCAGCCAAGAGTGAGACCATATATGCCCTATAGCTGCAGAAAAGGCTAACATTGTTATCTTTTTACAAAAAAAAAAAAAAAACCAGCTGAACATGAGAGGTTTTTGGACCAATTTTGTGTTCTCCATTCTTTAAGCACCGGTTTGAGCACTGGCACCATTTCAAAAGTAACGGTTTGGCACCGGTATCGGATAAAACCTAAACGATACCCATCCCTAGTCCTGAATCAGTCTTATTAGGTAATGTTCAAATAATGTTATCATTCCAGTGTTTTCAGTGTGGGAGAAAGTACTCAGGGCCTTCAAGTTACACACTATGAAAGGCAGCAACAAGTTTATATGTAAGCACTGAGCCAAATTTAGTAATGCCAACATATTAAACGAACAATATTTGTCTCTTATATATAATACATCTATATATACACTGTCAAAGATACTTGTCTTTGAGAGAAGATTTAAGGTGATAGAAAATATAAACAACTTGAATCTTTACTGAAGCTCAGTATTTGAAACAGAGTTCAAGTTCACTGCTGTAATAACTAATCATGATTACTATAATACTAACTTTAATATTGGCCATATTATATTTACATTACGAAAGTGAGATGACTTTAGTCTCATGAACAACATTAGCTAATTGTTATTTACTAACTAATCTTGAAATGACTGTTCAGTACAGGAATGAAGGCCAACAATCATGTTTTACAGTCCCGTGGTCTCAACCTCAGATACAAATTAAACACAACTCATATAAAACAAACAAATGAACAAAATATGTTCTCCTTCATTTCTGTCAAAGAATGCTGTATGAAACGTTTCCAGCGGTTGGTGTCATGGTTGCTAGGCAACCTGAGCAGTGTGACAAAGGTTAGACCGTCCCATTTCACAAGCCTCTCACTTCCAGCCTTAGTGGTCTTTGAGTATGCGGCCCTTGTGGACTGTTAAGGCTGCAGACCCTGAACTGGGATACAGCCAACATGTCTTGAAGTTCTCCAGAGGCCTGGTAATGAACTAATCATGTGAATCAGGTGTGGTGACCCAGGGTGATGTCCCCCCCACCCCTGCTCTAAAACATAAAGCAGATATTCAGCTTTTCACTCAAAATGTTAAACACAAACTAGTAATGTTAGAATTTTCAACTACTACTATCTTAGTAGTTTCACCTTGCAACAGAGCTTTGTGGTAACTTTCAATGGAGTCTGTTTTCTTAGATTTCTTAGCATGTCATCCGTTATATTTTCAGATTGCACTCTATTGATGGAGTAGATCTCTCTGCTGATCTAAAACTTTCAGTGTGAGCTGATAACTGTGATTAAAGTACACAGGAACTCTTACAGGAACAGGGCCTCCCTGGAGAGCCACACATTGTTCTGATGGACAGTCTTCCATGAGAACAGCAGGACCAGTAGCAGCATGGACACACTGAGAACTGCGGTGCCCCAACGGCCAACTGACGAACACAGACGACCAAGTCCATGAGCCACCAGGATACAGTAACCCATACTGCAACAGGACAGACAGTGAAGGAGGAAGAAAAAGAAGAGGAAGGAAGCAGTGGAAGGTTTGTGAAGAACAGAAAAGGAGGTAAAAAAAAAAAATGGATGGATGAGTTGATAGAACTCATTTAAAAGCCGATGACATTTTAAATCAACTATGTCTCATATTTCTAGTGAGGAAAAGTTATTCTGTGATAATAATCTTTAGCATTTTATCGCTTTAATCCGATGCGGTTCCAAAACACTAACATGGTGGAAGAAATACTAATGCTGATGTTTCAAAATTAGTCCAAAACCAATGGGCGATGTCTCTTTGGTTACAGCCACCTGTATGTACAGTCTAGAGTTCAGTTAGAGTTAAAACAAATCCATCTATCAGAATCAGAATCGTGTTTATTGGCCATGTATATGCACAAACACATACAAGAAATTTGGTTCCAGTAGAGGGTGACTCTCAAGCACAACAATGTAAATCTCACACACACACACACACACACACACACACACACACACACGTGTCTATATATACACATTACACATCCATACACAAAGCTGTGTAAACCAACTATAAATAACTAATCTAAACTTATATACGTAAAATACAGAAATGAAATGAGGTGGAATGAAAACTACAGAATGTACATAAGGTGCAGTTGCAGTCTGGCAGTGGGAGCAGTGTGACAGGTCAACTGTTTAGGAGGGAGATGGCGAGGGGAAAGAAACTGTTCCTGTGTCGGGTGGTCCTGGTCTGCAGGCTTCTGTACCATCTGCCAGAGGGCAGCAGGTCAAAAAGTCTGTGTCCAGGGTGTGAGGGGTCTGTGATGATTTCCCCTGCCTGTTTCCTGGTTCTTGAGAGGTACAGATCCTGGATGGAAGGCAGGGCGGCGCCGATGATCCTTTCTGCTGCCCGTACAGTCCGCTGCAGTCTGCTCCTGTCCTGTTTAGTGGCTGCACCATACCAGACTGTGATGGAGGAGCACAGGACAGACTCAATGACTGCAGTGTAGAACTGGATCAGCAGCTCCTGTGGAAGACTCTACTTCCCCAGTTGTCTCAGGAAGTACATCCTCTGCTGGGTCTTTCTGAGGATGGAGTTGATGTTGGTCTCCCACTCCAGGTCCTGGGAGATGGTGGTACCCAGGAACTTGAAGATCTCCACAGTGGACACCGGGCTGTCTGATATGGTAAGGGGGGGCAGAGTTGAGGGATGTCTCCTGAAGTCCATTGTCATCTCTACAGTTTTAAGAGTGTTCAGCTCCAGATTGTGCTGACTGCACCAGAGTACCAGCCGCTCAACTTCCTGCCGGTATGCAGACTCATCACCATCCTGGATGAGGCCAATGACGGTGATGTCATCTGCAAACTTTAGGAGTTTAACAGCCGAGTTCTTGGAGGTGCAGTCATTAGTGTAGAGGGAGAACAGTAGTGGTGAGAGGACACATCCTTGAGGGGCACCAATACTGAGGGACCAAGTTTCAGAGGTGATCTCCCCCAGCCTCACTTGTTGCTTTCTATCTGTCAGGAAGCTGGTGATCCACTGACAGGTAGCTGGTGACACGCTGAGCTGGGAGAGTTTGGAGGAGAGAAGTTCAGGCACGATGGTGTTAAAAGCCGAACTAAAGTCCACAAACAGGACCCTGGCATAAGTTCCCGGGCGGTCGAGGTGTTGCAGGATGTAATGCAGCCCCATGTTCACTGCATCATCCACCGGCCTGTTTGCCCGGTAGGCAAACTGCAGAGGGTCCAACTGGTGGCCGAGCAGATCTAGATATAGTTATTAGCTACATTAACTGATATTTTTAAGAGCGGTCTAATTTCAGTCTGACAATAGCACAACTGCTGCTGTTACCCCAGAAGAAGTGGAAACACAGCATGGACATATTAAGAAAAGTAAGCCATGTCCTATAGGGATAGATGCATTTGGATGTTTAAGCTTTAAGTTTCAGTCCATCCTAAATGCCTCCTGGTGAAGTTAATGGAGCAACTTTACATCTAGTTAGCTATTAAAACAGTCCATAGCAGTTAGTGCATAATGTGACCAATGTCAGGGTATTATATATTGGATGCCAATACTGCTACAGTTGGCAGAATTTCCAAACCTTAGGACTATTTTGCAAACATTTCCCTTTTAGATGTTTTAGCAATCCAAAGTGATGCGATGGTTTTGATGTCTTCATTTATGCTCAACATTTGGAACTGAGTTAAACATGTTTTTGCACTATTAATTAGAAGCAGCACTATGTCAAATGCTAGGGTTTCCATGCAAAATCCCCATGAGATTTATGATCTGCTAGTTTTGTTCATACCACCACGCATTTGTCAGTAAATACGACTCATTCTAAATCACTGTGGTCTACAGTCTACATACTAGCTGTCTACAGCCACAACCCAATTTCTCTGTATAAGGAAAAAAGTTTACCTGGAAGTAAACTGCAGAGACTTGTGATGATGTTGTAAGAGAGAAGCCTACACCACTAAGACAAGAAAGGAGAAGGTTTTGACTGGAGAAACTTAAATTATTGTCCATGGTCCAAGGAGGAAGCCAGAAAAAGGGGTTTCCACAGTTTACAAATAAATAAATAAATTAATAGGTAGCAAAATAAAACACGATGCTGAGGCTAAAACAAGCAGGTAGCTGAAAAGTAGTTTTGTTTTTTTTTAAAAATAAGTTTAAGTTTAAAAAAACATCTGGACTCAAAGTTCTTCTGAAAAAAGTACTAACAGGCCAGAATAAAAAGAAGAATACAGGTAAAGGACAAAGCATGTCATGGCTGGAATTTCCATGAGGCTCCTGAACCTACCTGGGATCCGCCCCTGGACAGGGCCACCTCCACCTCCAGTGGCTTAAATCAAGCCAGTGATTTAAGCCACATGCTGACATTCATTTAACGCCAGTTTGTCATCAACCCATTTTCTGGATTCGTCTTGGCTCACGCTCTACCTTCGGACTCAGGATACCAAGCAATCATTCTGAAAATCACTCTGTGCCTCACCTGCCTGCCCTCCTGCCATCACACTCCATCTGAAGACCCCGGATCTCAGGTCAGCCTTTCCACGCCATTCAGCTCCCCTGGATTCTCGGCCCCCCCCTCTCAACACTCTGTTTCCCCAACTGCAATATGACTGTTTCCTGCCCAGCTCCAGTCTGCATCTCAGGCCCCGTTTCCTCGCCCTAGGTCTGCATTCCCCTAGCCACTTTTTCCAGGCCACGCCAAGCTCTACATTTTATTGCTTTTGTCCTTGCCACGTTTACAGAGCTTAAGTCTGATAAAATATTGTTGAACCACCTGCTGTCTCTGTTCTGGGTTTCTGCGCCTGAGTTCAACTCGGTCCCGTGACAGAGCACTTGGTTTGTCAGGTAAGATGAGAAATACTAGAATATGTTTACATTAAGACTAAAGCTTAAATCTGTGATTTAGTATTTTTGTTTTCCTAACATACAAATTCACTTTTGCAATTCTAATTGAGCTTTTTGTGGCTTATTTTTGAAAAGCTAAATAATTCTTAAAAGGTGGTAATAATAAAAATAATAATAATAATATTATTATTATTATTAAGTACCACATTTTGTCAAAGGCAATTTATTAGACCAAGGCAAACCATCTCCACCAAAAGATATCATTGTTGCTTTTTTTTTAAAGCAAACAAACAAACAAACAAACAAACAAACAAACAAACAAACATACATCAGATGTAGAGCTGTGCAACTAGTAATCACTTGCCAACCAGTCTGACACGCACTCACCTCGGCATGTAGAGAACCCTTTCAGCCACGACAAATCCAACCCTAAAGAACAGGTTACTGGCAGGAATGAAGGGAAACACCAGAAACAACAATCCCACCAACACCTCCCTACTGTCTCGCCTCTGTGGAAAAAGAGAGAGAGGTGAGCACAGTCACAGCAAACAAACAAATCAAACCAAAAAGTTCCAAGTGAAGAAGCTTCAAACATCACGTGTGAAAAGTTTATTCATTTGGCAGAAAAACTATTACTCAATAACAGATCAAATACACTTGAGAACAGACTATTTATTCATCAACACTGAAGACAGGCATAGAATCAAAGGGAGAAAAATTGGAAGAGCAGATGTATCAGATCATAATCCACTGTATCTATCTGAGGAGGTGGAAAAGAAGAATATATCTGTAAGGCTGAGTTACTACGAAATGGGACCAAAAGTCAACAAACTTCTACCAAGACAAACACAATACACACAATATAAAACTCATGAAACATATCACCTCCTGAAGATTAGTTCCATTGTCAGCATGTCAGTTATCCACAAATTTAAACTGGAGGAAAAAAAAAGATTTCCTTAGGACTTGCTGAGAAACATCACTGTTTACTTCAGTGTCAGTATAAATCCACTGATACCTATCCATACATCTATAGAAGCTAAGTGACAGTTAAACTGACAAACTTTTAGTGTTTAATATATTTATTATTTTTCACAATGAAATACAAAAATACAAAGCATCAAATAAAAGTAAAAGAGGGGTGTTAGGTCTAATTGTTGAATGTTGCCATTGTGTTTCTTAAATTTGTACAGTCTTAGTTCAAGCAGTATTATCAAAGCTATTCCTTTGATCCTGAGCACCTCTAACCACTTTGTGTTGGGGGAGGTTTTATAGCAGATACATCCTATCTGGAAGATCTACTTCCTTTGATGTAAGCTTCCTGCGTTTACGACCCTTTGGTCAGCAGGAGGACACACACACACACACACACCTGCATGCATATACATACAGTGCCTTGTCTTTGTAACCAAAGGGGGTTGCGAGGGGAGGTGTTTTGTAAACTATTGTTTGAAGTTTGTCAATAAAAGCCAGCGAGAGGAGGCCCTCATCGGGGTCACTTCCATGCTGGACATAGACGAGGCCTCCCTTGCGCAAGTAATCGATCGATCGCTGACTGTCTTGTTTTCATTCATGATGAATAAGTCTCTAGAATTAGCGGGGTTTGTGGGAACAGACCCAACATTTATTTGGTCCTTCGAGCCGGATCCCAACACATTGCCTCCATCGCGAGGAGAGGGAGAGGACGCCACCGCAACGTCTGGGATGATTGACGGAAAGCCCTGGTGCCTTGATGCTTGTCACCAGGCCGGGAAGTTTGCGTCTGAACTCCCCTCGGGATGGATGGCGATTGACGGGATACAGAGACTCTTCCCATGAACGGAAACAACACGAACAGTAAGTACAGAAGGCCTTAGAGAGCGGCTACGTGACCCTGCGTTGATCGCAGGTACGGGAGCGCGCTAGCCGCGTGAGAGAGACGCAGGCTTCTCCGCCGTGTGGGGCGTGGAGATAACCTAGGTTCGGTAGCTCCGCCGTGAGGAGTGTTTGGAATCTCCGCCATTTGGGGCGTTTGGAGAGTGTCCGAAGGTTGGAATCTCCGCCATTTGGGGCGTTTGGAGAGTGTCCGACGGTTGAATTCTCCGCCATATGGGGCGTTTGAGAGTTTTCAACAGAGCGCGCTAGCTGTGCGTGTAGACGCAAGCGATAGGCCTATGTTGTGTGTGTGCGGGCCAGACGTGGTCTGCGTGAGTGTGGCTGATTGTTGTCTTGTGTGAGAATAAAATGTGTAAGTCTGCCTTAGAAGGGGATGTAAAATTTATGGAGAAATATTCACCGGGCAGCATGCAGTATGTAGGTTGTTGGTGTATTTGAAGGGATATTAGTGGAAGTTCAGTGTAAAATGCTTGTAGAAAGAATAACTCTAAGTGCAGCAGGTAAAACAGGGACAGCTAAGCAGAGGAAGGAATTGCAGTTAGCAGTCGCTAAGTTGTGGAACAACACCGTGGAAAAGCATTAGAAAGAGCAAGAATGTTAGCAGAAAAAAAAGAGCCAGAGAAGAGCGTAAGAGGCAGAGGTGGAGGAGAGACTAAAGGCTGAGTATGGAGAGGCATTAGGAGCAGCGTTGAGTCCAAAACAGACTAGGCAGGAGAGGAGACAGAAAGGAAAGAAAGTGAACATAAACGTTGCAACCACATATCCATCCCTGATACAACAGAAAAAAAACCATATGGTGTTTAAGTCTGCCTTGAAAGAGGATGAAATACACTGCAAAGTTTTATTGGGCAGCACGTGGTGTGTGGATCGTTGATGAATGAAGTGAAATTGTGCTCTAAGCAGAAGCGAGTGTGAGTGTGTCTGACGTCACGGTGTGTGTGAAAAGGCATCCAGCTGGGGCAGACGTGATTCTGCAGGTCACCTGCCCAGCGGACAAAGAAATAACATAATTTGTGTGGTGAATGATAGCACGAAGAGTGTTTGGTGTTTCTCAGCCTGAAACAGCTATAATGCTACTTTCTGTTTATGAGAGAAGGATAGTTTAAAAGAGAGAGAGAGAGAGAGAGAGAGAGAGAGAGAGAGAGAGAGATGTGTGTGGTTTTAAGCAGTGATGAGATTAATGAAATGTGATGAGAGGAACACAAAAACATACAGAAAATACATCAACCATACTAACCCTACATGCATATACACAATAAATGATACTCATGAAGACCAGACAGCATCTTAAGCATGAGATTCTGTTTGTCATCTTGTCCAAGTCACTAGTAAGATGAAAGTGATACATAGACTAGTGGACTGAATATTATAGGAGGAGAGATGACTGCATCATAGAGGAAAACAGAATGCTGATGAGGGGTTTTAACTGAGTGAGCTGATTGTGAGTTTCTGGTGTATGAAGAAGTTTTACCACGGCAAACATTTTTTTGGTTACATGAGAAGAAACTTATTATGTGATGAGACAACAGGGTTATGCTGTATGTTGTGTGTGTGACTGATTGGATGAATGTTTGAGGTTAAACTGGCTGTTGATTTGTCTTTTGTTACCAAGTTGAGCCTGCCAAATGGGTTGTTACGATTTATCCCCCTGGCATGAAGAACACGTGTCATGACTTAAACAAGGCCTTTCTTTCCTTTGCTTTCCTTTCTTTTTTATTTTGTTACTTTCATGGTGCACTGAAGGTTTCGGTTGATGATCTCTGTTTGAGCAGATATCCACGATTAGAATAAAAGAGCTATACGACTCATCGTCGAGAAAACTGTTGCAAAAGTGAGTTTCTCCAAAAAATTAAAATGAGCTCAGGAGAAAGCCACTTATTTGGGACAATCAGAAAACAAGTCCCTGTCAAAAAGGATTCAGAGAGGGAATCCAATTTGGAGTTTTTCTTTTTCCTTTTGAAATGACGTTATTTTGCTGTGGGTGAAAATGAAAATGCGACGATAAAATTCCACAATCAGCAAAAAGAAAGAATGGATGACTGTGTGAATGAGTGAGAATTTTAAAATAAATGGGGAACTAACTAACTGACTGACAAAAGCTGACAAGACTGACTGACTTAACACCATTGTGTGAAGTTAACCCCCACCTGACAAAGGTGTGGATGTATCTCTGTGTGTGTCTCTGTTGCAGGAACAGAAGGAGACCACAGGAGGAAACTTGGGTCACATGACTATGTGAACTCTGCAAATTTAACCTTTTGGTTTAAAATTTTCTGTGTCTGTGAATTCACCATGGGTGTGTTATTAACTACTTTGTGTTGCTCACAGAGATCACTGTGAGAAAGAGTGTATACACCTGCGCAGCGCTAACATTAACATTTCTTTTTACAGCAGATGGTTAATCATGTGATTTGATCATGTGATTTATAGCAGGACACAACTTAATGTGTTTTTTCTACCACAGGATTACTGAGATTTTGTGTGAAGAAAACTGTGGTTACAGGCTGTGTGTTGATGATGAAATTACACTGTGTTGTGGAGAAAATATGAATGTTACAGGGGAGAAGTGAATACAGTTTGAGACATACTGTGATGAAACTATTGTTACTTTTTCTACAGCGAGTGTTAACTTTATGACTTTTCACAGCTTCTCTGGAATCTGAATGGCCGACACCTGATAACCAGGATGAACTGTGTTTGGCTAATGTTTGTTTTTCTTTAAGAGTGCTTGTAAAGGATTCAGCACAGACAGAGAAGTGACAATTGAACAAATGTGCAGTGGTTACAGAATAGTTGAATATGGGGCTCATTAGCTGGCCACTACTGAGCTCATAGTGATAAATGAGTGGAGTGACATTGCTTAAGGAAAGTCACCGATTAAATTGTGGAATAAATTGGGATGATTCATGATTTGGGACAAATTGTGATAATAATAGTGATTAATGATTGGGGAAAACCTGCACATGATATTTGTCTTTTATGCTGAATACTTTATTATTCCTTTGATCTATAGTCGGTTGAAAATGTGAAGTTTGATTTAACGGATTTGTCTTCCAGGATACAGGCTCCAGGTGGAGCTGAGAGTTAGACAAGCTAAACATTTAATTGCTGACTAATGTTTTTACACAGGGTTACAGGTTGGAGTGAAGCTGCTCCAAGGGACAAACCCTGGAGATTGTTTTAGGGAGAATGTGCAACATTCTTGTACATGTCTCATTGGGGAGTTGACACATGGCGGAAGCCATGTGGCAAGAGGAGTGTCATTTTAATTTGCAGATGTCGTGAGATGCCATGACGAGAGAAGTGACTGAGAGGATCGTCCACAAGATGGGAGCTGAGGCCTGGAGAGAGTCTTCAGGAGGATCAGAGATCGCCTTCAGCACAGAGAGCTGTGCTACTGAGCTTCCAGGAGATCGTCATGAGGAGACTCTGCACAGCAAAATCTTAAAATAAAATGAAAGAGTTTCGACGTTGACGTTGAGGAAGACAACTAAGGTGTACGACGTGCTCTGCCTTTAAAATCTTCAGCAACGTTGAATCATGAGGATTTGAGGGAGCGTGCCAGGCTCCATAAGTGACAGCGCAGAGGAGGTCCAGCGATGGACTTGTGGTTCTGTGAACAGCATAAATGCCAGGTGACTGTGAAATAACTAACAGCATTTTTTTTTTTTTCCACAAGTGAAGCCAGTAACTTACTATCCTAAAAGATTAGCTCTAGTTGCTTGTGCTTTACCTCCATGCGTGAGATCAGTATGTGCAGCAGCCTAAGCTGTACAATGTTTCAGGAAATAGTTTATTTCACCTTTTGACATTGTTAGTTTCACACGAGGTAGATGTCTACTACTGCAGACTAAAATTACATTTCTGTCACCTACAAGACACTTGTCTTTAATGTTACTGTTACTCTCACAACCACATATAACCATAAAGTGATGCACAATTCTGAATCCATCAAACCTTTTGCCAACGAAAGAAGAGGGCACTTCTCATGAGTGTAGACAGCGCGTAGAGAGGAGTATAAGCCGAGGGATGACTTAACAGATGTGCCACTTGGTGAGGGAAAGGTTTGGTTTGTTGGTGGTTGAGTTCTACAACAGTAGAGGGACAAACTAAAACGGGTTTACTGTAGTAGATAGTGAGAAAGTTATTTATGCAGGACAACTAGCATGTTTTATATTTGCTTGAGTAGCAGAGATGCTAGCTTTAACGGAAGTGTCTAATTCTGCAGAGAAATAAGATGTGACGATATACACTGATAGCCAGTATGCATTTGCTACATTACATTTCTTCGTGGTACAGTGGGTGAGCTGAGGTGTGACAGCCTCTACAGGGAAACCTGTAGAACATGCCAAACTCTTGCAAAATCTGCTGGAGGCAGTGTTATTACCCAGTAGAATTGCCGTTTGTAAATGTGTAGCACACATGTGAGGGAAAGATCCAGATGCATTAGAGAATGCTTTTGCAGATAAGATCGCGAAAGAGGCAACTTTAGGAGAACATGGTGTTAACGTTTTAGCAGTGCACCGCCAGCAGACGTTGGCTATTATGCGGGATGCACTGGCAGACATGCAGGGCCACTCATCTACTGCAGGGAAACAGTTGTGACTTACAGTAGGAGCGAGCTTGCAGGATGGTGTTTGTTATCTGTGTGATAAACCAATACTGCCTTAGAATTGGTATAAAACTGTTGCTATTTTGCGCCATGGGCTTTGCCATGTCGCAACAGGAGGGAGATAATGAGTAGTTTATACTTTAAGATTAAATACCCTTAAAAAAAAAAAATTTTGCAGGTCATGTATGATATGCTGCAAATATTTGGAACATGGGATTCCCGAGACCATTTATAGTGATAATGGTCCACAATTTGTAAATAAAGTGATTAGATTAATGGCACAACATCTAGGGATAACATTAACAACATAATTGTTTATATCATCCACAAAGTGCAGGGTTGGTAGAGAGACCTAATGGAACAGTAAAGTTAAAACTTAGGAAGACTTTGGAAGAGACACGCAGGACATGGTTAGACTGTGTAGAATTAGTTAAGATGTATATGAATGTACATGAGGATTACTCCAACAGAGAATGGTCTGATTCTTTGAGATTATATATGTTAGAGCATTTAGAGTTCTAGTCTTCTGTAGTGATGATAGGAGAGCAGAAGAGAGAGCATATTAGCAGGTTAGATGCTTAAAGTGTTTAAAAGTAAAAAAGTCTTGAGAACAAATGATCTGCCAGATGATTCTGTTCTCCACAGGAGCAGAGTCTGAAGTCTGGAGATTGGATGTGGACAAGGCCATGGAGAGGAAGTGCTGGTCCAGTCCACGGTGGGAAGGTCCATATCGGGTGCTGCTGACGACGACCACAGCAGTGAAGATTGCTGAAAGGACACTTGGATACATCAAGCGCACTGCAAGAAGGTGACACACATCCAGGCCAGCTCGGAGTAAGTGGCAGGAAGACCGGGTACAAAGGGGGGGGAAAGCCTCCAGGGCCCCTCGTCTCAATCCGGTGAAGAAACCAACTGAGCCACAGGTACTCATCAGATGGCTGGGAATGTGCTGTGCGCCTTCTTGTGCCTGTGGACCCAGAGTGGGATGACAGGAGCGCACTGGGACAGAGCAAACCACACCCAGTGCCTGCATGGGGTTTTCAACCAACTATTGGTGGCAGTTTGTGAACACAACCGCTCACATAAAGAACGAGACCAATGGTTATGCTTGTGAAGCCACTGTCTACACATTCTTCTGGACTGTGGCCATATAGCATCACTGAGAGCGAGACAGTTTGTTTGGTTGCCGTAGCAACACATCCAGGAGTAAACATACTTGGAACACTGCCAACTTTTCAACTTCTGAACCTGACGGTTGATTCACCAGTAGCTGGGAAGGTGAACTGCTCTGGTAAGACAGACCTGCTAGTCCGACTCCAACTATCTGACTTGCTGCAGGACATTGAACAGCTAAATAAACTGGAAACAGGCCAGTTGCCTATGTGTATGAAGGGCAATGGATTAGTCCAAGTTGGAGATTTACCATGAAATCTGAGCAACGTCACCTATTCTTGTGTCCTCTGCAAGAAGGATGCAAACAGAGAAGCCCTTTGTCTACATCTACATCATCTACATCTACATCAAGCTGGCTGAGGTTTTGAGCCAAGAAGATCAAAACACCTTGATCCAATTTCCTTTACAAAGGTTTTCCTGTGGTGACAACATGACAGGAGAAGTTGTAAATGCGGATAATTTACCAGTTGACTCTAACCCCCACAGGATGCCTACAGTGAGAAGATTTGGGGGTTGATAGGAGTCATAAAGAAGGGTGTTGACCAGGCTACAGCTTTGAAGTTAGCTGAGAGCCACATGGACAAACAATAAAGTCAACTGATGTGTTTGAATGTCTATGTCTGTATACAGTTGTATTGTAGTGACATATGATTTTTGAGAATGTTGATTCTTCTTGTTTGACTGTTACATTCAGTTGTTTACTTGCAGGAATACATAATGAATTGCACGACAGGAGTAGATGCACCACAAGGCTGGATAACTTGGTGAATGTCTGGTCCTTGGTGGCATCTTCTTTTGAAAATATTAATTCCTGTTTTTGGACTGTTGATACTGATTTGCTTACGTATAGGATGTAGTTTACTGTGTATGAGATCAATGAGAAGCAGGTTAACTGCTTACATGTATTAACTGTGAACTTTTGCATCGATAGAAGGTGAATGAAGAGGAGTTGTGTATGAATGAAATCTACACTGTCACTGTCCAAACAAAGGGTGCATAAGTTGAAATTTAAGTATATACAATGACAAAAAGGGGGGAAATGTTAGGTCTAATTGTTGAATGTTGCCATTGTGTTTCTTAAATTTGTACAGTCTTAGTTCAAGCAGTATTATCAAAGCTATTCCTTTGATCCTGAGCACCTCTAACCACTTTGTGTTGGGGGAGGTTTTATAGCAGATACATCCTATCTGGAAGATCTACTTCCTTTGATGTAAGCTTCCTGCGTTTACGACCCTTTGGTCAGCAGGAGGACACACACACACACACACACCTGCATGCATATACATACAGTGCCTTGTCTTTGTAACCAAAGGGGGTTGCGAGGGGAGGTGTTTTGTAAACTATTGTTTGAAGTTTGTCAATAAAAGCCAGCGAGAGGAGGCCCTCATCGGGGTCACTTCCATGCTGGACATAGACGAGGCCTCCCTTGCGCAAGTAATCGATCGATCGCTGACTGTCTTGTTTTCATTCATGATGAATAAGTCTCTAGAATTAGCGGGGTTTGTGGGAACAGACCCAACAAGGGGAGAAAAATTAAAATAAAAACCCACCCTAACAAACACCCCTGTTCGCTGTCAAGTAATCAAAAGTTTAAAAGGAAAAAACTTTCAATCAGTGCAAAATAACACCAGCCAAGGTATACAGAATAAGAAGGAAGAAAAAATAAGCAAACAAATATAATTAAAAATAAATAAATAAATAAATAAATAAAGAAAGAAAGGTCATTCCTGAACCTGTGTAGATGGTTGGTCAAAAAATATCAAAAAGGGTTTCCAGACTTTATTAAATTTATTTACAGAGCCTCTCAAAACGAACCTAATTTCAGATGAAATAATACATCCTTAACCCAATGCGAAACCGTGGGCGGGGCTGCGTCCTTCCACTTCAAAACTATTAGACGTCTTGCCAATAGTGTAGAGAAGGCAATAAGTCTTTGACCACCTGCCGGTAGCGCCAGACCATCGGAATTGACCCCAAATAAAAATAAAAGTGGATTGAGTGACACTGATTCCAAATATGCATGACAAAGCCTCACAGACATCCATCCAGAACTTTTGTATTCTGGGACAGGACCAAAACATATGGATCAAGGTGGCCTCTGCCAATTTACATCTTTCACACGTTGGGTCAATCTGAGGATACATCTTTGCCAATTTTGATTTGCTGAGCACCATTTTAAACTGTAGAAGGCAATGTCTTGCACACATGGAGGACAAGTGAATATTACTTAAAACATTGCCCCAGTCTGCTTCAGTAATACAGATTCTAAGATCCTCTTCCCAGGATCGCCTAATTGCAGACATAGAAGAAGAACCCAGGCGCAAAATCAGAACAAGTATTGATGATATGGCCTTTTTCTTAACCGGGTTAAAACACATAATGTCATCCATTACATCATTAGGGGGTTTATTCAGGAACCCTGGGATGGAGCCTGAAAGAAAGTGTCGTATTTGTAGGTACCTAAAAAAATGAGAGGGGGGAAAGTTGTATTTATTAGTCAGCTGTTCAAACGAGGCAAACGTGCCGTTAATGAATAGTTCCTTTAAAGATCTCAGCCGTCGCCTCTGCCAGCCCTGAAATGTGGCATCAGACATTGAAGGGGAAAAAACATAGTTGGAAGCTACTGGGCTCCCTAAGCAGATCTTCAGAAGATTAAAATGTTTCTAAACTGAAAGCAAATTTGGATAGTATTATTAACTACAGGATTCTCAAAAGTCAGGCTTTTGGGTAGATGCACCTACGACAGACGATAGCAAGAAAGAACCAGAAGAGAGTTTCTCCATTTCTACCCATACGGGTCCGCTGCAATCGTGCTGATAGTGCAGCCAGTAGGTCAGACAGCGTAAATTGGAGGCCCAGTAATAATAACGGAAATTCGGTAGAGCCAGGCCCCCGTCTTGCTTTGACTTTTGCAGATGCGTTTTACGCAAACGTGGTTTCTTATTGTTCCAGAGGTATGATGAAATTACAGAGTCCAATTTCTTAAAATAAGCATTCAGAATGTATATAGGGAGGCTTTGAAACAGATAAAGATATTTGGGTAATACAGACATTTTAACTACATTCACTCTCCCAACTAACGAGAGAGGAAGCGGCGACCATTTTGACAAGTCTTGTTGCATACCGAGGTGTAACTTAGTAAAATTTTCTTTAAAGAGATCACTGAAGTTATTCGTCACAGTTATGCCTAGATAGACAAAACTATGCGTTGCAATCTTGAAGGGAACAGTAATGCTTGCTAATGTGGAAAGGGGCATATTTAGAGGCAGTAATTCACTCTTGTGTAGATTCAATTTATAGCCTGACACAACCCCAAATGCAGGGCTCTAGACTAACTTTTTGACATGGGCACACCGGTACGCCTAACTTTAAAAATTTTTCAACCGCATCACTTAACACCGCAGTTTTACATGTGCACTTTCTTTGGGGGGGGGGGGGGGGGGGGGGAAGGAGTCCATACAGACAATATTCATTTCTAAATTATTAACTAACAAACTTGTGCTTAAATTGCTTTGTCAATATTGTACAAAATGTTAAACTTAATCATCATCTCGGCTCCTCTGACGACCTGTTTGCTGCTGCCTGCTGCTGAAAGGCAGTGGGGAGAGGGGACACGTGGGCGGTGCATTTATTGCAGCATTCAAAGATTGATGGCACCGTGTCAGAGCTGGCTATGAATTTCAGACGGATCAGTCCTTAACTTAACACAAAACTTATCAATAGTTCTTTTCATCTTTTCTTATTACCCACAGCTACATCCACTTCTGTCAGGCCTAGGCTGCTCACTAGGGCTGGGAATCATCTCTGATTTCTATAATCTATTTGATTCCGGTTCTCAAAGTCTTGATTCGATTCAATTTAGCCTCAGACAGTCAGAAATATTATAATTCTGATCATTTATCAGTACTGATACATGTGAGACTTCATCAGAGTTGTGAACATCACAGCAGATGCCTTTGTGTCAAAGTAACTGAGAATAAAACACAGAAAAACATGAAGGAGATTTTCCTGGTCTGGCGTTTTATAGCAGATAACCTTAAAAATATTCTGCAATATTCTGCAACTTTGCATAATTTTAAGAAGTTTAAATTTCTTCAGTATTGAACAGCAGAAATTAGGCTTTCTTGTCCGAGGTCATTTAAGTGAAAAAAAGAAAAAGAAAAGAAAAAGACAGCGGCCGACAGCGCTGTAAACAACGGTAGACTGGTGGGTAATAAGCGAATGAATAATGCAGAAAACAGAGATTTGAGACGGGAAACTGTTCTTGAAGTACAGAGAGAGAGAGAGAGAGAGAGAGAGAGAGAGAGAGAGAGAGAGAGAGAGAGAGAGCTGTGCATGAAGTGCGATTTTTATCGTGATGGAAGCAAAACAGCAAAAGTCAGAGGGAATTCATGACGACATTGATCAAATGTGAAGCGTAGTTTGCTGCTTCTTTTGCTGCTGGCTCGGCGAATTTTGGTTGGAGAGACAAAACCTGCAGCTCAGAATCAGCGCAAAAAAGACGGAAACACAGCGCAGAGCTCCGACGCATCAGAATCGCTGAGCTCCAACAGCGTGTCTGTGTTCGGGCCGTGGGGTGAGAAAGCCGAGAAAGACAAAGCTGATTCTGATGCGTCGGGTCCGCTCTGTGTTTACGTCTTTGTGTGGAATCCGTTAATGAATTGATATGGCTTTATTCAAGCTACTCACCTCTCTCTTCCACCTGCACTTTCAACTGGACCACGGCCAATCAGAGAGGTCCCGCCCCTGACTATCTCTGATTGCTTTAGTCCACGATAGGGGCATAATGTGTGTCTGTTGTTGACCACACGGACAGTTGCAGAGATTTTTTTTTTTTTTTTGGTTGCACTCTAGAGCCCTGCCCAAATGTATCAAAAAGTTGAAGAATGTAGGGAATTGTTACCTCAGCCTTGGATACAAACAGCAGGAGATCATCGGCATAGAGAGATAATTTATGCTCAGTTCCATATCGTGAAATGCCTTGAATAGCATGATTACTTCTTATAGCTATTGCCAACGGCTCAATAGCTAATACGAAAAGGATTAGGCTGAGGGGGCAGCCCTGACGGGTTCCACGATGTAAGCGGAATGGTTTCGAATAATGGTTATTAGTGAGTACCATAGCTGAAGGACAGGCATAGAGTAATTTCAAACTGATAAACTTTTAATTGTGCAACCATATTCTTAGAGAGGGTACAGTTTACTACTACTACTACTACTACTACTACTACTAACATTAACAACGTGCTAGCTGCAAATGATCATGTGCAGTTCTGAAAGCAGTCTGGTACAAACAACATTTGAATTTGAATTCATGTTGTTTGTACCAGACTTGTTCTCCAGACAGTGAAGTAGGACCGTCTGTCACCTAAATTCCACTGAATTAAATACAAAATGTTTGAGAACAACTTATATGTGTACATTCACAAGCATAGAGCTCTCACTCCTGCTCCACTGAAGCTTCAGTGCAAGAAAAGATCATTTAGAATATGTTGACTTCTTCAAGTGCAAAGCTCACAAGCCTGACAAAGTTGGGAAATTTTCATTGCTGAGCAAAAGTTACCAGATATGAATACAGAGCTCTAGAAAAACAGCCTAAGAACACGGCGGCATTCGACTGAATGTTATTTTCTGGCCAGGAATAGTCTGTTTGAGGATATTTTTGTCTGAAACAGGTCTCCCTTGTAAATGAGACACTGAGTATCAATGAGTGTAACTGTATAAAAAAAACAATCCGCAAATATACAGCACAGAGCACAGTTCAATAAAAACTAATCAAATCAAATATCATCTGAAATTTAGTCTTCACTGACAACCCAAGTTGGGAAAAACAAAACAAAAGACAAACAAACATATACACCAAGATCAAGTTCTTTTTCCAAAACAATTGGAGGAATATAGTTTCAGTCACATTTATACATTTATCACTCCCATCAAATGGTGAATGTTTCCAAACATTCAACTGGAACTGTACGAGATAAGACTGAGATGTAGAATAATAATAAAAAAAAGTGCTGGATTTGGGGTGAAACCCTCCATGCATGGTCTTTTTATATCACTTGTCTTTTTATAATAATTATAAGCCAATTTTCAACCTTCCCTTTATTTCAAAAGGCTAACTGATCATCTGCAGAGGAAAGATTTTGCCACAGCGGGGTGCACCGAGGTATTTTTTTTAAACGGAGCAGACACTGCAGGAGACAGAGCTGGTTAGCAAAACAAAAGTGAGCCTTTATTAGCCTTTATTGAACAAAAGTGAGCCTTTATTAGGGCTGAAGGAAGGCAAAAAACAAGAACGCTAAGAAGAAAAACAGAAAATGACAACTACACTGAGTACAGGCTATGAATGGTAAATGGACCGGCCTTATATAGCGCTTTTCTACTCTCAGGGAGTACTCAAAGCGCACTTTATCTATACGTAGTGTCTGTGAAGGTTCTCAGTCATCCAGGTCATCGTAGTCAAAGGAATTTGCAAAGAAAAGCGTCTGGACTTCTTTAAGTTGCTTGAAGACGTTTCACCTCTCATCCGAGAAGCTTCTTCAGTTCTAAGGTCAAATGGCCGAGAGTCCCAGATTTAAACCCAGTGGGAGTGTCCCCCCAAAGAGGGACAAAGGACCCCCTGGTGATCCTCTAATCACATGCGCCAAGGTGTGAAAGCGGGTGTGGGATCTAATCAGCCAGGGTTTCGGGTGAGCTCATTGTGAAACCTGGCCCCACCTTGTCATGTGAATTCCCGAGCTCACCCGAAACCCTGGCTGATTAGATCCCACACCCGCTTTCACACCTTGGCGCATGTGATTAGAGGATCACCAGGGGGTCCTTTGTCCCTCTTTGGGGGGACACTCCCACTGGGTTTAAATCTGGGACTCTCGGCCATTTGACCTTAGAACTGAAGAAGCTTCTCGGATGAGAGGTGAAACGTCTTCAAGCAACTTAAAGAAGTCCAGACGCTTTTCTTTGCAAACTCCTTTGACTCTATACGTAGTGCTTTCTAAGTACATTCACACACATTCATACTCTGATGGATGCATCGGAGAGCAACTTGGGGTTAGTATCTTGCCCAAGGATACTTGACATGCAGACTGGAGGAGCCAGGAATCGAACCACCAACCTTCCGATCAGTAGGTGACCTGCTGTACCTCCTGAGCTACAGTCACCCCTATGAACAACTATGAAACTATGAAAAACTCAAAACTATGATGAGTATGATGTTGAATAACAGACGCCTTGACAGTGAGTGAATGGAAACACACAAAGACACACTAGGGGTAATCAGGGGGAGGAAACAGCTGACACAAATGAACCCAATGACGTTACAGGGGAAGTGAACCTAAACACAATGATAAAGACACAACAGACTCTTTCAAAATAAAACAGAAAACACTGAGAAAATACAAAAATCAAAGAATAAAACTAAAATACACAAATCACTGAGTCGCAGACCCAGTACTGTGACAAATTTATTAGTGTTAGTCAAATTTCAGCACAGAAACAGCTTTAGTGAAGGTTACAAATGATCTTCTTATGGCCTCTGACCAGTGTTGGTCAAGTTACTTGAAAAAAGTAATCAGTAACTAATTACTGATTACTTCCCCCAAAAAGTAATCCCGTTACTTTACTGATTACTTATTTTCAAAAGTAATTAATTACTTAGTTACTTTTTAAAAACACGATTTACAACCTGAATAGGTGATAAAGCGATAGATCTTTCAGCCCAATTCTACTTTTTCTGCATAATTCATCATACAAAATGTAATCAAATGGAAAAGTCTCTTTTTAAAACTTGTTTTATTAGTTTTAATCTTTTAACTTTATGCATCAAGCAAAAATTAAATTATATGCAACATTCTCTGACTGGAAGAAATTTGTTTAACATTTAAACCTATTTTCTGCACATTCCAGCACATAAAATAAAATATTTTTTTGTGTTTACACTCAGTCTTTCAAATAAATGCAAGTAAAACACAGCAGAAAATAAATAAAATCAAAGACTCAGCGGTCCTGTTGCTCTATTTTCACCTATAAAGCAGGAGTGGGTTAGGCAGAGGTTTACCCTGGTGCAGGTGTGCCGCAGCAGTCAGTGGAAGAATCCGCGAGTTTCTCTGTGAATTTCACATTACGTCGTAGTGCACTCGCTGCTTGCTTGGAAGTTTAGGGGTTTAAAAAGAAGTTTTCTTCCCACGCACAACGGACACTAATGTTTTTGTCACTTTTTATGGAATCAAACTCAAAGTAAGGTCAGTACTTCCACGCTTTAAACGCTGCACGCTCATACTCTCTCCGCACTCGATATATTATCCATTGTTGATCTGCACACAGCTGTTGCCACGAACGTCGCACTCGCTTACGTCACTGTCATGAGACATTCTCGCAAAAAAAATCAGGGTTTTAGTAACGCAGTGCTCCTACGGGAAAGTAACGGTAATCTAATTACTGTTTTTGCAATAGTAATCCCTTACATTACTCGTTACTTGAAAAAAGTAATCAGATTACAGTAACGCGTTACTGCCCATCTCTGCCTCTGACAGTGGACTCATCTCTGTGCTTGTCCTGCTAGACCTCAGTGCTGCGTTCGATACTGTCGATCATAATATCCTATTAGAGCGATTAGAACATGCTGTAGGTATTACAGGTACTGCACTGCAGTGGTTTGTATCATATCTATCTAATAGACTCCAATTTGTACATGTAAATGGAGAGTCCTCTTCACACACTAAGGTCAATTATGGTGTTCCACAGGGTTCAGTGCTAGGACCAATTCTGTTTACATTATACATGCTTCCCTTAGGCAGCATCATTAGAAGACATAGTATACATTTTCACTGCTATGCAGATGACACCCAGCTCTATCTGTCCATGAAGCCAGATAACACACACTAATTAGTTAAGTTGCAGGAATGTCGTAAAAACATAAAGGGCTCCAATTTTCTGCTCTTAAATACAGATAGAACTGAGGTTATTGTACTCATCCCTAAAAAACTTTTATGCCCTTTAAATGACACATTTGAGGGCAGACAAACATCACGAGGCAGCAGAGATCATGGGAAACATGATCTAAAGCTTTTTTGAACTACATTTCTGTTCTTACCTGCAGTGAAAAGATGCAGTGCAGGCATAAAGCAATCATCACTACAGCCAGCAGCATAGTGGCCACATTGCGCACATCACCCAGCGATTCCACCAGGGTAATGCTGCCAACCTGCCAGTCATAACACAGCACAATGGGGGCCAGCAGCAACCAGGCATTAAAGGACAGCAAATATGAGTAGGTTAAAAACCTGTGGAGAGAGGTTAGAGAAAAAAGAAGAACAGGACAAAGATATAATAGATGCTTGGTTGTCTAAGGTTACAACTAATTTAGAATAATCTAATAAACTGACATTTAAAGCCCAGTCAAAGAAACCTATAGCAGATCATGGTATACTGAATCCTACACGTCTTTAAAAGAGTCATGCTGCAGTTGCTGCTGGTGTTCATGTTTGCTCTGATTTAGTCTTTGTATTCTCCCCTTTTGTAAGTGCAGCACAGTTATTATCAAACCTGTGTGACTCTTACATGTATTAATTCTGAAGATTTGTTGTAGCTACCTGCTTCTATTAAACCAGCAAAACTCAACAGTGAGAAATGACAAACAGGACACTGAAGGCTAAAACACCTCTTAATTGAAAGAGTAATTTGGCACCCAGACTTTGCTGTCTGCTTTTGTGAATTACAAAATTCAGGAGGCAATGTGTTTGATATGTCAGTAATAATTAATTTGATCCTCACAGACTGTTAGGAAGTTAAAGTGGTTCGATCTTTTGGCAGAAAGCATCTTTGGATGTTTCCAAATTATGGGCAATAATGTGTTACAACCTCAACTCTTTTAGATTTTTCCAAGTAATGCTGACACCACCAGTGGGTAGGATTAAATAATGTAAACTTCATTCTACTCCTTTTTTAAGTATATATATTTTGTGGTATATTTGTGGGAACTTTATTTTTATTTTCTATGTAGTTTTGAATTTACAATGTATTTTCTTGCTTGTTATTTCTATTTACATAATCAAAATAAAACAATTGATCGGTCAACCAGTCAATCAAAATGTGCAGTGATTTGTGCCAGTTTATATACAAAAATTTTTTATGGGGCTTTATATTGATTTATATTGATATTGAAAACATATGCAGATACATTAACATTAATTAAACCTAGATACAATATAAAAATAAGAATAAATGTTTATGTCAAACTTTACTACAGTATACAGAGTTTAACAGGATAAGAATTTCACTCACTGTTAAATGCTGTGCACGGAGCACACGTGCTAATAAGAGAACACGCAGTCTTGTGAAAAAGAAGGTTTTCAAAGCACTTCATGTGGTCCTGTGAAAAACTAAGTACATCCTTATGGAATCCAAAATACGTGGGTAAGGAACAGCTAGGTGCTGGTGTGACCACCTCTATTAAGTAGAAGCAGAGGTTTGGGCAGTTTCTTTGCAACAGTACACGGATCTCAACTTCATCAACAAATCCACAACATAATGGCTCAAGAATAAAAGAATCGTGGCCTTGGAAAGGTACCTGCATAAGCCATAAGCCAACACTGTGTCATAAAAAGTCCTCTGTGATGTTTTGTAGACCCCAGAAGACATCAGCAAATATTGGCCCTTTATGCATATTTATCATGGACCCCAATACTATGAGCGAAATGTATGGGACCCAGTAGCATGCTCACCAGAGGTCAGAGGTGGCTGAGGATGATCCTCTCCAGAACCAGAAATGGTCTCTGGTAGCTGAGAAGGATTTAATGAGTGTTTTTAAAACACGGTTCCATCATGGTGCTGTGGATCTCGTTAAAGTTTATGGATTTATGAATGGAGAAAAGAACCATCAGATTTTGATCCACCGTACAAACCACCTGGAAAGCATCTAATTGGTAGCGGCTTCATTTTTTATATTGTGACAACACACTGCCAATGGAATAAAACGATATTAGGTTAAAACACACACGTACGCACACACACCAAATGGACACTATTAGTTGTAGACCATCTTCCTCAGAGAACAAACCTCGAAAATATTAAAGGAGTCTTGAATCATCTTGATCATCTTCTGGGAAAGCTTGAATAGAATGCCTTTATTGCCACTTGTCACATGTAAAGAGGATTTTGGAATGTCCTTCAAGAGGCCTGGAAATACATTCATGAAGACTTCTTAAAGACTTTTTTTCTTGCAAAAACTTGACTTAGAAAGCTCAGGATGTGTTTTGGAGTCAAGGTGATTATACTGACTTCCAAGCTTGCTTGAACTATACAAGCTATTGTAATAAAACCTCTTTTTCCTGTTTATCTTTAACCAGTAACACTTCCACCACCTTTGTTAAATCATTCTGATCTGGTGAAACAACCACATACCTGAAAACAAACACCTTAATTTCAAATCAGTTTCTTAAATTGCAAAATTCCAACCTAGCCCTTAGTAAGCAATTTGCAGTTTGTAGATCTTTCCCCCCCAAGACCCACACCCAGCACAGCGCCCCACTCAACAAAAAACCCACTGCAAAGCACAAAGGCTGAACCATGGAAGTCACAGTAAAGCAAGAGCTACTTGGCCATATTTTATTAGAGAAGCAGGGGACCACTGATATTAGGCACAAACTGCTAAATGACCTATATTGCCAAATAAAAACTTACTAGAAGCAGGACAGACAAGTTATGAGCAGGGGGAGAACACATCTGCAAAACGCTGTTGCAATGCAGCAACATGGTGTGAGATGGTCATCACAATGGAATGAGAATGGAATGGTTCAATTCAGCACCTCTGGCTCCAGTTCATCTTTTTCCATTAATTTTCCTTAACCAGGCTCATAAAAGAAGCCTTTCAGCCTCTCTCCATGCTTTAAGAAGGTTGAGGTGATATATTGTTGTGGCTCCACCACTGTCCAGCTACACCACTTCATTGTCAACATCCTCCACTCGTTGTGTGACCACGGTGGGTCCTTGCCCCTTGGCAAGTAACTTTGGGCTGTATGAAGGGAGCAGCAGAAGCAGTACAGGGGAGAAAATCTTGTGGAGGCCTGAGACAACTCTCGCATTGCAAAGAACTGAAGATCTAGCCACCAATCCCACTTCATCCATCTTGGTGGCTAAACTTATGAATCATAGACTTTCAAGTCTTGTTCAGCTGCTCCACCAACCCGACAGTCTGAGAGTGTAAGACGCTGGTCCGAACAGATTTAACACCCAGTAATTCGTACAGTTCTCTTAGTTTGGGAGACAAGAATGATGTGCCCTCGTCATTCAGTATGTCTTCCGAGAGATGACCTGAAACAATGCTTGCGCTTCACTCTTTTGCAGAAAAGCGTGCAGTGGCACTGCTTCACGTTGCATAACCCACCTGAAATAATAGAAAGCGATATCTCTGTGTACTCTGGAAAAATGGTCCGATGAGGTCAATGCCAATGCGCTCAAAAGGGACCTCCAGTAAAGGTGGTGAGTGCAGAGTCAGTGTCAGACGACTTCGCAGCACATACATCACAAGTCCCTATTTGTCGTGAAGGCATTCTCAAACATTCCCCCAATAATGCACTAAACGCAGGTCCATTCGTCTCCAGAATTAAGGGATGTGTCATGCTGGAGCTAACCACAGGCTTAAGTCAATGCATTTTGCTCTTATATTTAATTTTCACTGGCACTATGGGATATTTATGAATATCCCAGTGCACACACCTAACCTCCACCCACTCTGCTTCCAGCAATGTCTCCAGGTGAACCAGGGTGGGCCAGTTTGAGTCCACCATAGCCCAGCGTCTACCTCCTTGGTACCTTACCAGCACACTGTATGTCTGTCCCAGACCGTGTTGTCTCCCTCCTCCATCTGGTGTAGCGTTACCATTGGGGTCGGGGAAGTGGCGGCGGTGACACAGAGGAATCAGACCGAGCGACCAGGTTTTCCAACACTTTTGTCTGGCACTCGGCCTGGTCTTCCAGCTTGTCAAGTTCCTGCTTCATGGCGCCTACCTCCCCCACCAGTGCCTCCATCGGCCACCTGGCTCATGGAACTGACATTGTCCTGCTGGACAGTTGGGCACCACTGTAATACACGTAAGTATTAATTCACCCATAAATACATGGACACAATTGTTCAGAGTACTTTTCAAGCTGATGTTGCCAGCTAGCTCACACTGTTCCTTTCTCTGCAACTTTCTCTGGTGCAGCTCTTTTATCTCAGCTCCTCTTCCCTCTCCCAGGTCTCGGCGTGCAAGTGAAATAGGAGAGGCATGATTAGATGATTGCCGCAAGCCGCACTGCATCCTGAGCAGGTTGCTGCAAAAAACATGTCAGGAAGACAAAAAGGACCTTGCATTGGTCCTCCTCTTCCTGCTCTCTTTTGTTTTCCACAGTGCTGTTCAGATTCACTATTAAAGAGACTGATAGGTGGAGAGAGAGACAAAAAACTGAGAGCAGAAAAATTTTAGTCTTGTTTCCCCCTAAAAAAATAAATAAAATCAGGAGATGCACAACCGGCAAAAACAGCAGCTGGCAAAAAACAAAAGAGACATCAATTTGACATCACCTTTTCCATACAGTGCCATTGTGATGTAATGCCGCACTTAGGGGTTCACTTGTGTCCATAACGTTGTCATAAGACGAAAAGCACAAGGGAAATGAGTCATGAGGTCATATTTTGCTGAGAGGATGCAGATTTCAGGTGTAAAGCATCACTTTTAGCTGTTTCACTGATACAGGCCTGCCGTTCTGTGGTAGGCACCTCACAGCTTAAAGATGACATGGGATTTGGAGCAAATGTTCAAAATCCCTTTAAAGTTCTGTAAAGTTGTGTTTTGCATTACTTTATCAGTCATATTTTGTCTTATTCCGCATGTCAAAAGTCCATTAAAGATTGTAAATGTTATACTTTTCATACTTTCATTTAAAAAAGATGACTACGAGTACGAAGGACAAGGTGCTTCCTTAATCAGCGTTTCTTCTTTCAGATGCTTTCTTTAGGGATCACCACAGCATGATCATCCTATCACCCATTCTCTTCTGTCACCCAAGCAGCTGTGGGTGTCACTACACCCATGAATCTCCTCTTGTCTGGCAGCTCCATCATCAAGATTGTTTGGCCAGGAGATCCACTATCCCTCTGATAACTCATTGTACATCTCTATAGTGACAATAAAGGCATTCTATTCAAGCTTTCCCTTTTTAATTTTGTTTCCAAATGGCTCAACCCGAGCAGTCCCTCTGATACTGTTAAGAAACGGCTGTGTGCAGGCAGGAAAAGGACCCAAAGTGCAGACTCACGGAAACGAAACGTGAACTCAAAACAGCTTTAATGCTGAACTCAAAGTAACAAACTTCCAAAGTACAAACATTAATGCAGGCAGGAAAACAAAACACACAGCATGATTGAGGGTAGATAAGAGTAGATCGCGACACGGACACAGAGAAACACAGGGCTTAAATACACAGAGAGAGCAATCAGGGAATGGGTAACAGGAGGGAAACACAGCTGGGGCAAATCAGACCTAATGAGACAAAGGAAGCAAAACCAGATACATTTACATGAGACACGGACTTTCAAAGTAAAACAGGAAACATAACAGAGACGCGAACTTGATAAGGGGATACAGCTGACAGGGGAGAGAGCAACTAGAGAACACAGAGACATAAACCATAAGACAGAACTCTAACAAAGAAACCAAAGACTAGAAATGATAAATAATATAATAAACTCAAAACTCTGGGTCAGCGACCCAGGCATCCTAACAGATAGTCATTTCTAATCCTGTCCATTGTGGTCACTGCCAATGAAAATCTAAACATCTCCAAACCATGCATCATTGCAGTAGTGTGGAGCACTAGCATATTTTGAAGTTTCATTTTCATTCTTGCTGCTTATCCTTTTCTCACAAATCATCCGACACTCCACCCTACACCCCCTTCTTCATCTCACTCTGTTGCTTTGGATGGTTGACCCAAGGTATTTAAACCCATCTACCTTCACCATCTCTACTCCTTCAATTTCATTTTCCACTGGTCTCCCTCTCATTCATACACAGGTATTCTCTCATAATATGTGAGCCTTGGATCAGCTAAATAAAAGTTATAAACCACCTTTTAACATACAAGACTGGACTGTTCACTGACTTTAAAATCCATGACATCAACCATTTTTCTACTGATATAAGCTGCAAAAAACTTTGGAAAACTGGGACCATGTTAGGAATAAAATGATTAAATAAAGTTGTTTTTGTAATTTTACATACACATTGCTATGAGCTCACAAAGAGTTGACACTTCATGTAATAAAGGTCAAAAGCATCGATTCAGCGCTATGATTGAATAGAATTAATGAGACTGACATGTTGCAGAAGGGGTTGCAAACATGCCTACACATCATATGTACGGAGTCAGGGTGATGTTTTCTGGGCCAAGAGAGTCCGAACAGAATGTCCCAGACTTGGATAATAAACAGAATCAATTTTCTGTGAATTGTTAGATAATATTAATGCAGCAAGGTTAGGGAGGTGTTTTTCTCTGTGTCTTTTTCCAGAAAACGAGCAGATGCTCGATGAGGTCAGACGTGGACAAAGTGGAGGAGAAGATCCGCAGGGGAGACGGCAGAATCGCCACGTCCCTTCTCAGAGGAAGTCAGAACAATAATAATAATAATATTTGTTTTTGTTGTAGTATAAAACTGTATTGTCCGCTTCCATCCTTCTTGTGAAGCACACCGCTGGTTCACATCAAGGTCCAGCGCTCTAACTTGTAATTTCAACTGCTGAAGCAAATTAAATCTTTTAAAAGATAGTCTCCTGCACTTCCTTTAAGAAAATGTCTCCTCTTTCTTTTTGGAAGAGAAGAGATATTGGAGGGGCACTGGTGGAGTTACCGTCTTTAAGAAAAGAAAACGAACACAACAGCCATCAGTCAGATGGGTGCGACGTAACACAAAACTCATCCCCACTATCTTTGGCACAACAGTGCATTCAGATGACTACGGCAAAGCTGCCAGAGAAGAAAACAATACAACAAACATTACCACACTGGTTCAGACCAAGGACATTTCTGTTAAACCACTCTCTGATGTATTTCTCATGCAATATCAAATTAACAAAATGAACGACTAAATAAATTTAAGGCAGTTTATTTTTTACTTAACACTGCCTCAGTAAGTGGCAAATTCAGTCATAGAGTAAAATGACAGAATAAGTACTGTTCTGTTTTTTTATAGCTACGTGTGTCTGTATCCCATTACAGTAGAGTTCAGACACCACTGGATGGTGAGGACATGTGACACTCCTGTAAAATTATGTATGGTTACTGTCATCCATCAAACTGAAACAGTCATCTCTCTCTCTGTCTCGCTCTCTCACACACGTGTATGTATAAAAAGATAATGACAGTCAGAATGCTGTTGTGATGAAATACAAATGGACTGGCAGGGCATCACTAATGTTAGAGTGAATTGAAAAATGTTGTCATGTTTATGCTTACCATCTCTACATTGTTTTAACTCTGTGATGAAAGGAATTTCCTTTTGTCCCCCTCCCCAGATTCTCGAGGTTCTGGGTGGGGGGCTGTAGTCTATTATCACAGGCAACATCCTTGTGAAGGTCTGTTTGATGTTTGATGTAAGTGTCAGGAGATTTATTCTAAAACACTTCTTCAGTTGAGAATCAGAGAGGAGAAACACAGTTTTACTTGTATACAAGGGCAGCACAGAGCACCCGCAGTGAGAGTGAGGGCTCTGTGACACGCGCTCTGAGACTGCCCTGGCCTTTATTTATACATCAGTGGGTGTTTGTTCCTTACATTGGAATGTGGATGTTTAGGTGTGTGTGTGTGTGTGTGTGTGTGTGTGTGTGTGTGTGGTCAAAGCATGACCCCATATATGACTTCCCTAAACCTGCTGGCCTGGAAGTCCAGCAGTTCATCTAAACAAAATGCACTTAGCCTAAAACAGGCATAGATACGTTTATCCTATCATAAAACAATAAGACAAGGTATGACCTCTCCCATGCTCCCAGGATGTGGGTTTGAATGCCAGAACACCCTGGAAATGCACACAAACCTCCTAGGATAAGACATTCTTTCAATATACTATCAACTACATACTTCTAAACACAAATGATTACATGCAGCATTCTAACATAAGTAAACCTATATAATTAAAAGACTATACTGACATTATATTGACATTCTATTGACAGTAAGCTTCCTACCTAGCAGGAGGTTACACACACACACACACACACACACACATTCTTACATACATACAGAAGTTCACACATATACATACAATGCCTTGTCTTAGAACCATGTGGGCGTTGCCTTGCTGTGATGTGTATTGTGTGAACTGTTTTCCCAATAAAAGGCAGCGAGAGGAGGCCGGATTTTTTCGTGGTCATTTTCGTGGTAGACACCAACGAGGCCTCCCTTGCAAGTAAATCGATCGATCGCTGACTGTCTTGTTTTCTTCATGATGAATAAGTCTCTAAACCAGCGGGGCTTGTGGAAACACAGACCCAACAACTAACATGATGGATTATCGCTACTGCACCTCAGATGAAACTGGAATTTATAAATATAACTCAAGGATGCGCACACGCACATGCGCGCACACACACACACACACACACACACACACACACACACACCAGGCCTCCTGTCCAACCATATCTCAACCTTTACATTTCCATCTGCTTTACACAGCTAGTGTCAAATGCCAAGACAAGACCAGGATGGTGGAACAAAGATACCATGACAAACACAAAGACAAGGGAGAGAGGGAAGAGTGGAAGCTCAGCTAGACATCAGGGAGCTGAAATACTGAGTGTAGAAAATCAACTCAAACAGGAAGGAGAGAGCAAGGAATATGAGAATCTGTTATAAAGTCAGAGGGAGAGGAGAGCTGTTTTCACTGCTGCTGTACTAACGGCAGATCATACGCTGTATTACCTTCTACTACAATATACAATATCAGGTTTGATAAAGTCACACTTCAATGTGTGTGAGTCTACATTGTGTACAATGGTGCATTGATCTAAGCTACAGGAGGCTCAGGGGTTTGATCTACAGTCCTTTTGAGTATAGTGAGAGTCTAGTGCACTTTTAATCTAGGTACAATTAAAAGCTGCCACACGTGTAGAGACCAGTTATCCACAGGTATAGTGAGTTTTCATTCCTATGCAGATGCCACACATCTGTACATCTGTGAACTCCGTTTACTAAACGACTGTATTCAAGACTAGAGATGGCACGATACCACTTTTTAATGTCCGATACCGATTCCGATATCATAAATTTGGATATCTGCCGATACCGATATGAAGCCGATATAGCGTATTTTGTAATCAATAAAACTGTTTTTTATAAATATCTTGCTGCACTTTGTATACGTTCATACTAAAGTTTTAAAAAAGAAGAGACTGAAGCTATTCTGTTATACCTGTATGCAAAAAATACACTGCACCCAAAACATTTTATAGTTCAGCAACACTGATCAATCTAATAAATTTAAACCTACACCATCCTCCCTATTCTGGTATTTTAAAGAGTACTTACCTAACTAATAGGGTTGCAAACTCCCAGCAAAAATATTAGGGAACCACCCTCCGCCCTTAATCGATGTAATCAACTTTAATTTAATGCAAGTGTAAAACAAATGCACAGAAATCTATTATTTTTCTACAATAATTAAATAGATTCAACATCTCTCTTCAACAGAATTGCAGACTGCACAGATGGTATCTTACCAAAGGAAAAACTACTATAGCTTACTAGGCTGTATATTAGACTTATTAGTTACTATATACAATAATGGATTTCTATACATTTAATCAGATGACCACTTTTGTTGTAAGATTCAGATAATTATTTATTCAAAGTTTTTAAATGACATAACAAAGAAAAGAATTTCTTTGTGCCCCCCTTTCCCTGTTAATGCCCAACCTGGCCCCCGACAAAACTTTGCTAGACCCGCCCCTGCACAGTTACCAGCTGTCAGCTACATAGAAAAGGATCCTGGTGTTATTTGTCTCTCAGAAACAGCTCATAACTTCCCTTCAACTCATTCATGTCACCTAAAAGGTAAACCTGTTTCTCCATCACCTGTTCAGCTCTGATGATTCAGTGAGGACATCTCCTGGTTTCATCTGCATGTTTCCCTCTCACCTCATATCCAAACTGACATCATGACCAGCAGCTTTACAGCTGTGGCTCCAGCAAACATCAGCTGATACTAGAAAGTAATATTAAATACATTCTAACAACAGCTTATCAAGCTTAAACGTGCTGCTGTTGTTTATCCGCTGGTCTCCTCTTTCCAGCGCAAAGTGGGCGATAAACAAACAAGAAAGACGGGACTTGCGGCAGAAAAGTCGATCAGCTGATCATTGATCAGTTTCATGTTTGAAGTAATAACAGGAGAGGGAGGGGGAGTGAATGAGAGAGGTAGATGCAACTGCGCAGCAAAGACAGAATAACTCCAGCTTTGTGTCTATTTTTTAATTCTAGCTGAAGTACAGGACAAATCGCTTCCTTTTCACCTCAATATTTCACCTCACTACAGGCCTGTTGCACTTACGCCTGTAGTGATGAAGTGCTTTGAGAGACTGGTCTGTCAGCACATCAGGGCCAGTCTGCCTCCCACTTTGGACCCCCACCAATTTGCCTACAGGACTAATCGATCCACCGAGGACGCTATCACCATAGCGCTCCACACTGCGCTGAGTCACCTGGAGCACAGAGGAAGCTATGTGAGAATGCTCTTTCTGGACTTCAGCTCAGCATTTAATCATATCATCCCGGAGATCCTGGTCCAGAAACTGTCTCACCTGGGACTCTCCACCCCCATCTGCCTCTGGATCAAGGACTTCCTGACAAACAGACCACAGTCTGTCAGACTCGGCCCCCACCTGTCCAGCACCATCACACTCAGCACCGGGTCTCCACAAGGATGTGTTCTGAGTCCCCTCCTGTTTACGCTCTACACATCCGACTGCTCCCCTACCCATCTCTCAAACACCATCATAAAGTTTGCGGACGACACCACTGTGGTTGGACTCATCTCAAGGGGGGATGAGTCGGACTACAGAGATGAGGTCAACAGATTGACTGAGTGGTGTTCAGTTAACAACCTCCAACTGAACACCACGAAAACTAAAGAACTCATCTTGGACTTCAGGAAGGTCAGAACAGACCCGGCCCCACTTTACATTCACGGGAACCGTGTGGAGAGGGTACATTCCATGAGGTTTCTGGGCGTGCAGATCTCTGATGATCTCTCCTGGACTGCAAATACCACTGCAGTGGTAAAAAAGGCCCAGCAGCGTCTCCACTTTCTGAGAGTGCTCAGGAGGAACAACCTGGAGGAGAGGCTGCTGGTGACATTCTACAGAGCCACCATAGAGAGCATCCTAACGTACGGCATAACAACATGGTATGCAGGGTGCTCAGCTGCAGACAGGAAAGTACTGCAGAGGGTCATCAACACAGCCCAGAAGATCACTGGCTGCTCTCTGCCCAGCCTGGAGGTCATTGCAAACTCTCGGTACCTCAGCAGAGCTGGCAATATCATCAAGGACCATTCTCACCCCAGCAATCAACTGTTTGAACTATTACTGTCAGGCCGACGGTACAGGTCACATAAAACCAGGACAAACAGATTCAGGGATAGCTTCTTTCCCAGAGCTATCACCGTTGTAAATAAGCACAAAAACAATTGAACCTGCTTAGCCATACCATACTGTCATACTGTCATTATATTATGCTGCTATTCATACTGTCATTATATTAATGCTGCTATCCTGTATATATCGTACTTACTTTTGGAAGTACTTACGTTTGTTTTATTGTACCTTTTATATTTTACATTTATATTTATTATTGCATTTTGCACCAAGGGAGTGGCACTCCAATTTCATTGTACCCTGTACAATGACAATAAAGGCTATTCTATTCTATTCTAATATGGAACTCCGACGGCCAGTCCAGCTGTGGCTCCATATATCAGTTGTTAAGGTTAACGTGGAAATACTATGCAAACATTCAGGGATGAACTTACACCCTTGCTTTACTTCTCTGGGATAGTTTTCTCCGAGATGAAATGCCGCGGTTAGGAAGCATGTAGCGAGGCTCCAAATGCTCCAACAGACCGCCGACAGGTCTCGCAGACAACAGCCGCTCTATCACGTGACACATACTGCTCCGATGCCCCGAGCTGGGTTACGCCAAGTAGCGTGTTTTGTGAGGTGCTTTTGTGATACTTCGGATCGGATTACATTTTTTATTTCTCTCCGATATCCGATCCAGTAATTTAGGTCAGTGTCGGACTGATACCGATACGTAATATTGGATCGGTCCATCTCTATTCAAGACATTAAATGTCAGATGGCAACACTCCTGAGCTTCTTGTCTATAAAGTAAAGCCAACCTTGGCATATTCTGTGACAACCACCTCGGCCTAAATAAGCATGCAAATTCAGCTTGGGAGATTTAGAAAGGTCAGTTCAGAATTTGGGATGCTTTATTGCCACCCAGACAAGTACAAGTACATTTACTGTGTACACCAAAAATAAAATGACATCAAGTAAGCCGACACACTCATTCCTACACACAGGGGTGCTGATTCTAAGGGCCTATGAATGACAGGGAGCCTAGAAAACAGTAGAACAATCAGTTAGTCATTAGGCAGGCTAAACAGATCAAACCTCTGGCTCAGGCTTAACTGGTCGATCTCTACAAGCCCACACTCCTGAGACAGAACCAGCCACACTGATATCTGCAGAAGGAGGGGAGTTCTTGTGTGTACGATTGCACATGCAGTTATGAGGTACTACATATGGTATGTATATATGATAGTTCTGTGGTCCTGAGATTATTACGAGGCAGACTGTGGTAGTTATGGGCTAGGGCCTTTTTCAGAGTTAAATGATGGCTCTTGGGGAAAAAGTGACATTTTCAGCCTGGTAGTGTGGGCTCTGGAGGATCTGTAGAATCTTTTCAATGGCAGCAGCAAGAACAGTTGATGAGAGGGATGAGTTCCATTTTTCAGGCTGTAGGTGGTTTTGTGGAGGCAGTGTGTCCTTAAGATGTTGGTGTGGCGCTGTCACTTGGTGTTCGCTCTCTCTGCGGTAGAGTATCACTTCCTGTTCCTGCTCAAACACAGTGGTGTTTTTTGAGTAGCTTATCTGCTTAGCAATTTAATTAAAAACTTTTAAATACATTCCTTTTTTATAGTATAATCTTCAAGTCTTTCATCTGAAGCACACTTTCTGTGTTGTCACTACCTAATTTATAGCCAAAGTATTCACACACCGTCTCTGTACTGTTTCGCTAACTTAGCTTAGCTCGTAGCCGACTCGTTAGCAGCATGGCTACTTCACCTGTCCCTCCTGCACTTTCCTGCTCATTGTGTCAGATGTTTAGTTACTCCTCGGCCTCCTTTAGCAGTAATGATACCTGTAACAAATGTAGCATATTTGCAGCTCTGGAGGCCAGGATTACTGAATTGGAGACTCGGCTTCGCACCCTTCATTCACCCGTAGCTAGCCAGGCCCCTGTAGCTGGTGCAGCCGAAGATAGCATAGGCCCCTCTAGCTCTTCCCCGGCAGACCCTAAGCAGCTGGGGAAAGAGGGCGGCTGGGTGATGGTGAGGAGGAAGCATAGTCCTAAACAGAAGCCCCAGGTACACCACTGTAGTAGCGGCCGGTAATAAACCAGTCCTCATGAAGAACAGTGCTCTTTAATGAATTCAGCACAGACTAACATCGAAAGGGTAGCAGTAACACACATCACTATCAGCTAGCCATCTAACTCTATTCTCACTCTTAACTTTTACCGACTCCGCTTTACTCTTATTTTGCGACACCACCCTCTAGTGGTGCAATATGATATAAACATTACAGAACACAACATCTCCTCTCTCTTTATAAAAAAGAGTTCACCAAATAGCGTAGTACAGAAATAAAGTAATTCACTGTTTAGCAAATCAAACATACGCTTGTGAACTTGAATGTCGCAATAGTTATAACATCAGAATACTACAAGTAGAAAAGCTAAATAAGCCTGAAATTGTAAAACGAAAAGAAATTATTCCAGTTTTTCCATTACAATTTTTCTTAGTGCATTGGTGACAGGAAATCAGTTCTTCTTAAACCCAAAATAGAACAAGTAATGACATTTCTCTAATGTCCTTTTTCAAGCAACATATTATGGTACAATATAGTCTTTGTGCCAGCGAGGTTTGTACTTGACGCGTGGCAGTCTTCTGGCAGTAGGTGAGCCAGTCTGAGTGTGGTGCAACCTAGCAGTGTCAGCGTTCTTTTCAGTCCCTGGGCGACAGCGTGCTAGATGAGTGGCATTCCAAATCTTTCCATCACTCAGGAAGAAGGCATTCGAGCCTTTGGCTTTTGTTACTGTTACAGGAGGGGTAAATCTGGGATGTCCTTTAGGAACATGGTGGGGTTTCCTTATCCTCACACTCTCTCCTGGTAGAAAAGAAGGTTTCCGTGCGTGACGCCTACCATCAGTGTAACGTCGCATTTTCAACTGATATTTCTGAACTGAGTGACGTGCAACGTCATCCAGTGGAGACACAGCAGGAGGCAAAGGGAGTACATCCAGTTTAGTACGCATCTTCCTGCCATACAGGAGTTCATAGGGAGAGAGGGAAGTAGTTGCATGCGGTGTTGCACGGTAAACTTGAAGCCAATCCAGCACAGTCGCCTTCCATGGTTTTGACTGCTGGATTGCTGTCTGGATACAGGTGCGGAGGGCACGATGAAACCGTTCGATTGCTCCGTTTGCAGCTGGGTAGTAGACAGATGTTCTGCTGTGGGAGATGCCTCTATTCTGGAGGAATGAGGTGAACATTACGGAGGTGAACTGTGTACCATTGTCAGTTACGATGTTCTCTGGGTTGCCATGACGACTGAAGACAGATGAGAGGAACTGAATGACATCATCAGTAGTAGCAGAAGGTGAAAAGGCAAGCTCAGGCCATTTGGAGTAGTAGTCAGTCAATGTTATGACGTATCTACAAGCAGGTATTGCAGTATCAAAAGGCCCAACAATGTCAAGACCAAGTTTTTTCCACGGTCCATCAGGCAGTGGGACGGGTTGGAGAGGAGCAGGATTAGTATGCGCAGTTTTGTCATTGGACTGGCAAAGGAGGCATGAGGTTATGGCAGACTGAACTTGTGAGTCCATTTTTGGCCACCAGTAGAGATCTCTTAATCTTTGTTTTGTGCGCACAATCCCTTGGTGACTTTCATGTGCCAGTGCAATCAGTTTAGGTCTCACTGAAAGTGGTGCAATGAGCCTTGAGCCTCTGAGAACATAATCACTTAGGGTTGAGAGTTCATTACGGATTTTGTAGTAAGGTGCAAGCGTGACATCAAGTGCTTTGATTGAGGCAGGCCAGCCACTTTGTATTTGTGAACGCAAAGCAACCAGTTCAGGGCAAGTTGAACAGGCAGAGTCAAAGTCCGCAACTGGAAGAGAGGACATGGCAGCAGAAACTTGGGCTACCATTTCATGATCTGCATCCGATGTGGGATGGGAAGAAACAGGCAGGGGCAGGCGAGAGAGACAGTCAGCTGTATAGTTCTGAGAACCTGGACGGTAAATAACATCATAGTCAAAACACAAGAGGCGAGCAGACCAGCGGGCGATGCGCATTCCAGCCCTATTAATCCCTTTGGTGCTCAGCAGTGTTGTCAGAGCTTGGTGGTCTGTCCGCAGAGTAAAACGTCGGCCCCACAAGTACGTTCTCCATTTCTCTGCAGCCCACACACAAGCATAAGCTTCTTTTTCAACAGTTGAGTACTTTTGTTCTGTTGCAGACAGTGTGCGGGAAGCAAAGGCCACAGGTTTTTCTGTGCCATCAGGTTGCACTTGAGCAAATACAGCACCCAGCCCATAGTCACTTGCATCAGTAGAGATCACAACACGCAAGGCAGGGTCAAACAGTGCCAGTGCAGGACTATTCACCAGGAGGTTTTTTACTTCTTCAAAGCTCGCTTGTGCATCTGAAGTCCATGTGAAGGTGTTCTTGTCGTTAGCACAGGCACGCATAGGGGCTACAACAGTTGCAAAGTTTGGCAAGAACTTGGAGTACCATGACACCAAGCCCAGGAAGGATCTCAGAGCAACAGCATCAGATGGGGGAGGGGCTCTCAAAACAGCATCAATATGCTCCTCATCAGGAAGAATGCCATCAGCAGTGACAACATGGCCTAGGAAGCGTAGCGATGTCTTCCTAAAATGGCATTTGTTTTCGTTGAGCACAAGTCCAGCATCTTTGAGCTTCTGCAGGACAGTGCTAAGGTTTTGGTCATGCTCAGCTGCACTTTTACTGTAGACAATAAGGTCATCAAGGTAGTTTTGGACACCTGGGAGGTCTTTAAGGATTTCAGCCATCATTTTCTGAAAAGCTGAGGGGGCAGAGGCCAGTCCATAAGGTACTCTGCAGAATCTGAAGAGTCCATCATGTGTAATGAATGCTGTCAAATCTCTGCTATCTTCATGCAGGGGCAGCTGGTAGTATGCATTCGCAAGATCAATTGTAGAAAACATCTTTGCACCCTGTAAGCTGGCAAACAGTTCATCTACATGAGGTAAGGGGTAGCAATCAGTGATTACAGCTTTGTTTGGTTCACGGAGGTCTGCACACAGCCTCATTCCACCAGTTTTCCGTCCTGTCACAACAATTGGGGATACCCATGGTGATGCATCAATCCGTTCAATGACACCAGCTTTGAGTAAACGATCCAGTTCTGCTGAAACTGAAGCCCTCACAGCAAACGGGAGACGTCGCAGCTTCTGACGCACAGGTTTGACTGTTGGGTCAACTTTCACTTTATGCACAAAGGCACGCACACAGCCAATATCTGGGGCAGCAGGGATGCAAGAAGCAGGTGATGGGTTTGTAGACATCACAGAAGCAGTAGGATCAGTACATGGAGGTAGAACAGTATTGCCTGCAATGCTGACATTCAGCGCTTCCATCAGATCTCTTCCAAGAAGAGGAGTTCCTTTTCTTACAACAAAGAACACAGCTGAGGCGGATGCATTTCCTCTGGTCACTGTGACTTGCAGGCAGCCTAACACAGAGATTGTTTTCTTTGTGTATGTAACTAGTTGAAGGTCAGGTGGTTTTAGTGGCGTATCACTGAAGTGCTCTTCGTAGATATTGCTAGGCAGGATAGAAACTGCAGAACCTGTGTCCACAATCAGTTCAATGTCCTTAGCTGATGAGGTAGGTGTGCTCACATTTATGCTGCATTGCAATCCTTTTGATGCATGAGAAGGATCTGTTAAGTAAAGGACTGTGAGTTTTGGTAAATGGACTTCCCGTACATCTCTTGTCTTGGATGAGCAGCAGACACGAGCAAAATGTCCAATTTTATGACACAGTTTACAAGTAACTTTGGCAGCAGGACACTGACGAAAGTTGGCTAAATGAGTGTTTGAACCACATCTAAAACAGTTCTTAGATGTTTTTGTTGCATGAGATGGCTTTGCAGGGTGAGCATTGTATTTATGTTTCCTCTGCATGGAGTGCGAGTGAGACTGCACAGCTTGGACTGGAGTACAGCTGTCTGCAGCTATGGATTTAGCTTGTTGAACTGCAGATTCCATTTGTGTTGCCAGTGTAACAGCTTTATCTAGTGTCAAATCAGGTTCAAGTAAGAGTCTTTCTCTTATGCTGGGGCTAGACACATGTTCAACTAGCTGATCACGGATCATTTCTTCTGTCCTGTCATCAAACTCACATTTAGAAGCAAGGTCACGCAAGCTGGCCACATACTGGATAACAGTCTCATGTGAAGCTTGTGTTCGCTTTCTGAAAGCATGTCTTTCCACAACAACATTTACCTTGGGTGAAAAGTGTTGTTCTAGGGCAGTAACAGCAGAGGCGAAAGTGTCACCTGTGTTTGGCAGTGAGTAGAAAATCCTTTGTCCCTCTGTTCCCAAGCAGTGAAGTAAAGTAGCTCTTCTTCGTGCTTCAGGCCAAGCATTCCCTGTTGCATTGATCACAAGCAAATAATTGTTGAACATACGCATCCACATGTTAAAGGGCAAAGCAGGATCTCCAGGGCAAGGCAAAAACATCGGCGGCGGATGGACGTTTGCAGCCATGACGACTCAGCAAAAAAATCAAAAGCAGAAAAAAACACGCAGGGTTACTCGTCGCCAAAATGTAGTAGCGGCCGGTAATAAACCAGTCCTCATGAAGAACAGTGCTCTTTAATGAATTCAGCACAGACTAACATCGAAAGGGTAGCAGTAACACACATCACTATCAGCTAGCCATCTAACTCTATTCTCACTCTTAACTTTTACCGACTCCGCTTTACTCTTATTTTGCGACACCACCCTCTAGTGGTGCAATATGATATAAACATTACAGAACACAACAACCACCAACCTGTTCATGTGTCTAACCGTTTTTCCCCACTCGGCGACACACCCGCCGGGGGTCAAACTCTGGTAATTGGTGATTCTGTTCTCAGACATGTGAAGCTAGAGACACCGGCAACCATAGTCAATTGTCTTCCAGGGGCCAGAGCAGGCGACATTGAAGGAAATTTAAAACTGCTGGCTAAGGGTAAACGTAAATACAGTAAGATCATAATTCACGTCGGGAGTAATGACACCCGGTTACGCCAATCGGAGGTCACTAAAATCAATATTGAATCGGTGTGTAACTTTGCCAAAACAATGTGGGACTCTGTAGTTTTCTCTGGTCCCCTCCCCAATCAGACCAGGACTGACATGTTTAGCCGCATGTTCTCCTTAAATTGCTGGCTGTCTGAGTGGTGTCCCAGAAACGATGTGGGCTTCATAGATAATTGGCAAACCTTCTGGAGGAAACCTGGTCTTGTTAGGAGAGATGGCATCCATCCCACTTTGGATGGAGCAGCTCTCATTTCTAGAAATATGGACCAATTTATTAACCTCCCCAAAATATGACTATCCAGAGTTGGGACCAGGAAGCAGAGTTGCAGTCTTACACGCCTCTCTGCAGCTTCTCTCCTCCTGCTACCCCCCCAAAAACCCATCTCCACTGAGACTGTGTCAGCTCCCAAACAGACAAAAAACAAACTAAAAACCAGCAATAAACAACTTAAACATAAAAAAAAATCACAAAGAAAGAACAACACAGTATCCACATCTGAACCAAAGAGTAAAACAGTGAAATGTGGATTATTAAATATTAGGTCTCTCTCCTCCAAGTCTCTGTTAGTACATGACTTAATAATTGATCAACAAATCGATTTACTCTGCCTTACAGAAACCTGGTTGCAGCAGGATGATTATGTTAGTTTAAATGAATCAACACCCCCGAGTCATTCTAACCACCAGAAACCTCGAACCACAGGCCGAGGGGGCGGTGTGGCAGCAATTTTTCACACCAGCCTATTAATTAACGAAAGACCAAGACAGACTTTTAATTCATTTGAAAGCCTGATGCTTAGCCTTGCCCACCCCAGCTGTAAAACTCAGAAACCAGTCTTACTTGTTATCATCTATCGTCCACCTGGGCCTTACACAGAGTTTCTCTCTGATTTCTCAGACTTTTTATCTGATTTAGTGCTCAGCTCAGATAAAATAATTATTGTGGGTGATTTTAACATCCATGTAGATGCTAAAAATGACAGCCTCAACATGGCATTTAATCTGTTATTAGACTCAATTGGCTTCTCTCAAAATGTAAAAGAACCCACCCACCACTTTAATCACACTCTAGATATTGTTTTAACATATGGCATAGAAACTGAACATTTAACAGTGTTTCCTGAAAACCCTCTGCTGTCTGATCATTTCCTGATAACATTTACATTTACAATAATTGATTACACAGCAGTGGAGAGTAGACTTTATCACAGTAGATGTCTTTCTGAAAGTGCTGTAACTAAGTTTAAGAATATAATCCACCCACTGTTATCATCTTCAATGCCCTGTACCAACATAGAGCAGAGCAGCTATCTGAACGCTACTCCAACAGAGGTCGATTATCTTGTTAATAATTTTACCTCCTCACTACGTACGACTCTGGATACTGTAGCTCCTGTGAAAACTAAGGTCTCAAATCATTTTAGTACCATCGATGTTAAGTTAGACTCTTTTTCTCCAATTGATCTTTCTGAGTTAACTTCAATAATTACTTCCTCCAAACCATCAACGTGTCTTTTAGACCCCATTCCTACAAAACTGCTCAAAGAAGTCCCTCCATTAATTAATGCTTCAATCTTAAATATGATCAACCTATCTCTAATAATCGGCTATGTACCACAGGCCTTCAAGCTGGCTGTAGTTAAACCTTTACTTAAAAAGCATCTCTAGACTCAGCTGTCTTAGCTAATTATAGGCCAATCTCCAACCTTCCTTTCATATCAAACATCCTTGAAAGAGTAGTTGTCAAACAGCTAACAGATCATCTGCAGAGGAATGGCTTATTTGAAGAGTTTCAGTCAGGTTTCAGAGCTCAGCACAGCACAGAAACAGCTTTAGTGAAGGTTACAAATGATCTTCTTATGGCCTCTGACAGTGGACTCATCTCTGTGCTTGTCCTGCTAGACCTCAGTGCAGCGTTCGATACTGTCGACCATAATATCCTATTAGAGCGATTAGAACATGCTGTAGGTATTACAGGTACTGCACTGCAGTGGTTTGTATCATATCTATCTAATAGACTCCAATTTGTACATGTAAATGGAGAGTCCTCTTCACACACTAAGGTCAATTATGGTGTTCCACAGGGTTCAGTGCTAGGACCAATTCTGTTTACATTATACATGCTTCCCTTAGGCAGCATCATTAGAAGACATAGTATACATTTTCACTGCTATGCAGATGACACCCAGCTCTATCTGTCCATGAAGCCAGGTAACACACACCAATTAGTTAAACTGCAGGAATGTCTTAAAGACATAAAGACCTGGATGGCCGCTAACTTTCTGCTTCTTAATTCAGATCAAACTGAGGTTATTGTACTCGGCCCTGAAAATCTTAGAAATATGGTATCTAAGCAGATTCTTACTCTGGATGGCATTACCTTGGCCTCCAGTAATGCTGTGAGGAACCTTGGAGTCATTTTTGACCAGGACATGTCCTTCAATGCACATATTAAACAAGTATGTAAGACTGCTTTCTTCCATTTGTGCAACATCTCTAAAATTAGAAATATCCTGTCTCAGAGTGATGCTGAAAAACTAGTTCATGCATTCATTACTTCCAGGCTGGACTACTGTAATTCATTATTATCAGGATGTCCTAAAAACTCCCTGAAAAGCCTTCAGTTAATCCAAAATGCTGCAGCAAGAGTCCTGACAGGGACTAGAAAGAGAGAGCAGATTTCTCCTGTTTTGGCTTCCCTTCATTGGCTTCCTGTTAAATCCAGAATTGAATTCAAAATCCTGCTCCTCACATACAAGGTCTTAAATAATCAGGCCCCATCTTATCTTAATGACCTCATAGTACCATATCACCCTATTAGAGCACTTCGCTCTCACACTGCAGGCTTACTTGTTGTTCCTAGAGTATTTAAAAGTAGAATGGGAGGCAGAGCCTTCAGTTTTCAGGCCCCTCTTCTGTGGAACCAGCTTCCAGTTTGGATTCAGGAGACAGACACTATCTCTACTTTCAAGATTAGGCTTCAAACTTTCCTTTTTGCAAAAGCATATAGTTAGGGCTGGACCAGGTGACCCTGAATCCTCCCTTAGTTATGCTGCAATAGACGTAGGCTGCCGGGGATTCCCATGATGCCTTGAGTTTTTCCTTTCCAGTCACCTTTCTCACTCACTATGTGTTAATAGACCTCTCTGCATCGAATCATATCTGTTATTAATCTCTGTCTCTCTTCCACAGCATGTCTTTATCCTGTTTTCCTTCTCTCACCCCAACCGGTCGCAGCAGATGGCCCCGCCCCTCCCTGAGCCTGGTTCTGCCGGAGGTTTCTTCCTGTTAAAAGGGAGGTTTTCCTTCCCACTGTCGTCAAAGTGCTTGCTCATAAGGGGTCATATGATTGTTGGGTTTTTCTCTGAATCTATTATTGTACGATCTACTGCAAATTATAAAGCGGCTTGAGGCGACTAATGTTGTGATTTGGCGCTATATAAATAAAATTGTATTGAATTGAATTATCACTTTTAATTATTATTTTATATTTAATTATTGATGACTTGTTGATCTGCTTTTCATTTTTAATTTTCTTTATCCCTCCTTTTGATCTCCTTGCAGTGCCAGGATTCCTATATCGAATGTTTATTTTTATGTCTTCTTAAGTGTTTTATTTTCTATTTATTTCCAATCTTGTCTTTTTCACTAATGGTAAGTCTTATCATTAGTGGCTACTTAAACACAATGAACAAAAAATGCCAAAGAGGATCAGGGTTAGTTAACGCTCCTATTGTTCATTTTTGTAAGTGGCTTGTCATAAATCAATGATGTAGCATAAATCGGCTGCCTGGACACATCGGATTGTTTTTCCCCGTGTATCAGACAGTTCAGTAGCTCCAGACCTCCACTCCCGTCCACCACTGATATAAAAACCATATGTATGTATTTATGGCTTACTGGACAATATTTCAATGTTAGAAACAAGTTATATGGATATTAGAAGACTTTTTAGAACAAAATGTTCAATACCACATTCTTCTGTCTATCTTCGTGTGATGCTGACCTGGTGAGAAAATGAGGTGAAAAGGACGCGGGATTGTCTTGTTCAGAAAAAAGCGGCATGGATCCTCCCATCAGCCAAAGCCTGAAAGACACGATGATCACTACCTGCAGGATAGAGGAGAGAAACATCTCAGCAAGCCACTCCTTTTTAAAGTCTTTCCAGGGATTGTGAGTCTACAGCAGGTAAAAAAAAGGTATTGAACATATCACCAATTTTTTACGTAAATATCTTTCTAAAGGTGACATGGAATTCTCATCAAATGTTGGAAACAGCCTGTCCAGACCACACACACAAAGACATTAAACCATAAATTATGTGTAATCATTTCCATTCATCCTTCCTTCAATTATATGAACCATGCCAGTGTCATATTCTGAAAAACAGCCCCACACCTCCAAACTTTTCTTTTGATGTTGTGTTTTGGTTATTTTTGATCTGCAAACATGGCGTGTATTATGGCAAAGAGTTCAGAGTTTACCAGACCATTCTTCTAGGATTTCACAGGCTTATTTAAATGTTGCTCAACAAACTTTAAAGGTTGCTTTTGCGTGGTGGGTGTGCATACTTGCCAAGGCACTTGACTGCATCACTTATTGTTTTCTTTAAAACAAGACCAGTCATTACCTGCGGATTCCAGGTATTTCTGCAGCTCTCCACAAGTGCTCCTTGGCTCTTGGATAACTGAGAGTTCTATTCACTCCTCTGTCTGAAATATGGCTGGGAGGATCTGGTCACAGCCAGTTTATGGTGAAATGATGTCTTCCCACTTCCCAGTTATAGATCCAACACTGCTCAATGGGACATTCAGTGTTTAATCATTTCTTCTGTAACAATGCCATCAGCATGTTGTGAAGGTCATAGGAGAGCTCAGCGGTTTTACCCGTCGTGAGATGTTTCTTGTGCAACACCTTGGTAATGTCGCACCATTTACAGGCCATCAGTTGGAACTGAAGCAGCTGATGTTCATTTGCACTAAGTGGCAGGACTGCTTTCTAATTACTGATAGATTTCAGCTGATGTCATGAATTTCCATGGCTTTTTGCACCTTCCCTGTACAATACTTTCTCCCTGTGTCTTTTCACATTATTACACATATAGTGTTCCCTCGTTTATTGCGGGAGTTACATTCTAAAAATAAAAAGCAATAGGTGACAGCTTTATTTTTTAAAATTATTATAGATGTTTTAAGGCTGTAAAATCCCTCACTACACCCTTTATACACGTTTTTCAGACAGGCATGAACATTTTCACACTTTTCTCTCTTGTTTAAACTCTCAAAGTTCAAACCTTCGTAGAAAAATAAGCCCAGTATTATAGAATGAAACCAAAGATCAAACCCTGTTTTCAGGCCAACAACACGGGAACAGAGCAGCTGCCAGAGGATTCAACATTAATGAATCAATGGTACGGAAGTGGAGGAAGCAAGAAGAATGAGTTGAGTAAAGTTTGCCTTATCTGACTGTTTTGTTTCGCTTAATGCACCATATAATCCGAAAAATAGGGTAACTAGCATGTCCAGAAGTCCAACTTTTTGTGCGATGGATAGCATCTTCCTCTGCCCTTTGGGTGCAACTGCAGGAGCCTTTGACGGTGCAAAATGTTTCGTCGACATTGTTGTGTTTGTTGGAGAGAAAACTTACAAACATACAGTACAGCACCTCAGAGTCACACTGCTGGGATCGAAGATTTATGTAAATTTGACAAGCTGAACGCATTCTGGAGACACGGCACAAGATTGATTGACAATTGTCTACAGCCAATCAGGATGCAGAACACAATGGCTGATTAGGTCCCACACCCGCTTTCACACCTTGGCTCGTGTGATTAGAGGATCACCAGGGGGTCCTTTGTCCCTCTTTGGGGGGACACTCCCACTGGGTTTAAATCTGGGACTCTCGGCCATTTGACCTTAGAACTGAAGAAGCTTCTTGGATGAGAGGTGAAACGTCTTCAAGCAACTTAAAGAAGTCCAGACGCTTTTCTTTGCAAATTAACATAGAACATTGGTGAAGTGTTTGATACTTACTTTACCTGATATATATATATACACTGCAAAGCTATGCACACACAAATACTCACATAGCTGGTGATAAGGCAGGCTCGTTTGATGAAGGGGCTACAGATGTGGAGGAGCTCCCTGAGTGTAGAACTAGACAGGTGACTGTGAGTCAGAGACAGACAGACAGATAATAGGTCAGACAAACTATATCCTTTATCTATTTAAAACTTTATTGTTTTCTTTATTGAAAACAATAAAGTTGGCAAAGTTAGAATTAAAAAAAAAAGAAAAAAAAAGGTGTCTATGATAGACTCCATTTTTAACGGCAAAGTTATAGTTTCTGGCAGGGGTGGGCACCGAGGGCCGGTGTCCCTGCAGGTTTTACATGTGTCCTTGAACCAACACAGCTGATTTAAATGGCTAAATTATCTCCTCAACATGTCCTGATGTTCTCCAGAGGCCTGGTAACGAACTAATCATGTGATTCAGGTGTGTTGACCCAAGGTGAGATCTAAAACCTGCAGGGACACCGGCCCTCGGGGCCTGGAATTGCCCACCCCTGGTTTATGGGAATAAACTAAGAGCAAAAAATAGCAAAAAAAGGGAAATAAAAACAGGAATTATGTATAATGTCAGTTCCAAAAAAAAGTTGACTGCAAATATCTTTTTAAAAACCAAACACTTTTTTTTAGCCACGTTTATTTTTCTAATTTTTTCTATTTAAAATGTGTTTGATTTAACTTCGGTGTGCCATGTACGCTTTCGAAGCATTGTTTCAGTTTAAGCATTTATTGGTTTTCTGTCCTACTGTAAATGAAAAATTGATTTTTGAGATTTTCAGGCCATTGCATTTTGTTTTAAAAATATCATAACATTTTTTATTGGTGTATTTATACACCTCACTTTATGTCAATGTGTGTCTATGTATTATATCATTATTAACATGTCCAAAACGTGGCCAAATTACACAATGATCGCAGCAAGAAATTGGAAGTGTAGTAAGTGTAGTGTAGTAAGCAGATTTCAACTTTCCAACAGTCTTTGCAATAACCATTTGTGACATATAGAAACACCTGTTGGTACTTTATAAATGTATTGCATGTATCAAGGTCAAGGTAACTTTATTTATACCCATAGGGAAGGTAAATTTGCTTTACAGAAAAATGATAGCATTTGGCATCCCTTCAAAAACACACATACCTAGTAAAAATATAAACCTCACTGTAGCATATAGTAATAGTAATTTAATGTTTTGATTCAAAAACAGTTCTTATTTAATTCAGTGACAGCAACAGGGACAAAGCTGTTTTTATAACGCTTTGTCCTGCATCTTGGAAACACAAACCTCCGTCCTGAGGAAAGAAGCTGAAATTCACCCCTTAGAGGATGGCAACCATTTTTAAGGATTGATAAAGCCATCCTCTGTACCTGCTTAGAGTACAGGGAGGCTAAACAAGACTGTGGCTCACCTATCAGACGACTGGACCATCTCACTATCTGATTTAGAGAGTTTTTCTCTGTGACAGAGGTCTGACCGAACCATGCCACCAAACAAAAGGATAAAACAGACTCAATAAAAGAACGATAAAACAAAGTTAAAATTTTTCGGTCAATGTGGAAATGAGCAAGTTTCCTGAGGCAATAGAGGTGCTGGTGACCCTTTTTACAAACTGATTTGCAATTCTGATCAAAGTTCAGTTTTTCATTGATTATGGTCCCAAGATATTTATATGATTGTACTTGCTCTATTTTCTGACCTTTAATTAAAGTGACTCCGTGCCCATTTTGTTGTTTCCTAAAATCAATAACCACATGTTTAGTTTTAGATATGTTCAACTGGAGATAAAACTCCTCACACCACTGAACAAAGTCATCAATGACTGGACCGTGGCCAGTTTCACCCTCTTTCAGTAAGCTGACAATAACAGAGTCATCTGCATATTTAATGATGGCCCTGTTTTCATGTCTGCTCTGACACGTTTGTATAGAGAATGAATAATAAGGGCGATAAGACGCACCCTTGAGGAGAACCTGTGGAGGAGAACACTGGGTCAGACAGAATCCCGTTTATTCTTACTCTTCGTGATCTGTCAGCTGTGGGCCACCTTCGGCGCCAGCTGTGGGCTCAAGGCTGGAGCCGAACAAAAACTCCCTGATAACGACTGTGTTTAGACTGTTCCTCCCATCCCATGCAAGGCCACCTGGGTTGGCTAGAAGACTGTTTACTTAGCCTGGCAGGGCGAAGGACACTGTCTCAGCTGAACTCTGGACACGCACACACATACATATACACTGATATGCACACACAATGCAGAGAAAAATTTCCCCACGGGGATCAATAAAGTGTACATTATTATTATTATTATTATTATTATTATTATTATTATTACACTCATCCCCCTTCCCTTTCCAAACGCCTTCGATGCTTGTCTCCTGCTGGGGAACACGGCGGGTCTGAGCCCGCGCTGGAATGGTAGTGTTGGGCAGGGCGGCTGCTGTGTTCGCTTCGCATTACTCCTCACCCCCTACCCAACACTGTGGCTTGTCACGTGTTCCATAATGTTGTGCTGAGGACATTTATGTGCTTTTTTTGTGCAGAGGAGTTTTTTTTGTTTCCTGTTCTCATGCTGTCCTCCCATGGGAGCCCAGCATCAGTAGAGGTCTCTTTTTTTCCTCTTGTACTTTCCCATTGTAGTGTACATTTCAGTGTTTTTTTCTGTAACGCTACCGATATCCGACTTGTATCCCCATGTAATGTCTGTGTTGTGTATGTAAGGTCGGGTGGGGGGTCCCATTTCACTGCAGGGCAACCTGCATGTGGCGAATAAAGCCTTGATTGATTGATTGATTGAAATCTAAAATCCAGCCCACCAGGTTTTTCCTGATTTCAAACTGTTCTAAAAGTCTTTTAATTAAAATATGGGGCTGTATTGTATTAAAAGCCGAAGAAAAGTCAATGAAAAGAAGTCTTGCAAAAGTCCCTTTACTCTCTACATGTTTAAGAATCAGATTTAGTAAAGTCAAAAGTGCGTCCTCCACTCCTCTATTGGGCCTATATGCAAACTGCATTGGATCCCGCTGATGTTCAGTCTCTTTCATAATCACATTTCTGATGATTTTTTCAAAGACTTTCATTACAACTGAAGTGAGGGCAACAGGCCTGAAGTCATTTAGAATTTTTGGACGACTAGATTTAGGGACAGGAACCACGACTGCTTCTTTCCAAAGAGAGGGCACATGTTGTGTTTGCTAGGATTTATTACAAATAACCTGAAATATAGGACTTCAGTTCTATATTAAGTTCTTCAGCACAAGATTTAATTAGGCGGCCACTAATATTATCAGGACCCTGGCTCTTGTTCACATTAACTGTATGAAAGGCCTTTTTGACATCGCTGAGTTCAATGATAAAGTGCTGAGTATCTCTCAGTTTCTGTTTCAGTTCCAAAATATCCTCGCTAAAATCAGAAGAACTAAAACGAGCATAAAACATATTTAAAGCATTTGCAAAATCTCTGTTCGAATTAAAACCATCTAAAATGATCTGACTGCTGCTCTGGGGATTTTGAAACCCTGCTATGGTTTTCATACAAGTCCAGGCAGACCCAAAATTTTTTGCAGCAAATTTGCTTTCAAGAAGGTTTTTGTAGCTCTGTTTGCTTTCAAGATCTCGATTTTCAGTTCCTTGGTGGCTGTCTGAAAATCAGTAACAGCCCCCTCTTTAAAAGCCTGTCTCTTTTTCTTTAAACAGGATTTGACACTTTTAGTGACCCATGGCTTATTGTTAGCGTAGACTTTAACGCGCTTACGGGGTATAATCATGTCTTTACAAAATACTGCATAAGAGCTTGTTCACTTCCTGTTTAATAACATCAGGTGTACACCTCTAATAAAACATCTGAAGATCCAAGGGGCATCACGCTCTGTTACAGGCACAAATTAGACTGCTCGTATTATTTTCAAACACTGTTTAAAAAAGCTGTTTCTCTCTGAAGGTCTGACACTTTTTATTAGATTTTTTTTATTTCATACCGCACTATTCCTACAAGTCCAAAGCAAGTCTTTCAGAAATATAGATTGAAATGTGAAGACGGATAAAACGTAGATCATAAAAAAGGCATCTCAGATTAAAAGCGTACAGATTGGGTGTAAAGATGTGTAAATCAAACCTTGACATTTACGCAAGACTTACACTAGACCTCTTTATGAAAGCTGTCATTATTGTTTCAATATAAAAGTGTTTTTTACTTGGAGAAAGTAAAACCCAACAGAAGCTTTTCAGTGATGTATTCTTTATGCGCACAGTGCCTGAAAAAGCCCATTTTGTCTGCTAACAAACAAATTCGTTATGGTTGTAGTGGTAGCTCACAGGTGTTAGAATTTGCTGAAAAACTATGCCCACGTTCAGCAACATGTTGGCCAGATAAAAGAAGATGAGGAAAAATTAAACAGGAAGAAAGGAAGAGCCTGTGTCCTTACTACATGAGAGGCTTGCGGCAAAGCACCAGGGCGTCGTAGAGCAAGCACACTCCAAACACGGTGATCCCCGTCTCTTTCACCAGCATGGCACAGGTGCCCAGCAACAAACTGAGGAACAGCGAAGATGACGACACTGTGAAGGCCAGCGAGTCCTCAGAGATACGCCCACTCACACTCCTGAGAGAGGAGACGAGACAAAAGTAGGAGAGAACAAAACAGCTCGGCTTTTGTAAAGTCACTAGCTCCAGGACAGCTTCTGTTTGTTAAATGTGACGTGGCAGTCATGTTGCAGCACGTCTAACACAACAACAGAAATCACTTGTTACATTAGCTAAATTAAGATGTTTTTTTATGGCTGTAATTAAGAACTGTCAGACCTGCGTGTTCATAAGCTTTTATATGTTCAGCTGATATACTGAACATATAAATGATACACTAATAGGCTGCAACACTTACTGTATGTAAATGGGACTAAACATGACGTTTTTATGAACAATTTTCCATCCATCCAGTAACAAATCTAACTATGGTAACAATAATAGTACTCTTCATTACCGCTGTAAAATCTTATTTGCTTTGAGATTCTGTTTACTTTTTAAATACCAAGCTGTAAACATAAACCTCACAAAGACATATCCATTACACGACTGAAGGACTAAACATGAGCAACAAAACCGTTTCCGTTATTTCTCATTTTCACTCACTTGTTAAAAATAATTCAGTATTACAACCACCCATTTGTAGGAGCTTTCAAAGTTTATTCACTCGATCTGCATCAGTCTCTCAGGCAGGCCAATCTAATTTACAGTTGCTCCTGCAAATGTGCATAGAGAGGTTAAGGATGGTGTTGTCTTACAATAATCTAATATCTTACCTAATATAGGAGAGGAATGTCAGCAAAAACAGCAGACAGGCCAAGACATCAGCTCTGCCCACGATACCAGACACCTGCGAAACAGACGTGCACAGATTTGAGAGATTACGCATGTGCCAGAATTCTCCGCTGAGGACAAACTGCTGGATGTCTATGTGCAGCCCATTACTGTTGCTATGCTACAGTGAGCTGCACATCACTGTCTCAGTAGAACCAGCCTCTGTACTTTCATTTCAAACCTTGAGAGCGATACGTAGTGTGACCATGCCTCATGGTTACTGGTGCCAAGAATAAGTTTTAAGGCTTTTCTATAATGTCTGATCACTCATGTGTGTCCATTGGGCAAGCATGATTTGTTCATAAACAATTGTCTCCAGAACTTTACTTAGACCAGGGAGTAGACTAACAGGTCTGCTACTGACACCATTAAAAACAACATTCTTATTGTTTGGAATTGGAATTATTTCTGATTCATTCCACTGCGATGGAAATAAGCTGCATGCCAAATGTATAGGAAGGGACACAAACTTGGCTGCAGCTTTGAGCAGTTTACTGTCTATGTTATCAGAACCCGAAGATGTATCATCAGGTAGTGATATTAATAAACGCTCCACCGTCTCAACATTCACTGCCTCAAAGCGACCCCAAAGCGCTTTACACATTCAGTCATCCACACATTCACACACTGGTGATGGTAAGCTACATCGTAGCCACAGCTGCCCTGGGGCGCACTGACAGAGGCGAGGCTGCCGGACACTGGCGCCACCGGGCCCTCTGACCACCACCAGTAGGCAACGGGTGAAGTGTCTTGCCCAAGGACACAACGACCGAGACTGTCCGAGCCGGAGCTCGAACCGGCAACTGATAGCAGGATACCTGAGCCCTGCTGTGTTTCTCAAAGCTTTGCCCCCGTAACTTGATAATGCTTTCCTTCTCCTTTCCTTGATCCTTTGTCTCTGACAGGGAAAAGTTGCTCCATTTGAGGGATGATTTTAGATGGACAAAATGAATAGATAATTTAAATAAATAAAACAATCTTTCTTCTTCTTCTTTCATTTATTGCAATCTATTTGTCATACAAGTTTATATCATGAAAAAAAATATGAATACTCAGTGAAGAAATCAGTCAGAAATCAGTTACTATTGCCTGGCCACTGATTTCCTCTGCATACCAAGATGGTCAGCGATTTCATCACCTCCTTCAATTGTTTGTTGTCATTTGGCTTTAGATGCATTTTTTGGTCGTCATTTTCAAAATCTGTTAATGACTGAAATATCATTAACATTAACAGATATACAGTAATTCTCCAACTGCCCCTGCAGGGAGTCTACCCTCCAAGCTCGCGTCCTCTACCAGAGGCCTGGAAGGTTGAGGGTCCTGCAGTATCTTAGCTGTTCCTAGGACTGCGTCCTGGACAGAGATCTCCGATGTTGTTCCCGGGATCTGCTGGAGCCACTTGCCGAGCTTGGGAGTCACTGCACCTAGTGCTCCGATTACCACTGGGACCACTGTTACCTTCACCCTCCACATCTTCTCGAGCTCTTCTCTGAGCCCTTGGTACTTCTCCAGCTTCTCATGTTCCTTCTTCCTGATGTTGCTGTCATTGGGAACTGCTACATGTATCACTACGGCCGTCTTCGTCTGTTTGTCTACCACCACTATGTCCGGTTGGTTAGCCACCACCATTTTCATCCGTCTGTATCTGGAAGTCCCACAGGATCTTAGCTCCGTCATTCTCCACCACCCTTGGGTACGTCTCCCATTTTGACCTTGGGACTTCCAGGCCATACTCGGCACAGGTGTTCCTGTACACTATGCCGGCCACTTGGTTATGGCGTTACATGTATGCCTTGCCTGCTAGCATCTTGCACCCTGCTGTTATGTGCTGGATTGTCTCTGGGGCATCTTTACACAGCCTGCACCTGGGGTCTTGCCTGGTGTGATAGACCCCAGCCTCTATGGATCTTGTACTCAGAGCTTGTTCCTGTGCTGCCATGATTAGTGCCTCTGTGCTGTCTTTGAGTCCAGCTTTCCACTGTGGCAACTTGGTCTCTACAATAATGACTCTGTTTCTAACTGGAACACAGACCATCAGCTCCACCCAGACATATGATCTCATCCCAAAATACAGGAGAAAACGCAGCCACAGATCGATGCTTCATGAAAATCAAAACCTTAATTTTTGAAACCTGGCAACAAGGGGAATGGCTGTCTGACAAATGTGTGACAAAAAGCAACAAACCGAGCAGCGGGAGCAGCTTAATGAAGATAGACTTGAGAAGATAAAAGTCATTGCTCTGTTGGTTACCATTTCAAATGAATGAAATATCCTGGGACTATCCTGTGGTCAATGTTTCAAATTAGAGGGAGAAATTTTTTTTTATCATTTTAACAGCAGTTTTTGGTGGGAATGAACCTCTTTGTCTAAGATGTTGAAGGAGAAACCAGGTCTAGCGGGCCAGGCCAGTCAAGTTCAATATGTTTCATGTGATAACTGAAACTCTGTTGTCATATTCCCCGAGCAGCCTGTAACTTTATGGTTATACTCACAGCCTCGGTGTGGACAGGGTGCACGGCGAAGAGGAGCGCCGTGACGAAGGCCAGGCATCGGTTTTCAAACACGTGACATTGGCATACGTGCATCAGCAGGCAGGTTACGGTGCAGTGCAAACACATGTTGACAATGTGGAAATACAGAGGTGTCATACCACCCAGCACGATGTTCAACCTAACAGAGAGAAAAATTCAGCTCTGTGAGATGGACAAAGTACAAAAAATAGAAATCTTAAAATATCATTAAGAGTGAAAAGTAAAGTTAGCTCGCTAGTTTCCACCTAAACATGATATAGCATGTTCTGACTGAGAGATTCCTGAAACATTCAAACGTACAGCTCTGCTATCACTTCCAACATAAACAAACACAGAAAACTAAACCGCAGTGACGTTTGTAGGGTTACTGAAGTTGGGCTAGCTGCTATATAATGATGTGCTACGTGATCGCTAGCGACACAGCTATGTTAGCATAGCATAAACACAGTGAAGCTGGAGGATGAACGCTAACTTTTTTCCACTGGATAAAAGTTAACGTGAGGGTTCCCAGTGGTTAGGGACAAATGCAATCGCATGGCAGGATGCTGTAAACGGACCAAACTTCAGTCAGGAGAACAACTGAGATAATCCATCCACAATACGAGGTTAGTCATTACCTCCTAGGACCTGACGTCCACATATGTGGACATCACATTTTGGGTTATCTAGACCAAAATACTAAATTTTGCTCTACAAGGGCCTGATATCCACTTATGAGGATATTATACTGCCACTGTTCTATCAAAATTTAAAGCAAATGTCCTCATATGCGGATCTTGTTTTTGTCAGAAACAAAAATCAGGTAAAAAAACAAAAGAAAAACGAAATAAAAATCTGGTAATTCTTTGTTTTTACATTCATCGGGTCCCAATCAACCCAAATAGCAGAGAAAAATTAAAAATGCATGTCATGAAAGAGTTCGAGTCTTATAGGTTAATATACTGCTGCATGGGCTGGGCTGTAGTTACATCGTCAGGGTTTAAAAACTGAGCTTTAAAATGAACAGCGGTAATATAAACCGAGAGAGGCCGACAGTGATCACTGACTGTTTTTAGGGGCTTGTTCAGATTAAATAGAACAAAATACAAAACAATAAACACGTTAAAAATACAACAGCCTTATTAAACACAGAGTAGTTTGGGCCCCGAGGCAGGATTCATCGCGTCATCACTTAAAGATTGGCTATTACACATGATGTGAATGTTTTAATGCAGAACAGTTGTTAATATTATCATTATGTCACATCCTGTTTATGAGTTAAAATAAATAACATTCATATAAGAAATAAAATTGTCTCATGTAAACTGTATGTGGTGTTAAATAAGTCTATACTACTGTACTTTAATGTCGGTCACAAGGGTGGTACTTCCAAGAGCCATATATGTTACGAGGTGGTATTCATTGTGAAGGGTTTGAGAACCACTATTCTACCGCACTTGGCCTGCATTAAAGTAAAGGTCATCATAGATTAGGGAATAAATAAAGCCGTGTGCATGCGATGTTTTTGAAAGATTTAAATTTGTAAGTCTTTTTGTAGCCTTAATGTTACAAGCTATCCATTTCAGTCTATTTACAACTGGAATATAAACTGTTTAAATTTACATTTCCTGAGCAAATTATAATTAGTGATGCCAAACCTAACGATCTTTACTTCTCACAATAGCTCCAGCAAGGATTCAAGTAGGTTTATCGACACACCAACAACAGCCAAGTTCATTCCTAAAGGTGACAGATACAACAAACAAAAAACAGCTAGCCTGAAACCAGTTAAGGTCTTATCAGTAACTTATGGAAATATTCCATTTGTTAACACTAATCATCTCAAGCCTTAAGGTGAGTGGAGGTGAATTTCAAAGGAGCAGATCAGTTCAGTCTGACATTCACAGAGACGTCACATGTTCTTATATCTCCACAGAGTGATGTGACATCCCTCTCTTCAGCTGTAGCATACACACAGCGCCTGAGGGATTTCTCGCCACATGTTCGTAATGGAGGAACATAGTTGACACACACTCCTCCAGGAATCTCTGCAGGTCCCACATCTTTCACATGGCAAGCCAATAAAGTTGGTGTGAAGAAACAGATCTCCAAGCTTCCACCCAAAGCGGTGAGCCTTCTCCCTGTGTGAGCAACAAGGCAACAACTGCCACTCGTGAAAGATTACCTTCCTACTCCATTGTCTGATCATGACACACTCATCATTAAGTGCTGTTTGTCTGTATTTCTGGGAGCAGATGCTTGTGGAAAGCTGTAAGCCATGCTTTTCGCTCTCATGAGATGCATTAAGTCACTAATACTTCTTCAAAAACTATATTACCAGAGGGAAGGACCACTAAGCAACTGCTTGAGAGGCTGCAACAGTGTAGAGCAATTAGAGTGTCATCAAACAAAGAAACAATCCTGCTGCTTGACCACACACACACACACACACACACACACAAGCATACACACGTTGCAAGTCTTACATTCAAAGGCTGTCTTTCAGTGCCAATTCGCTTTGCCTGGGGAAAATGGTGTCTGTCATCAAAAGAGCAGGTTTCCCCTTGCTACCTGAAAAAAAGTGCTTCCAGCACCTGCTGGGCAAAGCTGCTGGCCCTGAGTGTAGTTCTTGATACGAACAGAGGTGGACTTTATGAATTCCCTTCATGATTTAAGGCCCCAGTATACCCGCCGCAATGGTTGCTTTGCTCACCGGAGAGGTGCACGACCAGCCAATTTGGCCATATTTCAATAAATGTGCTGCTCCATTCAGAGTGGGATGGATGCAGTCTCTCCTAATAAGACCAGGTATCCTCCAGAAAGTTTCCCAATTAATTATAAAGCCCACATCGTTTTCTGGACACCACTCAGACAGACAGCAATTTAAGGAGAACATGCAGTTAAACATGAGGAGGGGACCAGAGAAAACTACAGAGTCCGACATTGTTTTCGCAAAGTTACACACCGATTCAGTATTAATATTAGTGACCTTTAATTGACGCAGCTGAGTGTCATTACTGCAGATTATGTTTGGGTTTTTTAAGCACACTTTAATTTACTCCAATAATAACAAAGAGCAGCTCTACACTGTATTCACACATTGGTGAATATGTTTCTGTTTCAGTTGTTTACGTACTGGGAAAACTGCCACTGTTAATATTTTAGACTGCTCCCGCTGTACAGGACTCAGTGAGTGTTAAGTGTTCTTATCTAATGTCTCTCTGCCCTTTGTTTTCACGGACACCTTCAGTTTCAGTAAGAACAATTTGTTATAATATACTGCAGGTTGACTTCCAGAACTAGAATACGTAAAAACTCTTGCTGGTCAGGATTAACTTCCTGAGTTCAGTGTTTTTGGATGTAGAATACATTGATACTGATACCACTCCTAATTTTTCAGTATGTGAGCTGGATATCAAATCTGAACATCCGTCCATCCATCCATCCATCCATCCATCCATTCGCTTCCGCTTATCCTTTTTCAGGGTCACGGGGGGTGCTGGAGCCTATCCCAGCTGTCATAGGGCGAGAGGGGGGGTCCACCCTGGACAGGATGCCAGTCTGTCGCAGGGCTAATCTGAACAATGACAATTTATTTTTCTTAATCTGACTTAATATCGGTTTTATTACTAACTTGTGTCCTGTTTTAAGATCATATATGTAAAATTGTTGTCTGACTTGTGTCGATCCAGCCACTCAGAGTCCGTGGTTACCATGGTTACTGCATAAGCAGCTGTAATTTAAACAGCTGGCACAGCGGAAACCTACCGGCGACATGAGTGTTTATGTTTTTCATTGCAAAAGAACTGTCTGAATGGTTAACTGAAGTTAACTTGGATAAATTATAGTTAAGGAGTATCACAGATAACGCCCATGTGAGCTGTGTGGCTGTTCACCACTGCACTGAGATAAGTAGGCTATTACTGAAATATACGTGCTATATCATAAACTGTAATATAAATAGGGAGGTCCTATTAACATGTTTAGTTTTAAAGGACACCTTCCTGCCTTTAGTCTAATTCATCAGCAGTATTAGTTTTCTTCTAACATCCAGAAGTCTGCACGATGTGTTTCATAGTTTGTAACAAGCCTTTGACAGGTAAACATAACATGACCGAAAAAGCAAAAAACCAACAACAAAAAAACAAAAAACAAAAAAACCCAGACAAATTATATGTTAACCTCATTTATTTTTAGTTAAGTACACTCTAAAAATTCTAACAGACAGCTGGTGCTTAGAATACAGTTGAATAACTATTAAAAAACAGATGATGTAATATTTCTGTCCAGGTTTCAGTCTTCATGATGAACATGCTGTTGCAAACTATGCTCCTCTCAGTGGAAATAGGCCTTCTCTTTCCTCCTTGTATAAAAACACATTCTAAAAGTCAGTTTAATCTCAAAATTCACTGTTAAATCCAAAACACACCAGGTAATGAAGAAAAGCAAATGTGCCAGTGAGACATTAAACTTCAGTAAGACTACGCAGTTATAAAACGTAGCTTTAATCAGAGCCAACCAATTTGCTCAGTTGTAAATAAAACAGCGAAGTAAACGTGACCAGACAGACATAACCTGTCCAGGATGTGTACATCCTCATCATTGAAAGAGTGTCCACTGGCCTGTAGGTGTAAATAGACTGCAGAGTCCTGGCCTGACGAGGTAGCTCTTCTGTGTTGTGCCATCCGCTTCGCCAGAGGTTGTTTGGTTTCCCTGATGTATAAATCCTGGCAATCCTCCTGGCACTTAACAGCGTACACTATGTTACTCTGCTTGTGTCGGGGGACCCGATCCTTGGGATGGACCAATTTTTGGTGCAGGGTGTTTTGGGGTTTAAAAGCCACAGAGATCTGGTGTTTAGAAAAAATGCGTCTCAGATCTCCTGACACATATGGGATCACTACAGGTTTTCGCTTGGGCAGCGGTTGTCCTTCTCTCCTGGATCGGCTGGAGCTTTCTTTTGGCGCCTTCCCAGCTTTGACAAGAGTCCAGCTGGGATAACCACATTTACTCAGGGCCTTCTTGATGTGCTGTTCTTCTGCTTCCCTGGCCTCTGTATCTGTGGGGATGGTGTTCGCTCTGTGTTGTAGCGTCCTGATAACACCCAGTTTGTGCTCCAGTGGATGATGAGAGTCAAAACTTAAATACTGATCCGTATGCGTAGGTTTACGGTACACGTCAGCTTTTAGATGTCCCCCATTACTGATGGAAATCTCACAGTCTAAGAAGGCTAACCTGCCACTTTTTATATCCTCCCTGGTGAATTTGATGTGTTGGTCCACCGAGTTAATGTGATCCATGAAATGTGGAACGTCCTGAGATTTGATTTTCACCCAGGTGTCATCCACATACCTGAACCAGTGGCTTGGTGGTGTTCCAGGGTGTTTAGCAAAGCCCTCTTTTCCACTTATTCCATACTGTTTATAAGATAAACCTATAAAGTGCTCTGTTGGGAAACAAGCTCCAGCAGCTCTGCGCTCGGGAATAAAGACTATATTTACTTATCTTGTGCAGAATAATGTGCCAACATTGCGTTAAATCAAGCACCGGCTGCACAGTTAAACTGTGACTATCACCAGGTAACGTGGCCTCGTTTCTTGAATTAGCAGCAGGTGTTAAACAGTTGACAGGTGAGGAGGAGGATGCATGCAGGTAAACTGAGGGCCTGTTGAGCTGTTGAACTGGTGTCCTGAAGAAAATGTCAGCTCGTTCTTTCTTTATGTTACAGAAGCACAGAGACATAAGACCAGGCGGAAAGAGACGATCATTCGGTGAAAATGAGAATCTGCGAATGCAACATGTGGAACACGGAGAGTGGAATATGTAAACAAGCTGGTTAACGTATATATACATATATTTAAAACCACACACACACACACACACACACACACACACACACACACACACACACAAAACAGTTAAGCTGGAACACTGGGGCTGTGAGCTCGGTACACTCTAGCTAGCAACATCTCCGAAAACATCGGAGCACTTTGCAAACATGTCCTATGTTGACAACCTGACCAGACATGTGAAGATTATGCCGCTACATTCGCAGCTAAAACAATACTAAAAGTGTAGTTGGTGACAGAAAAACGGGGTCTTTTCAAACTTTGTGCCACAACCATTGCTGCCTGTGATTTGAAATGTATTCTGGGATACCTGACTGCCCCGAGTCCACAGTTGTAATCGATTATCTAGGATCGACCTGTCTTGACTTACTTTACATAGCAACCACTCAAATGTTAGAGAAGCTGCAGTGGCAGGGTTAACCCCGCCCCCTGAGTTTGATGGGTGAGCAATGACTGTAGAAAACATGGACGACGCGACAGCTCCCCAAAAATGAAGACAAAACGTCTCTATCGCCCCCTGGTGTCTGGCTGCAGTATAAGTCATAAACCCCGCCTCCTCCATGTTAGCGGATGGGACTGGGGGGGGGAACTAAAATAAATTTATTCTCCTCAGATAATTTTTTTCCAAAGATTCTTTCTTTTGTTTTCAATAGTTTTCATCACGCTGATTGATGTCCAAGGGGTCTCCTTTCCCATAAGTTTGATTCTAATTCCTTCCGCGGTGATGTTAAATTGGGGTGAAACGTCATCATAGCAGCTTTGACTGGCAGCTGCAGTCACGGAGAAACTTGCGTATATCTGTTCGGGAATAGCAGATAGAGCGTAGGCTCTGAGAGGCGGGCCAGCGTTTACGCTACGAAAACACGACCGACTGTTTTAACCTGACAGCCTGAGGTGTTCTTCAGTAAACTGGACTACCCGACAGAAGGACCCGAGGCCCCGCTGCACTTTTTCGTTAAGTTAAACGTGTTTGTAAGCTAATCCGTAACTACGGTCCTTAGCTAGGTCCTGAGACCTAGCTAGCTAAAATGAGCACTCGGCTGTCAGGGTTCATTTAGCTAATCTGTGCAGGTGAATGAATTTACTAAAGAAATTAAGAGAAACGTTCCGGGCTAATCAGTCACTAATTACTGTTACTGTACTTTTATTACAAGTATTATACTGTAAAAACAACAGGCTGCACTCTGCTTCAGCTCCTGTGCAGAGCTGAATATTAAATATGTGCAAACAACAGCATGTTTTCAGTCTCTTGCCACATCTGTAAAGACAGTAACATTTTTTTTTTTAAAAGCTTGTACTTCAGTAACTCCTCATTAATCAGTAACTATGGATTAAAGTACTGTAGTGTACTATAATACTGAAAAAAAATGTAAGAGAAGAACTTCAGATCCTGAGTGTGTGAGGACAGAAGAATCAGCTTTATTTCAATTTTGAGGGATAAAATTTATATCTGAGTTTGATGGTTCTGTTGTCTTTGTGATTACAGGAGCTGCCCTCAGATTCAGACCTCAGCACCACCCAGTGACAGCAGACAGATCATCCAACATGTTCACATGTTAACTGCAAAATGAACTGATGAAAACAGTACAAAGGTTAAAGTACCACACGTGCTGTAGTGAAAGCTGCAGCTTTATTGATAAAGTTAAAGACAAAAAAACAAAAGGATTAATCACTCATGTAACTGTGTCACTATATATCAGCATTAACAGGACCTCAGTTTGGTGTTTCACAAAGCTGCTGATCTCAGACCTGCACAGCTTCCGTTTTAAACACTTGATGTACTCAGCTGCATGAAGAGCATATGAGATTTTCTCTAACACAATTAAATAAAACCTGATGAAGGTTAAAGGTCGTCACTTGTATGTTGAACTACAAACTTGTCATCTGGAATTCTTTCACAGTTTTTTGCAGATAGTGTGTTATTTACCATAAAGTGATTCAGAGTTATTCATCCCAGAGTAACCAGAGAGGATCATATATTTTTAAATATATAACTTTCTACAGGACTGAATATAATATCTTTATGTAAAAGTCCGGAGCCTCTGGGGAGTATCCGAGTATTTATAACATTACACAAACCAAAGGTCTCCATCACAGTGTTCATGAAATGCTGGGTTTATCCATCTCCTGGATCGGGCCTACGGAGCAGTGCTGAAGATTTCCCTGTGAGGGAGCTGCTGGTGAAGATCATGAGTCCTGCTTAATCAATGCAATGAGCTTCAGTCTTCCTGGTGTTTCTTAAATGATGCCTCTCTCAGTGGGTCAACAGAACTTCTGGCAGAGGACAGCTGTGATGAAAGAAAAGGAAGAAGTTTCTCCAAACCTCTGGACCCAGGAAACCCAGCTTGGTCCTGGTGGTCTCCCTCACTAGTTTCTCACCAGGGTGAATGTAGCTGTTGATATAATATGGACTCTATTATTAAATGAAAAGAACAAATTAGACTACACTACTGAAACGTTCTGCTGATGTTTTTAAAGTTTCCATGTTACCAGGCTGTAGAGATTTAAACAGTTTTAGATCCATTACACTCACAAGCTGTGTCCCAAAACGTCGGCAGCATCCTTCGGAGGACCCGGCCTTCGCGGTCTACGTTGGCCGGGTCCTTCGAAGACCGAGAAGGCCGGAAGTGCGAGGCTGTGAAATGGGACGGTCTAGCCTTCAGATTTGCGTCACCGCTGTGTCGGTGGAGTTTAATAAACTCGGCCGTCTGCTCCTTGCTATCTAAAATATAACAGGACACTGGCGTAAATTCTCGACCGTCTCACACTTCTGTTTAATCAGTTTTCTGTTTGATGTTTATTCAGCTGTGTGAAAATCCCGGAGGAACCCACCCGATGGATTAATAAAGTTTTATTTTATTTTATTTTATTTAATAATCTAATAACTTTGATCTCAGCCAACCCGATTTACTCCGGAACAAATAAAACACAGAAAAAAGGCAAACAATTACATTTTTAAGTTATCCGAGTGACTTACATATCATGTTTAACCTGAGTAGCGAAAGAGCGGGGGTCTGAAAACGATGAAGCCGGGAGTCCGCTGCTCTCGCCGGCTCAAGCGACCAATTGAACCCCCCGGCTTGCTATCGAGCAGGTGGGTAACAGACGTCTCCGAAAACGTCGGCGCACTTTTGCAAATATGCGATGTCTTGATAAACCAAGCAGATATTTGAAGTTTACACAGCTACTTTCTCACCTGAAAATATGTTAAAAGTTTATTTTGTGACCCAGAAAGATTAATAAGACTAATTTTAAAACTTAGTAGCGGCCGCCATTGTTGGCAGCTGAAATTTGGCTGGGCCACGCTATGAATTCTGGGATATGGTGGGCCACAAAGGACACACCCGACCCATCCTTCAAATTTGGGGAAATGAAGGACGCATTTGTCGGCCGCATTTGAACGAGTCGACGAAATGGGACAGCCTTTGTCGCCTGGCTGTGACGTAATCGGCCTTCAAATGCGGCCTCCGGAGGATGCACCCGACGTTTTGGGACACAGCTACAGTCTTATGTTAAAATCTCAAAGGACAGCATTATATTTTTGATATTAATAGTAATTATGGGCCTCTGTAGAGTGTGCAGATGATCTCATCGCTGTCTAAAAATGGATAAAAAAAAAAACCTAAGGAGTGCTGAATCCTTCAATAACACAGACTATTAGAGTAACAGGTGTGTAGCATCGCTAACTAGCTAGCAACAAGCCTCCAACACGGTGCGTATGCTAGCGGCTAATCTAGCTAACGAATTAACAACAGAGTGATTTTAGAACTATAAGATCATAAGCTGTGTGTCTTTTTTTTTTTTTTTTAATAACAGTGACATGGTTGTATTTACCTTAATTAAACGAGTCGTCAGTCGCGGTAAACCAGCAAAAAACTCGAGCCGCCGGGCTACGTAAAAAGTGTAGGGGGGCGTGTCACTAGTCGTGTCACAAGTCACTACTGCGCTGGCTCCAAAAATGCAAGATGGCAGCCTCCACAAGTGGGGTATTTTGCCTTCATTTTTGCACAATGGGAGGAGGCGGTGTCGCGTCGTCCATGTTTTCTACAGTCATTGTGGGTGAGGCTGACAGAAGGGGACAAAATGCCAAAATGAATTAAATAAAAATATCACTTAATAATGAATGAAATATGTCAATAACTATTTCAATGTGTCATTAATTAATTAAATGTGTCATAAATATTTATTTAATTAATTATTTCCAATTTTAATTAATATTGCCACATTTAATTCCCTAGGGCCTTTTCTATTGCTGTTCCTAATGTCTGGAACAATCTGCCCCAGCACATTAGAGAGGCCCCTTCACTGTCCACTTTTAAAACACGTCTTAAAACCCATTGTTACTCCTTGGCATATGACGCGGTATGACCCTGATTTGAAGTCTCTAAGTCTAAGACCATAAGAGTTTTTCTATTGTCATTTTATTGTCGTATGCGTAAGAAACATTGAAATAGAAACATTGTGGGTCTGTATACAAGAGCAGTTATAGTATAATAAATAAATAAATAAATATTTATTATATATTATTATATTAATATATAATAATATATAATAATGTGGTCCTTCATAATTGCCCTGGCTCTGGAGAGACATCTTGAGCTGGCAATTAAGTCCAGGGAGGAGAGTGGACAGCCGATCACCTTCTCTGCAGTTCTGATGACCCTCTGTAGTCTCTTCTTGTCAGCTGTTGTGCAACCAGCTTACCACACAGGGATGGCGTGCACCAGCACACTCCCAATAGTGGCGCGGTATAAGCACTTTTGGAGGTCAGTCTGCAGCCTGTTCCATCTGAGAACCCTCAAGAAATGAAGGCACTGCTGGGCTTTCTTCACCAGGGCTGATGTGTTTGTGGACCAAGATAGGTCCTCAGATATGTGGGTGCCGAGGAACTTAAAGGAGGACACCCTCTCCACATAGTCACCTTTTAACCTTGGAGAGGGGAGGGGGATCAGTTCTTGTTTTACGGAAGTCCATGACCACTTCCTTTGTTTTCTTGGTGTTTAGGGTGAGGTTATTGTAGCTGTAATCTAATTTGCTGATTTTATTGTTTTAAATGTAATTCTAATTATCATTTTATTCTATTTTATGTTTTTGCTATTTGTCCTGATTTTATTACTGATTTTATTTTAGACTTTACAGTCTCAGTCGTTGTGTCCTTGGGCAAGGCACTTCACCTACCGCCTACTGATGGTGGTCAGAGGGCCTGGTGGCGCCAATGTCCGGCAGCCTTGCCTCTGTCAGTGCACCCCAGGGCAGCTGTGGCTACAATGTAGCTTGCCATCACCAGTGTGTGAATGGGTGGATGACTGAATGTGGTGTAAGGTGCTATACAAATACAGGCCATTTAACATTTTTATAATCTTATATTTTATTTTTTATTTTTTTTTAACTTATTCATTTCTGGCATGTCAAGTGTACAGCACTTTGTGTTCAGCTGGGAGTTGTTCTGAAAGTGCTATATAATAATATAAATTGCTTGCTTGCTTAATTAATTATTTAATGGTGTATTTAATTAATTCATTATGCCAGTCCTGGTGTTCCATAGAGAAATACACAATACAATTTAATGCTAAAAAAATATCCTCTTCCTGCAATCATAGTTGGACTGGAGTATTTGGGAAATACAACCACACACACACACACTATGAGAGTTGAAATAAAATGTCTGATTTGATTAATGGCCCATTGTATCCCACCAGAGCTTTATGTCTCGCAACAGCCATGCTCTGTGACTAACAAACTGCCTAACGAGCAGGAAACGTGGGGAATGATGGAAACATAGGTGAGCATTTATCTGGAGGCCATTGTGCGAGTTGTTTACGCATTATGCTCTCCCTTATCAGACATTCCCACCCTGTTATGGAAGCCCGACTGGGTACTCCCCACCCTCGCTTTTTCCATCCATCGAAGACCCGAGCACAACAGACCAGCCCACTCCAAAACAGCTCCAACCACTACTACATCTCCACCCACACAGTATACCTCCAACTACACTACCAGACTTCAAACACTTAAAAACCTGCGCAACAGGTTCCACAGATGTCTGTGCGATACGTGAAACTTGAACCAAAGTAGTAACGTGGGCTGGACGGCTAGATGTGCTGAGACAAGCTGCTCTGCACGCTCCAACTCTACATAGAAAGAACTGGAAGCGAGCCTCTCGCTGTAACATCCCTCCCGAGAAGACCCTGCCTGGTATCGGCACATAACCGGGGTTAGCAGCGCTCAGCTATTGCAAAGTTGAGCATGACGCTACAGCAGCCCGTCCCTACAAGGAACAGCTGGATGACGTCAGCCTGAAACGCGTTTACATCGCGGAGCTGTCGATCCAGCTGAACGACTAGCACAAAGTGTTGCTGTTCAGCGCTCCAGGTAAGGCGGGAAGGCTGAGTTCCGAAAACTTACTTGAATGTGAGGATGCACAGCGGTCTGTAAGACTTGTGGCTCGTGTTGTCCGCCATCCTCTTGCCCCAAAAGTCGTCGCTGAAGATGTTTCTGAGGCTGGAGCCAGGTCGGACGTCCGGATTGTTGACGATAGCCCACACATCGTCGTGCACCAACTCCCCGTGGAGAGAGTTGCTATAGCACAGGATACACAGGATACACAGGGCGGCCAGCGCGATGTAGCGACCCGCAGCCCACACCGTCTCCGGACGGACGGTCACCCCCGACTGCTGGCAGAATTTCTTGTCCCGTGCAGACGCTGTCATGTCGGGCCTGGCTTTCCCCGCGGCTCTGGCGGACTGAGAACGGGAGTAGCGGAGAATACGTCCATTCCACCTGGAGTGTAGCGGCTCAGTGTTCTGGGGACAGCAGGGATGGTGGAGATGTACTTTGCTGCCTTTATGTTCTGTGGGAGAATGTCCTACTAGGACATTCCTAGTATTAGAAAATGTGAAATCGGCTTTATTGTTTTTATTTCTGTTATATTTACATTACTCTTTTCATAAATAGCTGTTTCCTATTTACTATTAACAAACCAAAGTGTAATCTGTTTTGTTTACATACAAAGGTATGCACTTGATTGGTCGTTCTTGACCTTGACAAGTACAAAGACAAGTACATCAGTTACCCCCTTAGATTCTAGTCTTTTTTGGAGGAGGGGGGGGCAAAATCGCTGGCAATATCGTTCTTATGTTGTTTGGTTTGTTGTAAACCTAGTGTGACTTATATTTTTGAAAACAGAACATATGACATTGCTGCTAACAAATAAACAGACATGACAAAAGACTGAAATAAGAGAAAGAAAGGGGAATTTTTTCATTTACTATGTAAAAGAGTCTATTAATAGATGTCATTGGTGGACCAAAGGCAAGACGAAGCGTGCTTGTACGAGCTTATGTGAAGAACCTGAATGCGACATCAGCACAGATCGCGCCTGCAGACGCATGCGCAGGAGACGATCCCTCTCTCGGCTTTTAAAATATCAGCCGCAGATAATCAATGCAGGCGGGGCCAAAACTGCACGAGCCCATCATTGTGAACGCGCTCACGTGAGCTGTCCTCCAGCTCCGTGCCAGCCGGACCCCACACAGCAGCAGCAGCAGAGTCGTGTCTGTACACCTTGCTGCCTGGTCACATCTAAGAAATTATTATTATTAAGGGACCATATTTCCTGATACACAGACTTTCGTTTCTAACATCTCCTGTTCAATTCTGTGCGATATTTCTGGGTTGTTGTATTTTTGGAGGGTTGTTATGGAAGCAGACTATATCTTTTTTTGGTTAATGCTAGCAGAGCTCTCACCAGCTTCAATCAGACATACTGCATTATTAGTGTGGATGCTGATTAAGCATCCACAGTTGGTTAAACATGTGCTTATTAGTTGTAGGAAGTATGTAAGTCACAGGAGGGTGATGAGGGTTGAAATGAGTGGTGGAAGGGAACTTGCGTTTGAAAAAGCGGTTAATCAGTTAAGTCAGTGGTTCCCAAACTTTTTTTGCCAGGCCCCCCTTTTTTACAAGAAAAATGTTCGCGCCCCCCACCACCTAACCCCCCGCACAAACACATCCTCCAAACACACACCCCCATATTTTGTTTACAAACTCCATTGCGGTTTATTTCACACCTCAAACATTTAGTAAACAATTAAGCAAATACAAGTAAATGGCAATAAATTACACTCCTTTACTCTTTTACGCTGCGTCCACACCTACACAGGTATTTTTGAAAACTCAGCTGTTTCTATGCGTTTGGGCTTTTCGTCAACACGTAAATGGCGTTGCGATTCACTGAAAACGGAGATTATTTAAAACTCCTTTTTTGCGTTTACGTGTGGACGAGGATTACAGAGTTCGTCACGCAACGTCAAAGGTATGTGCCTCTTTTCACGTCACGCTGTGCGCCACGTTATTGTTTACATGAGATGAATTGCAGAATGGCAGATAGAGACAAAATACTGTTACTGTTAATCTGACTATCTTCAGGTTTTACACGCTCACATATACACACGCAGTTACTGTCCCTGCATTTAGAAAGGCAGAGGCGTCACGGTGTAATTATTTTACGTGTAGTTGTTTTTTTTCCTGTGTAATAATATTCAACATTGCTATCAATACATTTTTCAAAAAATGCCTCTCTGTGCAAAATGGGTTTAAACACATAAACAGCTGTGGGATACTGTTTGTCCGTGATTTGAACAGGGGGAACAAATTACGGCAGGATCAGCCTGATATTATTTGTATCCCACTGTAACTTTACTGCATAAAGAGCTAACATGTCCAAACTGTCAGGAGTAGTTAGTTATTACAAGAAGTGTTTGTGAACTAAAAATCAAGAATGTGGGATACTGTTTGTCCGTGATTTGGAGAGCCCAGCGCGTGCTCCCGACGCAGGGAAACTAATTTTGCAGGGGAGACCTACCTTGGCACTTGTGCAGGTGAAGCCAAAGGGAAGATATGCTTCACCATATTTTCCTGTCTTTGGCTTGGAAGGAAGTTGGTTTGGAAACATATTTGGCGATGCTTCATCTCCTGCTTTGCGTTTATGTGGGAGCCCCGTCAAAAACCTGTCCACAGTGTCCAAGCGCTCTTTTTTTTTTTTTCCTTTTCATACCGCGCCCCCCCTGCAATGGCGCCACACACTTTGGGAACCTCTGAGTTAAGTCGTTGGCTGAATCCCAATTCAGGGTCTGCAGCCTTAAAGGCTGCATTTTAAGGGCGATTACGTCACAGCGGGGCGCCGAAGGCTGTCCCAATTCAAAGGCTGCTCGAAATGCGGCCCTGAAATGCGGCCTTCATTTCCCTGAATTTTAAGGCTGTGGCGATGTAGACTTCGTGGCCCAACATATCCCACAATTCATAGCGCAGCAGTCACTGTGGATAATTTTGCCGCAGACGACAGAAGCGGAGCGGCCGAAGAGTTAACCGTTAAACGTAAGTACAGAATATGATGTCACTTATTTATCTGCAAATGTTTAATAATGAGGAACATTAAAACATTACTGTTGGCCACATGTCGGCAAAGTTATTTGCCATTAGCGATGTTTGTACTTTCAGCGTTTACTTGGTTTTAAAGCCTTTAAAATATAATAATACAATAGTTGACCTTAATGTCTGTGGAGGTTCTCAGTCATCCAGGTCATCGTAGTCAAAGGAGTTTGCAAAGAAAAGCGTCTGGACTTCTTTAAGTTGCTTGAAGACGTTTCACCTCTCATCCGAGAAGCTTCTTCAGTTCTAAGGTCAAATGGCCGAGAGTCCCAGATTTAAACCCAGTGGGAGTTTCCCCCCAAGGAGGGACGAAGGACCCCCTGGTGATCCTCTAATCACATGCGCCAAGGTGTGAAAGCGGGTGTGGGACCTAATCAGCCAGGGTTTCGGGTGAGCTCATTGTGAAACCTGGCCCCACCTTGTCATGTGAATTCCTGAGGTCAGATGGCCCAGGATGTGAGTGGGTGTTAAGGCGTCTGGGGCGGGAACTCAAAACTGGATTATAGATGGCAGACAGTTGGTGTCGTAAACCACCGCCTCTGTTCAAAGATGGTCGCTCACAGTGGACATAGATGGCCTCTTTCACTCCTCTTTCAAACCATCTGTCCTCTCTGTCCAAAATGTGAACATTGGCATCCTCGAAAGAGTGACCTTTATCCTTAAGATGCAGATGAACTGCTGAGTCTTGTCCGGTGGAGGTGGCTCTTCTATGTTGTGCCATGCGCTTGTGAAGTGGCTGTTTGGTCTCGCCAATGTAGAGGTCTGGGCATTCCTTGCTGCACTGTACAGCATACACCACGTTGTTAAGTCTGTGTTTAGGAGTTTTGTCTTGCGGGTGAACCAGTTTGTGTCTGAGTGTGTTGCTGGGTCTGAAGTACACTGGGATGTCGTGCTTAGAGAAAACTCTCCTGAGTTTCTCTGATACACCGGCTACATAGGGGATGACAACGTTGTTGCGTCTGTCTTTCTTATCCTCCCTCGCTGGTGTCTGATCTTCTTTTCTGTGCCTCTTTGCTGACTTTATGAATGCCCACTTCGGATAACCGCATGTTTTCAGTGCTTCCTTTACATGTGTGTGTTCCTTCTTTTTCCCTTCAGGCTTAGAGGGAACATGTTCTGCCCGGTGGTGTAGGGTCCTAATTACTCCAAGTTTGTGTTCCAGAGGGTGATGGGAGTCAAAGAGGAGGTACTGGTCCGTGTGTGTGGGCTTCCGGTAAACTTCAATGTTGAGGTTGCCATTCTCTTCAATGTGCACAGCGCAGTCCAGGAAAGGCAGAGAATGTGATGATTTTATGGATAATTACAGTCAGTCATATATCCACAAACACAACAAGCTGAAAGTCAGTGATGCTGCTTGGTTTGCAGTCCTGAATATCAGGGCACAAGCAGGATTCACTGCACTGTTAATGTTAGCTATGTTATATTGCTGCCTCTGTTCGGTGGTGTCGAGCCAAACGGACTTTAACGTGTGTTTGAACGAGCTGACGGTTCACTCGTTAAGCTGAAAGAAAGATGCTTTAATCACAGGAGTCATACATGTGTCCAATGTACCATCTGGGAACTCTTCTTGTTTAGCACTCGTAATAACACAAACACTAAATCCTCCTTCTCTTGTGCTGTTTTGTAGCAGTGTGTACACCTGAGACTGTCACCTGTCTGTCTGTCCTGCACTCTCTCTCTGTTTCTTTCTCTCTGATTGTGGAATAAAAGTATGAACATGTATTTATAAGTTACACTTGTGTTTGAATCCTGCGGCTTATCACACATTTGATTTCCATGTGTGACAACTGCAAGTGTCCAGAGTGAGGACAGACTGAGGGACCCACTGCTGCACATCATCTGTGAGGCTTTGCACCCCTGATGATCCACCAGGACAAACTCAGCAGTGTGTGAGGAAGAGGAGGAGGAAGAGCCAGCAGCAGCTGACAGATGGAGAGAATAGACAGACGGTTCCCTGTTTGTGAAGGACTGCTAGGAAAGTTTAACATAACTAATTGTCTGTCCTGAATCAGTCTTATTAGGTAATGTTCAAATCATTTTATCATCCCAGTGTTTTCAGTGTGGGAGAAAGTACTCAGGGCCTTCAAGTTACACACTATGAAAGGCAGCAACGAGTTTAATATTCAGAAACCTAAAGTATGTATCAGCAGCAGAATGGAGCTAAAAATAAATGTTTGTTTCAGTTCTATGAAGCTTTGAGTATTTTGGATTAGTAGCACTGCTGTGTTTGTTGCATCATATTACTGTAATTGTTTATATGCTTTATATATTCTGAGGTAAGTTGATCTATAGTGTTACATCATATTCTATAAGGATGTTATGTGTTTGTATACTTTCTGCCCAGTTTGACCCATTTAGCAGAAGTCAGCCTGCACTGAAAAAAATAATCAGTGGGATAAACACAATATTTGCTGTTTGTGTGACACACTACTAAAAATATAAAAAGCATACAGTACTTGGTTGAGACGGAGCATTTTAACAACAAAAGTATAGATAACCCCTCCCCCCTCCCAAAATGGTTTGTTCCAGCTCGCCCCCACTCTGGCTCTAGGGTCGTTGCTGCCAGAGCGATGGTAGCTGAGACGCAGCGGAGCGGAGATAGAGTGCCTGGATTAAAACAGGACATATTAGCAGCATTTAACCTTCAGTAACTCTTTATGTAGTTAGATAGGAGTCATGTTTCTTTTTAGCTGAAAAACCTTACACCAGGTAACCTGCAGTGTTGAAAACGTGTTTTCCAATGATGTTTGCTACCCTACAATCCGTCCTACTCTGTAGTAAATTCAGCGACATTTGACCATCCAGTTGCTCCCACTGAAATGTATACAGCCTATTTAAAATCTAAAACTTAAAATTGTCCGTAGCCTGCTGTTGTTACCACTGTCCTGTTTGAAATGGATACTAACTAGCTAACTGACTGAATGCCCATTAACCTTATAACTCCTGTTGTGTGTGTGTGTGTGTGTGTGTGTTTGTGTACAGAGAGACAGCCAGGTTCATAACGGATATAAGGACGTTTTTTCAAAAACAGGAGCCACATTCAGGTAAAAGTGTAAGAACAAATGATCCATCAATAAAGGATAATGTTGGATCAGTGTTTCAATATTTTATATCTTTTATTAGATGTTCATGTGGTTTGGTTATTTGCCTTTTGGTTGAAAGTACACTGAGAGAGGACTTTTCGTTAGTGATCTTAATAATTTTTTTTTTTCATATTAATGTAATTTTTTCATCTAATTGAATACAATCTATTTGTGTATGATTGTCAGTCCAAAGAGGGAGAGAGGAAAGAGGGGAACGTGAGGAGAAAGTACAAGGTCAGGAAGAAGCAGGTAAGAAAACAGACAGGGAACAGTGACAGGCAAAACAGAAACTATTTAACTGAATTAGAGAAAAAACCTGATTTTACTCATACAGTCTGGAAGTTGTGTTCTCCCTATATTAAAGCTGCTATACAGAATCTGCAAAACAAACTGGGTTGAAACATTTTTGACCCTCTTTAACAACATTCCAACATAACATTATCATTGATTGGGGAGATTAAAATTAATGATATATTTTTATGTGGTTCAGCCACAACTCTACTAAAACCTCAGCCAGTAATAGGTAGGCCAACTTTTGGACTGTCCAGTTGTCTGTATGACTGCCGCATACAGACTTATGCGGCAGAGAAACACTTATCAGTGTTTCTCAAACTTTTTACAGTGTGTACCACCTGAGAAAAATGTCAAGCTCTCCCAAGTACCACTATGAAAGCATAAAACTCATAAATCTTACAACACAAAATTAGTATTATTAAATTAGTTAAATTAGTATCTGCAGTAAAGATTTTTTCATACATTGTATACATTCTACCACAGGCAAAGTTGCCTCCATTTTTATAGTTTTTTATTAATATTTTGTAATAATTTATTCTGTTTTGGGAGTGTTTTTTATGTATCTGTATTATATTATACATACACATTAAAAGTGAATCTCTGTCCAAATGCACTCAGTTTACTTCTTACTCACTATGAGCATCATTTAAATAACCTTTATCAGATTTGATGGTTTTGTTACAGACTTTTCAAAAAAAGTGTTTTGCCTTTCTTTCTCAATTGTGGGGATTAAATTGTGTTAAAATGTACAAAACAGTGGTGTCATGTTTTGTGACGAAGACCCAGGCAGAGAGAGACTTGATGAATTTAAGAATCTTATGATTTAATAAAGAAATTTGCAGACTTGCACAGAGATGGTAAAATTATGATGACTGATAGCGGAGATGAAGACAACAGACGATGAGGACAGGGAGGAACAGGGGTTTAAATGCACCAAGGAGACAGTCAGAGGAAACTCGCCACAACTGGAGACATTTAAGGATGCAGGGACTGACAGAGACAATGAAGAAGTCTCATCGTGATGAGTAAAGTTTTTCTTGCCTGGCTGGGCAGCTCTCTGGGTGCTCAGCACCCCCAAAGCTCTGATCCTAGAATCGCCCCTGATCTGGCTGATGAATCTTCACGTGACCTATTACAAAGTCTGTATTATTAAGTCTGTAATTAGGCGCCATTCTTATTATTTTACGGAGCTTTTGTTCAATCGGGGGACGCTGTCTGTTGAGGAGAAAAGCATGAATTTGTTTGTATACGGATTATCCATTGTTTAAATGTCCCGGTAGTCGAAAGGAGGCAGAGCTGTTGAGAAATGCTAGGAGCTAACTGGGCGCTAACTGTATCATTCAAATATATTGAATGTCGCAATGCTGGCAAAGAGAGGAAGTGACGTAAGATTTGCGCATGCGGGGTACCGATCGGGTTTCTGGTACGGATCGGGTAGCGACAGCGCCGCTAGCTGGCCCCCTTTTGCCAGGGGGCCAGGTAGGGCATTAACAGGGAAAGGTGGACACAAAGTTATACTTTGATTTCTTACTCTCATCATAATAATAATAATAATAATAATAATAATAATAATAATAATGCATTGGATTTATATAGCGCTATAAAATATTTAGCTTTTATTAAATAGTTATCTGAATCTTACAACCAAAGTTTGTATAATAATACACAAGATTGGCTGTAGACCATTGTTCATCATTCAGAACACTGTGTAAAAAATAACAAAAAAAAAAGTGAATGCAAAAGTGCATAAATATTTATTTTACGTGTTTGATGTGTGTGGCGGGGCGTGGTCTGCAGTGCCGCTGCAGGGGAAGTGGACCCACCTGAGCAGCATCTGCAATCACGACTCTCAAGCGTAGTCTGTGCTCTCTCGGCTGTTTTTAAGGTGTGTGTTGGGCTGTAAGTTGAAAAGCTACAGCCAGCTGTGTGGGTAAACCAACCATGTGTGAAAAGTGGTCCATAACGTAATGCTTCAAAGCGTGTTCGTGCAAACATTGTCGAGTCTGCCGTGGTACAATGGGACTGCTCATGAACCTGTGTGCACAGCATCTGCAAATCGGCGCGGTACGAAGTAACTTCATCTTTACACAAAACTGTAAGCTGTCATCTGTGAAGCGTGAGCGGTGTTTGTTTTTACCATAGTTCATGGTGGAGAATGGCTGCTCTTCTGAGTTTTGCCCTAAGCAGCCGTATGAATGGCAAACTACATTGATTACCAGCGGCATAGCCACACTTAAAATTTCTTCTGAAATTTTCGCTTTCTAGTTCATTCGCTTATTACCCATCAGTCTACCGTTGTTTATAGCGCTGGCGGCCGCTGTGTTTTATTTTCTTTGTACTTAAATGACCTCGGACAAGAAAGCTTATTTTCTGCAGTTCAATACTGAAGAAATGTAAACTTTTTCAAATTTTGTATAATTGCAGAACATTTTTAAGGTTATCTGCTATAAAATCCATGCCAGGGAAATCTCTTTCAAGTTTTTTTTTTTGTATTTTATTCTGTGCATTTAAAAACCAGAGACTCAAAGACACACAAGACCCAGTAAAAGAGCCTGAGAGGAGTTCAGAAGCGCTCCCATAAAAGATGCAGGGACTGCAGAGAAGATCTCCATGACTCTGACAGAGATTTCAGTTTTCATGAAGAAATAGGACATGGAGCTTCAGCTGAGAACAGAGAAAGAGAGAGGAAGAGGCTGCCATCACAGGGTTACGGTTGCAGAGGAGAAATGAAGGGCATGGCTTTTCAAGACTGCTATGTCTGAAAATGGTCTCTATTTATAAAGGCAATTTCAGAACACCACATTTTTGACTGTGGGATGTTTATGGACCCGGAATCCAGAGAGTTATCATGGCGTGTGCAAATTCTTTTACGTAGCCCAGCTTAAATTTCACTCAGACCAAAACAGAAATGCCAAAAAAACAGAGCTCCATATCTGCCTTTTTCACAGCTCCTCGGAGAGTTCTCAATAAGATGTGCACTTGTGAGCCACCAAACATGGATTCAGTGCAGCCTCTTTCATCATCATACCGAATTTCCCAGAGGAACCCACCCGAGGGATTAATAAAGTTTTATCTTATCTTATCTGACTCAGCTACACCGACAGCCACAGCGTCAGGGAAAAAACGAGGGCGGATTGTTGGTCTTGAAAACTTCGACTTTGAGCCCGTTTTAGTTGACGAGTGTAAAATTAGAAATGTGACTGAGAAGGAAACAGAATTATGGCAGGCACATTCAGAAAACCATTCAACTTTACAAAATGTATACTGTGAATCTGAAGAAGAGAAGCCTGGAAAGTGTGAACCACCACAGAATAAGAGGAGGGTCTCTGATGCCACCTTTACACAAGATGACAGTCAACCTCTACCACAGACGTGGAGTCAGGACCCTGTTCACTTTCAGTCAGTACACTGAAAATGAGTTTCATCAGACTAACCACAAATGTACGACAGTCAAGAACTTCAGCAGCTCTGAGCCAAGTTTCCTAAACAGTCTGCAGTATGAGGAGGACGAAGTCTTTAGAAAACTGATAGCTGCAGAAGGACTAACCTCAACTCAAAAATCTTTAAAACGCCTTCATTCTTCTCATATGATTAATGAGAAGGAAAACGGGACGCCACTGTCTTATAATTCCCCAGGAAAAATCTCCTGTTTCTCTCATTTCAGACCTGTTTCAAATCATAAGCAGACACAACCAAAAACCGCTTCATGTCGGAAACAAACAGGTAAGACTTTTTAAAAAAAATCTTTTATCATGAGGGGCAGAGAAGATGACAAGAACAGGAAAGACTGAACTAACAGTCTTTTAGTATACTTTTTATTACAAACCCTAACGAGCAGTAACTGATTATGTGTTGCTCTACACTTGTAGGATGCATCTAAAAGGCATGCGGGGCAGAGGAGATGAGCGGAAGAGGAAACAGATATGGAGGACAGATAGCGCCATCGATATGTTGCTCATCAATGACCAACAATTAGCAGAAATCTGGCAACGGACAGTTTGCAAAAAGACGGCATTACACCCCAAGCCTCCACTGTCCCGGTAACAGCGGATTACCATGGAGAGTAAAGTTTTCAGTTGGTAAAGCAAAAAAAAAAAAAAAGTCAGAGGGCTGCCTCCTGCCCTGCCCTCTGACATTTTTACTCTCCATGGTAATCCGCTTCTCCCCTCTCCCCCCTCGTCCTCACCTCCTTACCTGTGCCCCTCCCTTTAGGCAGGGAGGGGTCTAAATTCATTTCCCTGTTCATATTTCAGCCTCCCTTCTCCCCACTCACCCCTCCTCCTCACCTCCTCCTCATCCCTCCTTCTCTCCCTTCCTTTGTGTGGAGTTTGGTGTGGAGTTTGGTGTGGAGAAAACCAAGTTTCCACTTGGTGGTGGAACCAGACAGTCAGGCAAGTTCATGCTGCAAGGACCGTGCACGTCCTCCTGCCTTCAAAAGAGGGGGGAGGAGGACGTGAATAGTTCAGCCTTCCTTCTCCCCCCTCACCCTCACCTCCTCACCTCCTCCTCATCCCTCCTTCTCTCCCTTCCTTTGTGTGGAGTTTGGTGTGGAGAAAAACAAGTTTTCTCTTGTTGAGAACTTCCACTAAACAGTACCGGGATAGACACAACACTTAAAAAGTTAACGGCTACGACAACGGGGAAAAAATGTTTAAAAAGAAGCCTTACGGTGGATCCGATTCCTCCCACCCAAATGTTATTTATGTGAAAATAAAAATGCCACCGCACACGTTTGCTTGAGGAATCCATCAGACCAGACCACCTCCATTTTGTGAACCCACAGAACCCTCCCCATCTGGCTCTCCCCTCCTCACCCCTCCTCCTCTCCCATCCTCTGTGTGGAGAAAACCATGTTTCAGAACTGTGGGATGTTTATGGACGCGGAATCCAAAGAGTTGCCTTGGTATGTGCAAATACCTTTTACGTAGCCCATCTTAAATTACTTAAAAAAAAAAAAGAAAGAAAGAAAGAAGGCAATTTCAGAATACCTGTCTCCAGCTCTCCCTCCTAGGTCAACAAAGGCACCCATCTTGCACCATGAACAACAGGAAGGCCTAACCCAGAAGAAGCCTAACATGAAAAAACAACACGATCTGTTACCTTGTACAGACTGGTGGAGATTGGAGATTTGATCGAGGAGTGGCCAGAGACAAACGGTATGTAAAATCCACCCTGAATGAAAGAGCTGAACCTCGGAGGAATAGAGTACAATCGGATGATCCACACTTTTTTTTATTAAAGTGTGCAAAATTTACAGACTTATTAAAGCGGTTGATCATCTGAAAAATGTTTCAGAAGACAGTTATCATCAATCTCTGAATAAGAATAACCACAAATTTAGTAACTTTGATTAGACTATTCTTATTTCTGTTAATGATAAGAGACAATAATGATGAACAATTGTTTATTGTTCATCCCCTTCAGTAGCACAAACCCTGCAATTTCTGCAGTCTGCCTTTGATGTCGTTCAGTCCCATTTAACTGAACTTAAGTTGGTGTTAAATCCAGAGAAATCCAAGTTCATGTTATTCTCAAATGGCAAAGAGTTGTTAGCTACGTCTCCTAAGATTAAAACAATTCAAGGAACTGAAATTGAAATGGTCACATCTTACAAGTATCTAGGGATCATTATAGATCAGAATTTGTCATTTAAGACTCACATTCAAAGGCTTGTGTCGAAGTTCAAACTAAAACTAGGTTACTTTTTTAGAAACCAATCCTGTTTCTCCCTCCAAGTGAGAAAACACTTGATTCATGCAACTTTTTTACCTTTATTGGATTATGGTGACCTGCTTTTTATGAATGCACCTGCCCACTACCTAAAGAGGTTGGATACTGTGTACCATTGTGCTTTACGTTTTATTACTAGCTATGGAAATCGTGTACAACATTGTTCTTTGTATGCTGCTGCTAAATGTCCATCTTTGCATATTCGCAGACTCTCCCATTGGTTGCTCTTTATCTATAAATCTCTCCTTGGGCTGGTTCCATCTTATTTATGTGTTTATATGTGTAAAAACCACAACCAATACAGCCTTCGTTCGCACAATATCATACAATTGATTGTCTCAAAAATCAGAACAGAATTGGGGGAAAAAGGCTTTTAAATACGCTGCCCCTGCTTCCTGGAATAATCTGCAGAAGGAACTGAAATTATCAGAATTTCTTACATTGGGAGAGTTTAAGTCTGTCTTAAAGGAACGAGAGAACAGCTCTTTTACTCAGTGTGATTGTTTTTAATGTACTCTTAATTTGATCTGTTATTGTATATTTTACACACGTTGGTATGGGATATTGTATTTGTTTTAAATGTTATATACCTATGTGGTATGTGACTTTTGTTCGAATGATGCCAGGTCTCTCTTGGAAATGAGATTTTTAATCTCAATGAGATTTTTACCTGGATAAATAAAGGACTGATAAAATAATAAATAATAGACCTGCTATCTCCAATAGAAGGACACAGACTGTAATTGAGGAGATGCTAAAAACTGGGCTGAGAGATCAATTGTTATCCTCCATGACCATTATAACCAAAGCATAGAGTATGAGTTTAAAATTTGTTTTCAGTTTTCTAGAGAGGCCCCTTTGAGATGGCACCATCCTGGGAGAAACGGAACCTGGGCCGCCGTCTCCAGCCCGACTCGTTGGACCAGAACCAGGCGGTGGTTATAGCCAAGCTAGCAGACTGGAATCCAGCTACCACATCAGCAGTGACAAACCCAGTAAACAAGAATGACAGCCACAGGTGAGCAGGGAAACGACAAAGCTGAATAACCGTGTCAACTCCTCACTGAAACAATACAGCTTTGAGTTACACTCACACACCTACACAGATTGAAAAATTGTGTGCAGACCCGCCTCCAAACAAGAATAACAGAGGACTCCTCCTCTTGTCTCCCTTCCTCACCATCCTCACCAGAACGACAGGTCTGCACTCCAACGAGAGACCCCAACACACAGAGGAAACTCCAGGACTGGAATCTTCATGTGAAGAAAATATCGGTGATCATCGGTGACTCCAATGTGCACAGACTCCTCCGTCCTATAAAGCAGAGGGGTACAGATCGACAGATTTCCATGAGCGAAATGTTGCCACCCGGTGAGGCCCAGCTGGAGAAAGCACCCTGTGGAAAATCTGGTTTTATAACTTTGGACTGAATACCAGTGATGGAGCTGAAAATGGGACTAAAGGCAGAGCAGTAAGCAATCTTTCTAAGGCCCTTCTTTGTAAAGAACAAGCCACATCGTTGCATCTGAACAACTTTATTACAGGTTTAGATGAACAGATTCCTGCACTTCCTACTTTGATATTCAGCACAGAGAAGGACAACATTCACTCGACCAGTAGAGCTGCAATGTGTATGTTAGAACAGTGGAACCAGTGTGTAAATGAGGCATCCCCCATAAGCCTTGAAAAGTGGGAGGAGAGTAGTGGTGTGATTCACCTTTCTTAAGTTCCAATGCTCAGCGGGTCCTTTGGACAGAAATAAGTTCTTCTTCTTTCAATTATTGTTTATTCTGTTCATTTCCAGCCTTATAAAGAAAGGAGTGTCGGATGGGGCAGCCTTCCCTATCTCCAATCAGGCAGATTTACGCTTAAAGAATCCCATTGTGCTGTGTCAAAGAGAGAATTACACTGTGTCTCAGCTGGTGGTGGAACCAGACAGTCAGGCAAGTTCAGGACCGTGCACGTCCTCCTGCCTTCAAAAGAGGGGGGAGGAGGACGTGAATAGTTCAGCCTTCCTTCTCCCCCCTCACCCTCACCCTTTACCCGTGCCCCTCCCTTTAGGCAGGGAGGGGTCTGAACTTCATTTCCTTGTTCATATTCACGTCCTCCTGCCCTCTATGAGGGGCAGGAGGACGTGAATATTTCAGCCTCCCTTCTCCCCACTCACCCTCCTCCTCCTCACCTCCTCTCTTTTACCTCGGCAGCCCATGACCGACATGCCGTGGCTGCCCCTGTACCCGTTGAGTACCTGTACCCTCATCCACTGGAGCCTGGACCTCCAGCTGATTGCAGCCACTTTAGTGCAAGGAGATGATTGCGTTTTGTGTGACTGTCTTGCAGTTCACCCTTCCCTTTCTACCCTAACCCGTTTTCCACTCCAGCCTCTACCCCACTCGGTTCAGACCCCTCCTCAGGCAAGGAGGGGTTTCAATCCCATTTCCCGCACCCCCAACCAAATCCTAACCTTAACCCACCATCAAGTCCTGCCCCCTTCTCTCCTCATACCGCTGCCCACAGTTCAGACCCCTCCTCAGGCCCCTTACTGCCTGAGGAGGGGTCTGAAGTATTTTCCAGCCTTATAAAGAAAGGGAAGGCTGAAGTGGCAGACCGTCGTGCAAAAAACGAGCATCTCCTCCATGCACTGCTTTCAGTCAAATGACAAAATATGTGAACTCTTTTTAAACAGGAAAAAGGAAGAAATTGTACACCAGAGAGTGCTGTATTTATTATGTAGCTGTTTTTTGTTTTGTTTTTTTGTTTGTTTGTTGTCTCTTCTGTTTTTTCTCTCCATACAGGTGATCCAGGTGTTTTGTTTGTTTTCTTTCTTTCTTCTCCCCTTTCTCGCCATCTCTTCTCCCCTCAATTTTTCTTTCTCTCCCTTTCTTTCTTTCTTTCATTCTTTCTCCCTGTCCTATCTCCCAGTCATGTCTGTCCCGACTGTAACAACTGAAAATAAAATAAAATACACAATTATAATAAAGGTCAATCAAATGGACCAATATGGCAAGGCCATGATGATCCAGTTGGTAAAGTAAATCCGCTTGGCATCTCTCTTGGCCTTAAGACAACAATTCTGATGGCTAAAGATCCAAACGGGACAGGGGGGGGAAGAAAAAAAAAAGAAAAAAAATTGTACACCAGAGGGGGGCAAGAAGGAGAAAACTTGAATATAAACTCAAAAGAAAAACCGTTGTTCCTTCCCTCCCCCAGAAGGCAGTAGAATATCATGTTTTAAATGCCACTTTTTTGGGGGGGTAAAATTTCTTGACAAATATGTTTCTCTTTTTTGTTTTGTTATTTCGTCCCTCTTTGGTACAGCTACAAAACATGTGCGAGGTGTTGCCCCATGGGAAATTGTGCTATAGCTAGAAACCCGTGTTTTCATATATACATGCATATATAACAAGCTTTTTAGTTTCTCTGTTGCTTTGTTGAAGTTCTTTGTGTTTCAATAAACTCCCTGTATTTAAACAGTACTGCATTGACTTCAGTGTAAAATAAATGGGATCTGCACACACAAAACAAAAAAGAAGTTAAACCCTCCGCCCCCCTAGAGACTCAAACAAAGCACAGAGAAAGACAGACCCACAAGGCCATTCTGTTATTGCGTTAACTGATCATGTGTTGCCCTGCCACTTTCAGGCCGCATCGTGCCGCACATGTGTGGACGAGGACATGCCAGGAACAGGAAACACAAGAGAGTCAGCCACCCGAGCTTCACAGGGCCCGAATCAGCTGAACCCATATTCAGCCCAACGCTGCCTCCAAATCTCCTCGTCCTCTCCTCCGCCTGCTGGGACCAGTAGGCAGCACATCGCCTGCTTCTGGGAGCTTTAGGCAGGAGCGACCAGGTAAAGCATGCACTGTGACTAACTCCCCCAGCATCACAGGCCCTGTCTGACACTGAAATCTGTACTCATTTCTCTTGTTTTGCCCTGATCTGTGAGCCGCTCTGTGTGTGCGTGCGTGCGTGTGTGTGTGTGTGTGTGTGTGTGTGACACAGAGAGAGAGAGGCCGAAAGAGAGAGAGACAGAATGACAGGCAGGCAGATCACAAAGCACTGAAATTCAAATTTTGCCCTGTAGATCCACTTAGTGTCTCTGTGTGTGTGTGTGTGTGTGTGTGTGTGTCTCTCTCTCTCTTTTACACAAACAGCAAATGTCACTGCATTTTCAGCACCTTTCATGTGCAGTGCACTGGCATTGCCCTGCTAGGCGCCCTCCGGTGGACAAGAGAGGCAATTGATTGTCACAACCTGTTAGCTGATACTGTGGTCGAACAGCGGCAGACACTTTGTGCTGCATTCAGCCAGCAGAGGGAGCACCTCTTGTCAGATCCCACTTTGACAGAAGCTGGCTTGCTTCTCCTTGTGTGTTTGTGTGACACTTGCTGTGCATTTCAACACAAAAGGCATTACTCTTACTCTTTGGCATTATCTGGGGAAAGTGCTTTTGTGTACTAGGCTTTCTCTATATTTTTCAGGGTTTCTTTTCACTTTTGTATTGTACAAATTACTTCTTTGTCTGTGTAACTTTAAGCTTCAGTGTAAAATAAATGGGATCTGCACACACAAAACAAAAAAGAAGTTAAACCCTCCGCCCCCCCCAGAGACTCAAACAAAGCACAGAGAAAGACAGACCCACAAGGCCATTCTGTTATTGCGTTAACTGATCATGTGTTGCCCTCCCATTTGCAGGCTGCATCGTGCCGCGTATGTGTGCAACAGGACATGCCAAGAACAGGAAACACAAGAGAGTCAGCCATCCAAGCTTCACAGGGCAGAAATCACCTCAACCCATATTCAGCCCACCGCTGCCTCCAAATCTCCTCCTCCTCTCCTCCACCTCCTGGGACCAATAGGCAGCACATCTCCTGCTTCTGGGAGCTTTACGCAGCAGCGACCAGGTAAAGCATGGTCTCCGTCGCCAGCTTGACCGCCAAGTCTTCTGGGAGGGGTACAGAGGACCGCAGAGAGGGATGGACCGCGCACGCTCCTTTTCCTCCCGGAAAAGGGATTATGTTCCTCATCCTTACCCTGATTGAACCGAGTACTAGAGAGCTTCATTTATACAAACAATTATAAAAAATTGCAAAAGGAAAACGTGAAATATTACTCTGGAACTTTACGAGAGCACATCTTCCCTGAGCTGTCCACCATGCTGAACGGCTCTAACCAAATTAGGAACATAGGTTTTTTTTTTTCAAAAGCAAATGTTTTAAAAAAGAAAAGAACAGAAAAACATAACTGAACACAACAGTATGTCAGTGTACAGTGAGTGATCAGGCAGTACAGTTTTAGGAACCTTTTTAACTGAGGCAGGATGGCATTTTGGTTTTTAATCAGAATCTACCCTTCAGCCAGAATTCATTTAAAGAGCTGTGGGAACAGCTACCTGTGACTGAATCTCTGTCTGTCAGTTTTGACACTATCTCAACTGTGAACAGCAGTACAACGGGTCATGATGAAACCTGGAGGCCAGATGACACCATGGAGATGTTTCAGATCATCAATGAGCAGCAGTTAGCTGAAAACTTTGATGAAAATCTCTTTGAGCTTCCAAATGACATTTTGAAAAAAGACGGCATTACACCTCCAGCCTCCACTGTTCCGGTTACGACAGATTACCCTGGCAAATGTGGGTTTCAGCTGAGATTCCAAAAGTCTACCCCACTCTGTTCAGACCCCTCCTCAGGCAGGGAGGGGTTTCAATCCCATTTCCCCCACCCCCAACCAAATCCTAACCTTAACCCACCATCCAGTCCTGCCCCCCTTCTCTCCTCATACCGGTGCCCACAGTTCAGACCCCACCCCAGGCCCCTCCCTGCCTTTTCCAGCCTTATAAAGAAAGGGAAGGCTGAAGTGGCAGACCGTCGTGCAAAAAACGAGCATCTCCTCCATGCACTGCTTACAGTCAAATGACAAAATATGTGAACTCTTTTTAAACAGGAAAAAGGAAGAAATTGTACACCAGAGGGTGCTGTATTTATTATGTAGCTGTTTTGTTTTTTTTTGTTTTTTTGTTTGTTTGTTGTCTCTTCTGTTTTTTCTCTCCATACAGGTGATCCAGGTGTTTTGTTTGTTTTCTTTCTTTCTTCTCCCCTTTCTCGCCATCTCTTCTCCCCTCAATTTTTCTTTCTCTCCCTTTCTTTCTTTCATTCTTTCTCCCTGTCCTATCTCCCAGTCATGTCTGTCCCGACTGTAACAACTGAAAATAAAATAAAATACACAATTATAATAAAGGTCAATCAAATGGACCAATATGGCAAGGCCATGATGATCCAGTTGGTAAAGTAAATCCGCTTGGCATCTCTCTTGGCCTTAAGACAACAATTCTGATGGCTAAAGATCCAAACGGGACGGGGGGGGGGAAACAAAAATGTTTCTCTTTTTTGTTATTTCGTCCCTCTTTGGTACAGCTACGAAACATGTGCGAGGTGTTGCCCCATGGGGAAATGTGCTATAGCTAGAAAACTGTGTTTTCATATATACATGCATATATAACAAGCTTTTTAGTTTCAAAGCCAATGGAAAGACTACCACAATCAGTAGACGGGAGTTGAAGTGTTAAACATTGTTGTTACCCTGTCTGCTGTAATTTTTTCCATTCAGATTTCATGGTTTAACATGCTATGCTTTGTTGAAGTTCTTTGTGTTTCAATAAACTCCCTGTATTTAAACAGTACTGCACTGACTTATATTTTTCAAACTGATTTTGCCTGAATGCACCCTGATTTTGGCCAGCAGAAAATAGCAGGATCTGACAATTCAATCAATGGCTTTATACATTTTTATTTTTATTTGAATTTGTTCTTTTCGTTTCATTTTGTCTTTTGAATCAAATTGAGGAAAAAATGTAACTGTTTATGAACTATTTGTACAATATAAAATATATGAAAAATTTATGAATCACTGAGAGACATGTTTATCTCTCTGTTCCTTGTCATCTGTGCAGGCTGAGAATATGACTACAAAAAGTCCCAAAGGTCAAAAGGTATTCTCAAGTGGAAGCTCAGTAATGGTCAAAAAATTAGGCACATGCTTTATTCCATGTGTGTGACTGAGCATGCAGTTCAGCAATTTCACCACTAGATGGAGTCATTGCCAAAGGAATGTCAACTTTGAATTGGAGCATCACTGGACTGACAGTGAAATTACACATCACATTACCCCTGACTTCATCCAGGGATGTAACAGGATTTCCTCCAGAGTGGGACGGTCCTCAGGCTGGAGGACCGCAATCACAATGTATATATGTATATATAGTGATTGTTGAATTTCTCTAATTTCAGACCTGTTTCAAATCATAAGCAGACACAACCAAAAACCGCTTCATGTCGGAAAATATACTAAATTGATATGCAGAGTTTTTCTCTCTCACTGTTTGTATTTACAGTGCAAACAAGATGGAGAGAAACGCTGTGTATTGCCTGCTTTGTATAAAGCCCCAACAGTCCATTCGCACACACCTGAGCAGAGTTTGCCTGAAAGACTGCACACCACAGAAATGTGAGGCCAGATGGTGGAATTGAACTCAGGACCTTCTTGCTGGGGGGCAACAGTGCTAACCACTGTGCTGCACAGTGGAGGACAGCTGCATCGATATGTTGCTCATCAATGACCAACAATTAGCAGAAATCTGGCAATGGACATTTTTCCAAAAGGCAGCATTATGCCCTAACCCTCCACTGTCAGGATCAAAGGAATGGCTTTGATAATACTGCTTAAACTAAGACTGTACAAATTTAAGAAACACAATGGCAACATTCAACAATTAGACCTAACATTTCCCCCCCTTTTGTCATTGTATATACTTAAATTTCAACTTATGCACCCTTTGTTTGGACAGTGACAGTGTAGATTTCATTCATACACAACTCCTCTTCATTCACCTTCTATCGATGCAAAAGTTCACAGTTAATACATGTAAGCAGTTAACCTGCTTCTCATTGATCTCATACACAGTAAACTACATCCTATACGTAAGCAAATCAGTGTCAACAGTCCAAAAACAGGAATTAATATTTTCAAAAGAAGATGCCACCAAGGACCAGACATTGACCAAGTTATCCAGCCTTGTGGTGCATCTACTCCTGTCGTGCGATTCATTATGTATTCCTGCAAGTAAACAACTGAACGTAACAGTCAAACAAGAAGAATCAACATTCTCAAAAATCAAATGTCACTACAATCCAACTGTATACAGACATAGACATTCAAACACATCAGTTGACTTTATCGTTTGTCCATGTGGCTCTCAGCTAACTTCAAAGCTGTAGCCTGGTCAACACCCTTCTTTATGACTCCTATCAACCCCCCGAATCTTCTCACTATAGGCATCCTGTGGGGGTTAGAGTCAACTGGTAAATTATCCGCATTTACAACTCTTCTCCTGTCCTGTTGTCACCACAGGAAAAAAAGAGAAAAAAGAAAAAAAGTGTTCATGATGCAAATGTAGACAAAAGCTTCTCTGTTTGCATCCTTCTTGCAGAGGACACAAAGAATAGGTGACGTTGCACAAATTTCATGGTAAATCTCCAACTTGGACTAATCCATTGCCCTTCATACACATAGGCAACTGGCCTATTTCCCGTTCATTTAGCTGTTCAATGTCCTGCAGCAAGTCAGACACTTGGAGTCAGACTATCAGGTCTGTCGTACCAGAGCAGTTCACCTTCCCAGCTACTGGTGAATCAACTGTCCAGTCAGGTTCAGAAGTTGAAAAGTTGGCAGTGTTCCAAGTACGTTTACTCCTGGATGTGTTGCTACGGCAACCAACAAACTGTCTCACTCTCAGTGATGCTATATGGCCACAGTCCAGAAGAATGTGTAGACAGTGGCATCACAAGCATAACCATTGGTCTTGTTCTTTATGTGAGCGGTTGTGTTCACAAACTGCCACCAGTAGTTGTTGAAAACCCCATGCGGGTACTGGGTGTGATTTGCTGTGTCCCAGTGCGCTCTTGTCATCCCACTCAGGGTCCACAGGCACAAGAAGGCACACAGCACATTCCCAGCCATTCTGATGAGTACCTGTGGCTCAGTTGGTTTCTTCACCGGATTGAGACGAGGGGCCCTGGAGGCTTTCCCCCCCTTTGTACCCGGTCTTCCTGCCACTTACCCCGAGCTGGCCTGGATGTGTGTCACCTTCTTGCAGTGCGCTTGATGTATCCAAGCGTTCCTTCCAGCAACTTCACCGCTGTGGTCGTCGTCAGCAGCATCCGATATGGACCTTCCCACCGTGGACTGGACCAGCACTTCCTCTCCATGGCCTTGTCAACATCCAATCTCCAGACTTCAGACTCTGCTCCTGCGGAGAAACAGAATCATCTGGCAGATCATTTGTTCTCAAGACTTCTTTACTTTTAAACATTTTAAGCATCTAATCTGCTAATATGCTCTCTCTTCTGCTCTCCTATCATCACTACAGAAGACTAGAACTCTAAATACTCTAACATATACAATCTCAACGAGTCAGACCATTCTCTGTTGGAGTAATCCTCATGTACATCTTAACTAATTCTATACAGTTTAACCATGTCCTGCGTGTCTCTTCCTAAGTCTTAACATTACTATTCCATTAGTTCTCTCTACCAACCCTGCACTTTGTGGGTGATATGAACAATGACGTTTTTAGTGTTATCCCTAGATGTTGTGCCATTAATCCAATCACTTCATTTACAAAATGTGAACCATCATCGCTAAACAATACTCATAGTTATTACAGCTGGACAGCTCTATAGTCCATGTGAATAACTTGGAAATGGGTGACTGGGTCTGGGGAATTTCCCTCTCTTAGGTCTCAAATTACCGCGAGAATTGTGCTTGAACATATCATACATGACCTGCAAAAATTTATTTATTTATTTTTTTAAGGGTATTTAATTTTAAAGTATAAACTACTAATTATCTCCCTCCTGTTGCGACATGGCAAAGCCCATGGCGCAAAATAGCAGCAGTCTTATACAAATTCTAAGGCAGTATTGGTTTATCACACATCCTACAGGATGTGTGATAAACCACCATCCTACAGGCTCGCTCCTACTGTAAATCACAACTGTTTCCCTGCAGTAGATGAGTGGCCCTGCATGTCTACCAGTGCATCCCGCATAATAGCCAACGTCTGCTGGCGTTGCACTGCTAAAATGTTAACACCATGTTCTCCTAAAGTTGCCTCTTTCGCAATCTTATCTGCAAAAGCATTCTCTAATGCAACTGGATCTTTCCGTCACATGTGTGCTACACATTTACAAACGGCAATCCTACTGGGTAAAAACTCTGCCTCCAGCAGAATTTGCAAAAGTTTGGCGTGTTCTACAGGTTTCCCTGTAGAGGCTGTCACACCTCGTCTCACCCACTGCACAACAAAGAAATGTAACGTAGCAAATGCATACTGGCTATCAGTGTATATTGTCACATCTTATTTCTCTGCAGCTTTACATGCTTCCGTTAAAGCTAGCATCTCTGCTGCTCAAGCAAATATGAAACATGCTAGTTGTCCTGCACAGATAACGTTCTCACTATCTACTACAGTAAAACCTGTTTTAGTCTGTCCCTCTACTGTTGTAAAACTCAAACCATCAACAAACCAAACCTTTCCCTCACCAAGTGGCACATCTATTAAGTCATCCCTTGGCTTACACTCCTTCTCTACGTGGTCTCTACACTCTTGAGGAGTGCCCTCTTCTTTCGTTGGCAAAAGGTTTGACAGATTCAGAATTGTGCACCACTTTATGGTTATGTATGGTTATGAGAGTAACAGTAACATTAAAGACAAGTGTCTTGTAGGTGACAGAAATGTAATTTTAGTCTGCAGTAGAAGACATCTACCTCGTGTGGAACTAACAGTGTCAAAAAGGTGAAAAACTATATCCTGAAACATTGAACAGTTTAAGCTGCTGCACATACTGATCTCACGCATGGAGGTAAAGCACAAGCAACTAGAGCTAATCTTTTAGGATAGTAAGTTACTGGCTTCACTTGTGGAAAAAAGTGCTGTTAGTTATTTCACAGTCACCTGGCATTTGTGCTGTTCACAGAACCACAAGTCCATCGCTGGACCTCCTCTGTGCTGTCACTTTTTGGAGCTTGGCACGCTCCCTCAGGTTCTCATGATTCAATGTTGCTGAAGATTTTAAAGGCAGAGCACGTCGTACACCTTAGTTGTCTTCCTCAACGTCAACGTCGAAACTCTTTTATCTCATTTAAGATTTTGCTGTGCAGAGTCTCCTCATGACGATCTCCTGGAAGCCCAGTAGCACAGCTCTCTGTGCCGAAGGTGATCTCCGATACTCCTGAAGCCTCTCTCCTGGCCTCAGCTTCCATCTTGTGGACGATCGTCTCAGTCACTCCTTCTCGTCATGGCACCTCACGACATCTGCAAATTAAAATGACACTCCTCTCGCCACATGGCTTCCACCATGTGTCAACTCCCCAATGAGACATGTACAAGAATGTTGCACAGTCCCCCTAAAACAATCTCCAGGGTTTGTCCCTTGGAGCAGCCATACTCCAACCTGTAACCCTGTGTAAAAACATCAGTCAGCAATTAAATGTTTAGCTTGTTTAACTCCCAGCTCCACCCAGAGCCTGTATCCTAACCATCCCAATTTATTCCACAATTTAATCGGTGACTTTCCTTAAGCAATGTCACTCCACTCATTTTTTATTTGCTGACAGTAGAACCTCTCGTGACGCAATAAGTTTCTACTGCCAGCAATGATGTCATTTCAAAAAAAAGAAAAAAAGAATTTAGACTGGATTACGCCTTTTTGGCAAGGACTTGTTTTCTGATTGTCCCAAATAAGTGGCTTTCTCCCAAGCCCATTTTAATTTTTGGAGAAACTCACTTTTGCAACAGTTTTCTCGACGACGAGTCGTATAGCGCTTCTGTTCTAATCGTGCATATCTGCTCAAACAGAGATCATCAACCGAAACTTTCAGTGCACCATGAAAGTAACAAAATAAAAAGAAAGGAAAGCAAATAAAGGAAAGCAAAGGAAAGAAAGGCCTTGTTTAAGTCATGACACATGTTTTTCATGCCAGGGGGATAAATCGTACCAAGCCAACTGGCAGGCTCAACTTAGTAACAAAAGACAAATCAACAGCTAGATCAATCTCAAACATTCATCCAATCAGATTCTCATCACTGTTTAAAACAACACACACATCTCTCTCTCTCTCTCTCTCTCTCTCTCCCTCTCTCATAAACAGAAAGTAGCATTACAGCTGTTTCAGGCTGAGAAACACCAAACACTCTTCGTGCTATCATTCACCACACAACTATGTTATTTCTTTGTCCACTGGGCAGGTGACCTGCAGAATCACGTCTGCCCCAGCTGGATACCTTTTCACACACACCGTGACGTCAGACACGCTCACACTCACTTCTGCTTAGAGCACAATTTCACTTCATTCGTCAATGATCCACACACCACGTGCTGCCCAATAAAACTTTGCAGTGTATTTCATCCTCTTCCAAGGCAGACTTAAACACCATATGTTTTTTTATTGTTGTGTCAGGGATGGATATGTGGTTGCAACGTTTATGTTCACTTTCTTTCCTTTCTGTCTCCTCTCCTGCCTAGTCTGTTTTGGACTCAATGCTGCTCCTAATGCCTCTCCATACTCAGCCTTTAGTCTCTCCTCCACCTCTGCCTCTCACGCTCTTCTCTGGCTCTTCTTTCTGCTAACATTCTGGCTCTTTCTAATGCTTTTCTACGGTATTGTTCTAGAGTAGTTGCAGTGGATTGAGCTGTGGTTTCATCCTCAGGTTTCACAACTACTGCTTATAATATTGCTCTTTTAACATTCTGTGCTTCTCTTCTCTTTTGAGCCTGCTCCAGCCACAACTTAGCGACTGCTAACTGCAATTCCTTCCTCTGCTTAGCTGTCCCTGTTTTACCTGCTGCACTTACAGTTATTCTTTCTACAAGCATTTTACACTGAACTTCCACTAATATCCCTTCAAATCCATATTTCTTACACCAACAACTTACATACTGCATGCTGCCCGGTGAATATTTCTCCATAAATTTTACATCCCCTTCTAAGGCAGCCTTACACATTTTATTCTCACACAAGACAACAATCAGCCACACTCACGCAGACCACGTCTGGCCCGCACACACACACACATAGGCCTATCGCTTGTGTCTACACGCACAGCCAGCGCTCTCTGTTGAAAACTCTCAAACGCCCCAAATGGCGGAGATTCCGAACACTCCTCACGGCGGAGTCACCGAACCTAGGTTGTCTCCACGCCCCACACGGCGGAGAAGCCTGCGTCTCTCTCACGCGGCTAGCGCGCTCCCGTACCTGCGATCAACGCAGGGTCACGTAGCCGCTCTCTAAGGCCTTCTGTACTTACTGTTCGTGTTGTTTCCGTTCATGGGAAGAGTCCCTGTATCCCGTCAATCGCCATCCATCCCGAGGGGAGTTCAGACGCAAACTTTACGGCCTGGTGACAAGCATCAAGGCACCAGGGCTTTCCGTCAATCATCCCAGACGTTGCGGTGGCGTCCTCTCCCTCTCCTCGCGGTGGATGCGATGTGTTAAGTTCCGGTATTGTGGCACAACAGCGGCTTCTACCTTGTTACACGAATGTTGTTTGTGGCTCAAGATGATTTTATGTCATCCATAAGGGATGCATTTGACATATATTTCACATATTATAGCCCAACAAGTTACTTATAGCAGTTTAAATACGAGCAATCAGTTTTTGGCAAATACCGGAAATCAGTTTTTGGCAGACAATCAGTTTTTGGCTCAACACCGGCTCCGAAGGACCAAATAAATGTTGGGTCTGTTCCCACAAACCCTGCTAGTTCTAGAGACTTATTCATCATGAATGAAAACAAGACAGTCAGCGATCGATCGATCGATTACTTGCGCAAGGGAGGCCTCATCTGTGTCCACCACGAAAATGACCCCCAAATCCGGCCTCCTCTCGCTGCCTTTTATTGAGAGATAGTTCACACAAAACACAGCAAAGCAACGTCCACATGGTTCTAAGGCATTGTATGTATATGTGTGAACCTTTATATGTAAGTAGGAATGTGTGTGTGTGTGTGTGTGTGTGTGATTATAAATTTTAATTTGTTATTGATCCCTTTACCCCTGGTCATAAAGTGTAGGGGAGACCGGGGATAGTTGTAACATTTTTGACATTTCTGTCTGTAACTTGGAGCTCTTTTAAGGTAGTGCATTGAAAATTTAATGCAAAGTATTTACATGTCTCTGCTATTAAATAGTGCAGCTATTTTCTCTGCAGCACAATTACCCATTGCATGGTATGGTCTCAAACACAAAGAGTGAAATGTTACAATTAACCCCATAGTCTGGGTTAGTTGTAACATATCCTGGGGTGAAATGTAACACAATGAAATAAGGGTACTAACAAAACATTAACATGTAATCTTTGTTTATTCAACACATGAATGCACTTAGAGCCATTTATGTAGCTATGTGTGTGTGACAGAATGCAGAAATCTAGCTTTTGAACATATTCCAACCACCCAAAAAAGACAAATTATGGAATTTTCTGCAACTGAATATTTCATTAATTTTGGTTGGTCTTCCTTGAGTTTGGCCTCATTGGCTCAGTGGGCATTATAACCTACAATTCTTGCACCAACTTTTGAACATAACAATGAAGCTGAAAAAATGTAGTTGTGCACCAGCATCGCAATTCCATTACTTTTTATCATGGCTTACCTTGGTGTGGTTTGCAAAGTGCTTCAGAAAGATGAGGAAATCTGTTTCTTGCACCCATCCTGATTTATTTCCACTACCAATACTTCCTACTGGTCCATCTCTGACACAGTGGTCTGCATAATGTATGTGTGGGAACACAAACAGTGGAGGAATTGTGTTGCCAGTGGCATTAACCGCATATACAGAGGCGACCAGTGAACCTCTCTCTGCTGATGTCGTTGCCCCAACTTGTTTAATATAAGTTAAAGTAATAGTGTGGTAAGTTGTAACATCTGCACTATTGTTACAACTAACCCAGACTGTTGTTGTTACAACTGACCCAGACTCCTATAGCCATGAACTAGCTAACAATACAGCCAACGGCTAAAACATTAGCACAGGAGACCTACACAGAATATATCCCCATAGACATACAAATAACATAATTTAAGTTTGATGCATTTAACTGCAAAGCAGATAATGCTATTAGAAATTGAAATAAAGTAGAAAAACTTACTTTTGGGCATAAAAATTACTTTTTTTCATATTAAATTGTCTGTGTTTGAAAAAATGTATCGACAGGCCAAACGGAATGCGGCTCGGGCAGTGGCTGAAGCAAAAACTCGGGTGTGGGAGGAGTTCGGAGAGGCCATGGAAAAAGACTTTCGGACTGCCTCGAAGAGATTCTGGCAAACCGTCAGGCGTCTCAGGAGGGGAAAGCGGTGCTCTACCTGCACTGTGTATAGTGCTGGCGGTGCGCTGCTGACATCGACTGAGAAAATTGTCAGACGGTGGAAGGAATACTTCAAGGACCTCCTTAATCCCACTGACACGTCTTCCGAGGAGGAAGCAGAGTCTGGGGATGAGGGGAATGACCCGCCAATTTCTGGGGTCGAGGTCACTGAGGCAGTTAAACAACTCCTCGGTGGCAGAGCCCCTGGTGTTGATGAGGTCCGCCCCGAGTTCCTGAAGGCTCTGGACGTTGTAGGGCTGTCCTGGTTGACACGCCTCTACAATGTTGCGTGGAGATCAGGGGCAGTACCCCTGGACTGGCAGACCGGGGTGGTGGTCCCCATCTTTAAGAAGGGAGACCGGAGGGTGTGTTCCAACTACAGGGGGATCACACTCCTCAGCCTCCCTGGGAAAGTCTATGCCAGGGTGCTGGAAAGGAGAGTTCGTCCGTTAGTCGAACCTCGGATACAGGAGGAACAATGCGGTTTTCGTCCTGGTCACGGAACACTGGACCAGCTCTTTATCCTCTCGAGGATACTTGAGGGTGCATGGGAGTTTGCCCAACCAGTCTACATGTGTTTTGTGGACTTGGAGAAGGCATTCGACCGTGTCCCTCGGGGTGTCCTGTGGGAGGTGTTGCGGGAGTATGGGGTGTCTGGCCCACTGCTACGGGCCATTCGATCCCTATACAACCGTTGCAAGAGTTTGGTTCGCATTGCCGGCAATAAGTCGGACTCGTTTCCGGTGGGTGATGGGCTCTGCCAGGGCTGCCCTTTATCACCGATTCTGTTCATAATTTTTATGGACAGGATTTCTAGGCGCAGCCAAGTGGCGGAGGGCTTTCACTTCGGTGGCCTCAGAATCTCATCCCTGCTTTTTGCGGATGATGTGGTTCTGATGGCTTCATCGGGTGGGGGCCTCCAGCTCGCACTGGAACGGTTCGCAGCCGAGTGTGAAGCAGCGGGAATGAGGATCAGCACCTCCAAATCTGAGGCCATGGTTCTCAGCCGGAAAAGGGTGGAATGCCCACTCCGGGTCGGGGATGAGTTCCTGCCCCAAGTGGAGGAGTTTAAGTATCTCGGGGTCTTGTTCGCGAGTGATGGGAGAAGGGAGCCGGAGATCGACAGACGGATTGGTGCTGCGGCTGCAGTGATGCGGACGCTGCACCGGTCCGTCGTGGTGAAGAGGGAGCTGAGTGTAAAAGCGAAGCTCTCAATTTACCGGTCGATCTACGTCCCGACCCTCACCTATGGCCACGAGCTGTGGGTAGTGACCGAAAGAACGAGATCGCGGATACAAGCGGCAGAAATGAGCTTCCTCTGAAGGGTGGCTGGCCTTTCCCTTAGAGATAGGGTGAGAAGTTCGGCCATCCGGGAGGGGCTCAGAGTAGAGCCGCTGCTCCTCCACATCGAAAGGAGCCAGTTGAGGTGGTTCGGGCATCTGGCAAGGATGCCCCCTGGGCGCCTCCTGGGTGAGGTGTTCCGGGCATGTCCCACCGGGAGGAGGCCCCGGGGCAGACCCAGGACGCGCTGGAGAGATTATATCTCTCGGCTGGCCTGGGAACGCCTTGGTGTTCCCCCGGATGAGCTGGAGGAGGTGGCTGGGGAGAGGGAGGTCTGGGCTTCTCTGCTTAGGCTGCTGCCCCCGCGACCCGACTTCGGATAAAGCGGATGAGGATGGATGGATGGATGGATGAAAAAATGTGCTGATTTTTCACATGTGATAGCAGAACTGAATTGGGCATGCACAGGATGAATCACATCATTTGAAACTTAGCCCTGATTGGAGAAATTGGAAGTGTTACAACTGACCCACGTTACAACTATCCCCGGTCTCCCCTACCTATATTTATTTTCTTACTCTTCTTATATTTATTGTTTGTTTACTTGCACTGTTGTAACTGGAGCCTCCTCATCTCGTCTCTCTATATACTGTACTGTATGTAGCGGAGATGACAATAAAGTTTACTTTGACTTCAGCAGCGAGCAGGTGCACCGAGGGCTCTCGCGCTCACTTTTCGTGTATAGAATTTCGAAAAAACATCGGTGCAAATTTTAAGTCTGTATCATAATGTCTGCTGTTTTTGTGTTTGTTTGTGAAGCGAGATCGATCAACTGCAGACCAGACAACAAACGACGGAGGCACCAGACAAGTGCAATCAAACGATGAGTTTATGAACACAGGAGAACAACTATCAGCATATGGCCTGTTTTGCTCTGACAAAAATACACTGGGTTCTGGTTTTATAGCATAGAGGATCACACCCCCACGTACACGTCAAATCCAGGTCAAAAATACATTGTTTACAGACAAGGGTACATCATGTACATCTTAATAACTATAAACAGACATCTAACTTCTCTTTTCTATATCACTTGCCTTTTACGGTAATAAACTTCAAGCTTCAGGGTCTCTAAGAGCTAATAATGGACACTCGTCATTAATTACTAAGTAGACTAAATTGCAGCAAGTCTCAAGAAGGAGCAGAAGACACTTGGGCCTTCGCTCAGGCCTGTTGCTAGATTTATGTGTATTGTAAGCATGCATGCAATTAACCTGCTATGTTCTCATCTACCCTCAACATGTATCACCCGGAAACTCTCACCAGTGAAGCTTAAAACCCTCTTGGATGGAGCATCAACTCTAAACAAGCACAGATATGCAATGTGTATAAAATGAACTCTACCTGTGAATAGAATGAATGTGATGACAAACATATTCAATGCAATATGAACCCTGTAAGGAATATTACTGATAAAATAATACTGTAAACCATATTATTAATGCATTCATCATAAGGCAGATTATATCGTAGCAATAAAAGAATCTCTGAATCCCAACATTCCCTCTTCAAACATTCCAACAAGGAATGTCACCAAAATTCATGTTTTATCCCTCCCTTTGTTTGTATTTTTGTTTTATTTTGCGAGTTGGTTATCAGATGGCTCCAGCCAGCCAGAGACTCCCCCGCCCAGCAAATGGGCGATAGAAAACCCATCTGTGCATATGCCATTCCCAAGATGCGCTGGCTGATGTCGGGGCAGCATGACCATGAGCAACCTTTTTTTTTAATTTTTTTAATTTTTTTTTATTTCCAATGATGCCGCCCACCAACAAGCCCACCGCCCCGGTAGTCGCCCGCTACTGGGCGTGACCTCGAATTGGCAGTGGTCCAGTTGAAAGTGGAGGTGGACAGAGAAAGGTGAGTAGCTTGAAGGAAGCGATATCGATTCTTTAAATCCTGAATTGACTGAATATAAATGTATTTTACCAGAAATGCCAGAATCTCAGGTTAAAGCTCACAAAACTATTTCAACAACCAGCAAATGAGAGCAGGAAACGCATTCCACACAAACAGGTAAACACAGAGCGGACCCGACGCATCAGAATTAGCTTAGTCGCGTCGGGGCTGAAAGCCATTAATTCCCTCTTACTTTTGCTGTTTTTCTTCCAACACGATAAAAACCACAGTTCATGCACAGCTCTCAATGTACTTCAAGAACAGTTTCCAATCTCAAACATCTGTTTTCCGCATTAATCATTCGCTTATTACCCATCAGCAATGTTCCCTCTAAGCTGCGCCCGTGCGCAATTGCGCATTGCTGGCACGGTCTACTATGGAAAAAACATGGCAATAAAACAGCTGACCACCATAAAATAGTCTTGATGTAGTGGAACTGATATAATAGAGTGGTGTGAATGTGATTGAGAATATATATATATATATACTGTGTGTGTGTCGGTCGCAAAAAAAACGGCCCGTAGAGCCGCCTCCTTGAAGTGAATAACGGGAGCCTGCTCCGTTTTTTTTTTTTTTCCTTTCTCTGAACCTCTGTCGATGTTATTCTGCTTCACTTTGCACACGAGCCTTGTTTTTCCTCTCAGCAAGGGAGGGGACGGGTGCAAAAACAGCCACCTGTTTGCTGAGCAGAGGGGGAGGGGCAGTCATTACTCTCCCAGTGGCATGTCAACAGACGGGGGGGGGGGGGAGAGAGAGAGAGATCGTTTTTTATGTTTTTGGATTCAAGTGCACATTTGAAGTCTGTGGCTGTATCCCAATTCATGGTCTGCAGCCTTAAAGTACGCAGCCTCAACGGTCCTCAAGGGCCGCGTACTCAAAGACCGCTAAGGCCGGAAGTGCGAGGCTTGTGAAATGGGACGATATAGCCTCCGTGGCGCTGCCCAGGTTGCCTAGCAACCATGATAGCTGGAAACGTGTGGTTGACAGAAATGAAGGAGAACATTTGTTTGTTTCTACACGAGCTTTGTGTGATTTAATAAGTATCTGAGGCTGAGACCACAGGACTGTAAAACATGATTGTTGGACTTCATTTCTATACTGAACAGTCATTTTAAGATTAGCTAGTAAGTAACAATTAGTTAATGTTGTTCATGAGACTAAAGTCAGTGTAAATATGATATGGCCAATATTATAGTTATTATATTAATCATTATTAGTTATTACAGCACTGAGTTTGAAGTCTTAAATCAATTCACTTTTATTGTCACATCACATGTGAAGGTACACTGGTACAGCACATGTGAGTGAACTCTGTGTCAAATAATGAGCTCCAGTAAAGATTCAAGTTGTAGTTGTTTATATGTCCTATCACCTTAAATCTTCACTCAAAGACAAGTATCTTTGACAGTGTATATATACATGTATTATATATAAGAGACAAATATTGTTCCTTCAGTATGTTGCCATTACTAAATTTGGCTCAATGCCTACATATATGTGTAAAAAGCAAATGTACGAGCTGTGATAACTGTTGCTGATAAAATGAAGAGTAGACTGATATATGAAATATTCCTTTATTGGGTGAGAAAAGCAGACCATGTCATAACTGCTTTAAGTCATACAGAATAGATATCAGAGCCTTAAACAGGCCGACTTCTGCTAAATGGGTCAAACTGGGCAGAAAGTCTACAAACACACTGTCGTTCAGTAGCCCATTCACTGAACGACCCATTCAGTGGGATACCCATTCATTTCCTATGGCGGCAACTTTTGACCAGACCCTATATAAGGGGACGAGTGCTGAGCTCAGTCCCTGAAACTCAGAGGAGCAGTGTCCCTGGATTTTTGACCACAGCGTCTTGGTTAACTAAGACACACAACTTTTTTTTTTCTGCTGTCTTGAAAGACTGTATTTACAGTACAGGTAATATTTTTGCATATTCTTAACTGTTGCAAATTGCTTTTTCCTGTTCTTTACTTACTTGATTTTAATGTGTTTTACTTACATGATCACACTGTTTTTGTCTTTCCTGGTTTAACAGTTTTTCAATTACATTTTTTCACTTCTTTTTTACTTACCTGATTATACTTTCTGTTTTTTCCAGAACACAACAGCCATGGAGGACGTTGGTGTCGAAAATATGAAGGGTTTGGCGGATGCATTTGCCACATCTCAAAGCGTTGAGGATTTCCTCCTGGACCCCAACATTTTTATTCCATTGCAGGCAACGACAGTTGAGGAATCCACGAAACTTGTCTGGAGTATATTTGATTACGACGGAGTGGTGGTTGAACTAAAAAACTTGAAAGGCCTGCATATACCCTTTTCCAGGTTGAACATGGCGCCCTTCAAAATGCACCAGCTCAAAAACTCCTGGCACACCATAAAGAAACACTTTGACCTTAGTAAGGTGTCTGTGGAGGGCTTAAAAGTGCTGCGAAAGGTAAGAGGCTTTGATTTTGCCTACCTGGACAGGGGATTCAAGTTAGAAGCTATAGTAATTCCCAAGTCCCTTGTGGTGGTGGACAGAGTCTGTACAATGACGGACTACTTACCAAGGCACACGGTGGACCTTGTTAATGGCATCTTAACAAAATTTGTTGAGTTGCTCAAAGACCTTCCACTGGAAGAGCTGACCAGACCCACGCTGCAAAAGACCATCATTCACAACAAGGGGAGCATGAACGTATTGTGGCAGGATCAAACGTTCGTGCTTTCCAAACTTGATGAAGCGAAGAGGATGTTGCCGGAGTATCCAACATTGGAAGTCCGGTTCTTTGTCTACAAATTTGGACAAAAGGAAAGGGAGCCCTTTGAATTGTTGACAGTAGCTAATCCTGACGACGTCGTGCGATGTTCTCTGCACGTGGCCTGCAACCTCATACCACTGGACCCCCACACCACACTTTTCTGGTCAAGAGCAGGACTGGAAAGGATGTTTGGACCCAGAGCTAGGTTCTTCACGTGCATGTCCATGCACGAGTGTGTTAACGTGCAGACAGAACTCGACCAGCATCCACCGGACATCTTGCGACCTTTGGCAGAGATCGCCACTAAACCTAATGTCACCTTCTGGCAATTTTATGTGGACAGCCCACACACTCATTATATGTCCACATTCCGGCACCCCATTAGTGGCTTGATCGTCACTGGTGGCCTCGGCCACCCGAATTACGTTCAGGCGGTGGCCACCAGAGCTGAGGACTACTACATCCACATGATGGACTTGGCCAGGAAGGCAGCAGGTAATTATAACCTGAGAATAGAGATCGTGGAGGGGAAAGAAGGGAAGGAACTGGAAGATTTGGACCTGGTTTTTCCGTGCGAATTCTTCGACTGGAAGGCATTGCATAAGTGCCTGAGGGACATCCCCCTCGTTGTCCCCTTTAAACGGGAACACGAACAGCCAAGTGTGAATGAGATACTGTCTCACTGTCTAAAGTATATGGCTGACCAGCTCCGGCAACTCGGGGAGAAGCACACAGGCAAAGGCGGCTTTCTCCCAGTGTGGAAGGCATTCCAGCTGGAGCTTGCGCTGGAGGAGGCATTATACGGGCACCCCTTGTCCAACATGGACAGACAGTACTCGGCAGCACTGGGGACCAGCTCGCTGCACGAGTTCAGCGCAACCAACATGAGGGGCTTCATGGGCCTGGGTGCAGCAACTGGTGCAGCTATTGACGACTGCCCACCTCCTCTGGCACACTGGACAAGGGACACACTACAGATGAAAAGAATCGAGAGGCTATTTGCTCTCACATTGACTCTCGAGTGCGAGCCTTCCGTGCTGGGACCTGAGCTTGTGAAGCTGCTGCTGAAAGACCTCTTCAGGAGGAACGACGGCATCTTCATCTCAGAGCTGCAAGGGGAAAAATGCCCAGAAAATCTGAAGGGACACATTAATCTGGCTTCACTGACAGAGAACCTGGCCACCAGAGACTCCTTCCCGACCCCATTCACCTTTGCCCGGGCGAGGAAGCTTGTTGAGGGGGAAGGCAAGAATGTACAAGAATGCCTGAGAGCAGGATTTCTCGAGTTGAAGATCAGGTGGTTCCCGGACATTAAGTACCGTGACATAAAGGGAACAAGACGGGCTTCTTGGAACTTGATGGATTATGTAGAGATACATAATGACGACAGGGAGCCTTCCATCGAGTCCCAGGCCATGGCCATAGTGGGGGATGTGGCCATGGAGATGGAGCGCCGTGGACTGTGCTACGCCAGGACCCTTGAAAGGTACAGAGAGCATGGAATGCCATGACTGCCCCAAGTGATGAAGAGGATTCCAGGGAAGACTGAAAAGCACACGCGGAACAAGGTCTTGGTGCTGGTCAGCTCAGTGGGACTTATCATGAATAAGGATTTTGTGTCCTATGAGAAACTGAAGGACCTACTCCTGGAGCTGAAGATGACACAGGCAGAGCTCCAAAAGTACAGGATCCTTTCCACATCAGTTTGTGAAAAAGTTTTCGGCTTCACTCTCTATAAGCTCCACTACGATATCCTTTATCGAATGGGGAACCCAAAACCCCATACGGAGAAAAAGTTGCCTCCAGATATTCCCTGGAGATGGAGGAAGAGGATGCACCTGTACTTGAAGAGGATGAGGAACCTGACCTATTGCAGACGAGAGCTGTGTACATGCCCGCTCAAACCAGCAGACACTGGACACAGCAGGAAGAGGGATTTATCAACCTTGATCCAACAATCTCCACTGGCGTGGCATACAAGGAGTATGTCGGACAATGCAAAGCAGCAAGACTACCTGCAAGGTCGTACAAGGGCTTTGGGAGAAAGCGAAGAGACCTTCTCAGGAATGAATAGGCATGCAAGTTGATTTCCTGTTCTAATGATGTCCTTTTTTTTATTTTGACTTTATGTTAGAACTAGCAATTTCAAAAAACAACAAAAAAACAACCCACCCCTCTTTCTTTTATTTTGACTTTATGCTTAGAACTAGCAATTTCAACAAAAACAACAAAAAATTTGAATTTTTTGTTTTTGTTTGGCAATTTCAGAATACCTGTCTCCAGCTCTCCCTCCTAGGTCAACAAAGGCACCCATCTGCTGCTGCTGCCCCTTTGAGATGGCAGCATCCTGGGAGAAACGGAACCTGCTTGACTTCCAGGTGTGAGAACTTGCAAGTGTCCAGAATCAGGAGAGATTGGGGGACCCACTTTAGCAGGATCATCTGTGAATAGACTGGATAGAAATAAGTTCTTCTTCTATCAGTTATTATTTATTCTGTTCATTATAGAATCAGCTACTGTTCTGCCAGACCTGAGAAACATGTTCCCAGTTCAGTTCACATCTTATGTTAAGGGATTTCTTAGGATTTTAGGATTTTTATTATGTTATGCTTAAAAGTACATTTCATTATCTAAATGTGTTTGCTCTTTCTTATTCAGCTTAACCTCTGCAACTCTGTGCAGACTCCTAAATGGGGAAGTTACACAGGAAGCCTGCAGTTCTATTTTCTCTCTTCCTGTATGTGCTCTCTGAATAAAGACTCTTCCTTTTTACTGCAGCGGTGCGAGTCTCCCTCGACCGTGTACACGTAAACCTGTCTGAGCCTTTTTATTCCGACCTGGGTTGCAATACAGGAAAACTCCTGACATTTCTTGGTCCTTCGAGCCGGATGGGACACAGCGACCTTTGTGTGACCCCACAGGAAAGCCTCATCGAGCCCCGACGTCGTGAGAAGCCCGCGCTGAAGTCTGTCGACAGCTCCTGTCCAGGTACAGGATAAAGTCCAGAGACGTGAATTCGGGTTCTGGCCAGCGTTCTTATAAGTGGTCCACGGCGGTGGGGGTCGATGAGGTTGACCTGAGAGACCGGCAGCAACCAGGTGAATATTAACACTCAGACACCTCGCGTAAAACGTTTAGGCTCACCCAGAGGGGTTGGTAGCATTCCTAAAAGTAAACGCTCGCCTGAAAAAGGGGCTGGAAGCTATTTTAGGGGGATTTCTAAATGTAAACGCTCGCCTGAAAAAGGGGCTGGAAGCTATTTTAGTAGGGTTTCTAGAAGTAAACGCTCGCCTGAAAGAGGGCTGGAAGCTATTTTAGATAAACCTGGTCCGTAAGACGTAGTGCGCGTTGAAAAGGTATTGTTGTTGTTTCATTTTTGTTGGTGGAATAAGTTGATTTTACAGCACAATAAGGAGGCTGAACTATTCCACTATTTTGTTTGCTGTTGGCCACCCAAGTACTGGTGAAAAGAGAGAAACAGATTTTGTTGACACCGCTTTCAAGAATAGCTTGAGAGTAGAAGGCCGCGTCAACTACCTCTCTCGATTCTCGTGCCAGTGAAGGTGCCGCAGTTGTGTAGTTGTAAAGTGTTAAAATTAAGAGGATTAAAATGGGTAATGAAGCTTCAAAACTCACTGCTGACGAGCAGTGGCCAGAAAAGAAATGTCCAGGTGCCGGACAAATTAGTGCATATAGATGGAGAAATCCAAAGAAAACCTAAATGTCCCACGTGGGAGGGAAAATGCATTAACTAAATTATAAGAAACCCTCCAAGCAGAAATAAATACTGAAAGGAAGCTAAAAAGAAATCAAAGCATACACAAGAGTTGTAATATTTTAAAGCATGGAAAGAGGAATGAAGTGGAATAAACAAAAGGTTAAATTAAGGTTAACTTAAATTAAAGCAGAGCTTATCTGTGATAAGCATGATAATAGGAGATAATAGGAAGGTTAACAACCTGTAAACTGGTATTAACAATGAAACATAGTTGGCATGACGACCGTGCCTAGAATGAATAGAATGCATGAAACCAGATAATTCACATGAAATATATCAAATGAAAAAGAGAGATGCATAAGGTATATTAAGGCTGTGTCATTGTTCAGCCAAGGAAAATGTCTCCAGCTTGGGAAGGTGTGAAACTGCAGGTCACATCAGCCTTTGATGGATACATAATAAAATATAAACTAATATACTATTGTATATTAGTAGTAAAGTAGTGAAGTAGTGTATATACTATTGCTGTTATAAAAAAGGAAAAACAATACAATGATAACATTAATAATGACATACTATTAATAGGAAGAGGCACCTCAGTCAGTTATGATGTGAGGTGGAAGATTGTTAAAAGTAGTCTGAGTCAAGCTTAAGGTTTGCTCAAACTCAGTACAATGATATATGAGTTGAAGAAAATAAGGAATTAACTACACTAATCAGGTGCATAGAGACACTTGACCGGCTTGTAAACCTGTCATCTTAGATGAGACTTTAAGATGAAGACCCAACCCTGTATACAACAGCTACAAGACTGAGAAGCTGGATTAACATTAAATAAATATGTGGACACTACCAAGCTAATGAGGAGCGGTGACGCGCATGGAGATGCTGGTTTTGCTCACTACAATTGTATAAATAGAGTTTGAATTCAGTACTGTGGATGTACAGTGAGTGACCTCTATATATCTTGAAAAGCATGTCTGAAATACTCGTATGGAAGCATATTTTGAGTGAGTTTAACTGTGTAAATGCTGTGAGTAGTAGGTTTTGAGTGATTGGGTGTGATTTGTACAAAAATAATAAAACATAAGTAATAATAACACTACAAAGGTTCATAGTAGAGTGTGTGAACAAGTGGAATTTTTGAGAGAAAAGGCAGTGTGTGTGATGATACCTGATGTCTGAAAGGGCTCTATTCAGGAGTGTGTGCGTGACATAAAGGTGTTGGTTTTAGATCAAGATTTAGCAGAATTAAAGAGGGTTTATAGACTATGAATACAAAGAGAAACAAAAGAGTTCGATTAGTCTGCAGAAACAGGAAATAGGTATATAAATATATATGTGTGCCTGTGGTGTGTCAAGACAGCTCGCAGAGAGAAACAGAACTCCATGAATAGACTCTATGAATAGAATGAATAGACAACACATACTCAAACACTTGCAATGAAGAAAGCAGCTTACACTCAATTAATATGAACGCAAAGCCTTGATGCCATAGGCAATTTGTTTTTGTTTTTGTTTGTTTGTTTTGTAAGTTTGGAAAACAAATTTGTGATCATACTTGTGGATCACAGCGACATATCATGATTAGGCATATGATTTAACAATGACGAGTTTTAGAGCTGTGAGCTATGAGCTATAAGCAATGCAAAGTTTTTCCTAACTTAAAAGTTTGAAATATGTAAGATGTATGAATTCTTTGAGAAATAGGAATTGCCTAAAATGCCTTAAGTCAAAATGTAGTGTTGCATCTACACAGCAGATAGAGTTGTAGAAGCGAAACCGTTGACATCCTCACACACGCAGGCCAAGATATAAATATATACACTGACAGACAGTATGTTTTTTCAGCTGTGCAACACTTTGAGATCTTCTAAAGACACTATTAGAAGTAATTTTATTGCCAAAACGGTTAGCATTTTGTAAATGTGCTGCACACCAGAAAGGCTGCTCAGAGGTCACTAAAGAGGTCACTAAAGGCAATAACTTGGCAGACCAGAGCCGCAAAAGCAGCAGCACAACAAACTATAGACACATTAATGTCTGACTCCTCAAGTGCAAATGCCACTTGATGTGCTTATAAACGAACAGAAAGCCGCACCAACTAGAGAACAAAAGAGGTGGTTAAAAGGTGGAGCACAGCCAGAAAATGATTTGATGACCTGTAATAGCAAACCAATACTACCAAAGTCCCTACACATATCAGCAGCATTATTGTCAACAGGAGGGGGGGTAGGAGTGGTAGATAAAATTTCGGAAATTTGTCGGAACATGCATGATTTGCCAAAAACATAATGCACATAATGCATTATGCACACCACCTCATCCTTTTCATACAATCCACATGAGTTTTATTGAGCTAAATGAATGCCAAGGCTCAGAATACGCTCTAGTGATCATAGACGTGATCTCAAAATGGCCAGAAATCTATCCAGTAAAAAAAGCAGATGCCAGTAGCAAAAATGTTTGTGCAACCATTTTATTTTAATATATGGCATCCCCACTCTGATAAGATCAGACAATGGGACACATATTGTTAATGAAGTAATCAGTAAGGTCTCTGAAGCACTAGGAAATAAAACAGAGACTGAGAAAATGCATGGAAGAAACAGGGAGACCATGGCCTGAGTGTATAGGCCTGGTAAAAATGTGGATGAGACTGACACAAAGTTCTCAGAAACTCACAACTAAAGAGATTGTTCTAAACAACTCTCCAGTATCTTGCAGGTTGAAACCAGGTGATTGGATCCTGATCAAAGTGCTCCAAAGGAAAAACTGGAGTTCACCAAGGTGGGAAGGTCCTTATCAAATGCTACTCACCACACCAACTGCCTGCAAAATAGCAGAAAGACCGTCCTGGATTCATCGAAGCCACTGCAAAAAAGTGAGTGACAACATAGACTAAGAGACGCCAACGCCCCTGCCTGTAGGTGATCTAGGAAGGTGGAGAGAGGGCTGTTTGGGTAGAATCCCGCCCTGTTCTTCTCACCCCTAGTCTACTCACCTATAGGACCTGGTGCGTCTGGTCACCATGAAGACGCTCATCCTCCTAGTGGCTAGTATTGCACTCCTGGTGAGTTTATTAACACTCACCCGAAAGAAGGAAGATGAACAACGCATGGTTTCGATATATACATGACAGCACACCCAGAAAAGACTGCTATGTTTGCTCCTATATGCCCCCAACGACACAATACGCCACCTTGTATGCGAAGGGAGTGGACATAATTCAAGCAAAGTGTGCCGCAAGCTACGCCAGCCGTGGGCATCAATTCCAGGGAATCGAAGTCAACCATGAGAAACCTCTCCAGATAGGACTACGAAACGGCACATGTGACGAATGGTTCTGGGTTGACCTGAGAGTGAAGCACAGAAGTGAGGCTAAATCATTCACAGTCTTTCTTGGAAACAATGGGAATTTGAGCCACAGCCTATGCTACCACCAAGAGAACGGATCCACGCCGATGGGAAACACCACCACCAACTGCAAAGCAGTACAGACACACGCTCCTGGAGGGCCCGTGAAAAGCAACAACATCTGGCACCTTCTGGGTGCAAGGGATGGCCTGGATCTGTGGCCAACAGGCCTATTTTATCCTTCCTGGGAATTGGACGGGTCAGTGCGCTCCCATTTTCATATCTGACCACACTTTCAAGATAACCATGGACGCCACGTCAACATCAACGTCAACAACAAGGAAAAGATGAAGCACCCCAGACCTCAAGCAGCATGATTCCATATGGGGTTCCGATGTCCCGGAGGAATTTAAACTTTGGACTGAAAGACAAAAGGTTCAGAATGCTTCATGTAAATTCAACGACGAACGGGATCAAGAGATTGACGCTCTGTGCATTGCAGTAATGCAACACAGGGTAGCATTGGACATAATTCTCGCCGAGAAAGGAGAATTCTCTTTAACAACACATGTTGCACATACATTCCAGATAATGTGCACTCACCGAACATGACTGATGCTCTGGAAACACTCAGACAACTTCGGGATACACAACAACGAGACTATGCCACAAACACAGAAGACTGGCTTACGTGGCTTTTAAGCGGCTCTTGGAAGTCCCTGCTGATTAAAGGACTTGTTTTGTTGGTGTTATAATACTGTTATTGTGTCTTTTCACTTCATGTGTCATACCTTGTTTGAAGAACATGGTATCAAAAATGGTAACTGCTTCAATTCATGCTTACATCACCCTATCACAGAATGATGAAGATGATAATGAGACAGACACTTGGATATAACATACTCACAGAACCCACTATTTTATGTTGTCTTGGCTAAAGATGTCTGCAAGTGGCCATAGACTGATGCACTGTTAGTGGTTGCTATGTACATATATAGAAGGAAAGATCAAACAACAGGAGGGAATGTTAAGGGATTTCTTAGGATTTTAGGATTTTTATTATGTTATGGTTAAAAGTACATTTCATTATCTAAATGTGTTTGCTCTTTCTTATTCAGCTTAACCTCTGCAACTCTGTGCAGACTCCTAAATGGGGAAGTTACACAGGAAGCCTGCAGTTCTATTTTCTCTCTTCCTGTATGTGCTCTCTGAATAAAGACTCTTCCTTTTTACTGCAGCGGTGCGAGTCTCCCTCGACCGTGTACACGTAAACCTGTCTGAGCCTTTTTATTCCGACCTGGGTTGCAATACAGGAAAACTCCTGACATTTCACTTACACTGACAACTTTGTTTTGGCTGTATATTTGTTTAGTTTTATATATATATATATAACTTGTTTTACAATTTATCTACCAGGTCGCACTAAGACTTTTGTACATTTCAATCTCTCAAGTTTAGTTCATAAATATGTTTGTTCTGGGTAGATCATTGCTTGAGAAATCTTCTTTACAAAATGACTGTTGTGTACTAAAAGGGGAAAAAAAAAATAAAATGTGTACTTCACATTACGGTTGAAACTGGGTTTTTTTTTTTTTTAAAAAAGTTATTTTATATAAACAATTTTTGCTCATAACCAATTAAAAAAATATTTTTTCCAAAACAAATTCTTTGAAGAAATGTACCTCACATCTTCCCACCTGCTTTCACTGCATAACAGCCCACACTAGTGAAACAAGACCCAGTAAAAGAGCCTGAAAGGAGTTCAGAAGTGCCCTCAAGCACCAATTTTGCCCGCAGGCACCGCAAGAGCCTTTATGTTTGTCACAAAGATAACTGCTAGACTCCACATACAGTGGTGAAGATGAAAATTTGCCACAGACCACAGTCATGGTGTGACAAATAAAGCCAATAATTATTTCCCTGTTTGTTTGTTTTTTCATCAAATTGATTGAGAAAATGTGTGTTTAATGAACTATTTGTACAATATAAAATATATCAATAGGAGTACAAAAGGTCCCAAAGGTCAAATAGTATTCTCAAGTGTAAGCTCAGTAATAGTCAAAATATTGCGTTTTTGTGACTGAGCCTGCAGTTCAGTAATTTCACCACTAGATGGAGTCATTGCCAAAGCAATGTCACTTTGAATTGGAGCATCACTGACACTCACAGAGGCAGACCAAAACACACACACACGATTAAAATAATTTATGAAAACGTGGAGAGAGAGGGAGCTCTGAGTGTGACCGTGACAAATGTGTAATATATATGATAGTATTATAATATGTAATATGAGATCACATTATACTACATCACTGTGATCAGGCGGGGAAAATGCAAAGCAAACGTAGCCAATGTTTTACCTGATGGATACAATGTAGCTTGATGAGGAGTTGCCATGTTAATGGAGCCTCTTCTGTTGCATTGCTTTGTTTGTTTTGTATGTATTTCAGAATGAAAATACTTTAATAATCTCTAAGAAAATTATGTGGGTTACACTTGTGTACAGACAATAGCAGTAACAGACTGAACTAATTAAATAATACAATACATGTATGTACAACCCACTCAATGTTATACACCAAAATATACACAGATAGCTCAATTATAAATATAATCACTTGCATTATTTCTTGTACCTCGCTTTGTAACCCGCCCCTGGTAGTCGCCCGCTACTGGGCGTGACCTCGAATTGTCACTGGTCCAGTTGAAAGTGCAGGTGGACAGAGAAAGGTGAGTAGCTTGAAGGAAGTGATATCGATTCTTTAAATCCCGAATTGACTGAATATAAATGTATTTTACCAGAAATGCCAGAATCTCAGGTTAAAGCTCACAAAACTATTTCAACAACCAGCAAATGAGAGCAGGAAACGCATTCCACACAAACAGGTAAACACAGAGCGGACCGACGCATCAGAATTAGCTTAGTCACGTCGGGACTGAAAGCCATTAATTCCCTCTTACTTTTGCTGTTTTTCTTCCAACACGATAAAAACCACAGTTCATGCACAGCTCTCACTGTACTTCAAGAACAGTTTCCCATCTCAAACATCTGTTTTCCGCATTAATCATTCGCTTATTACCCATCAGCAATGTTCCCTCTAAGCTGCGTACTCAAAGACCGCTAAGGGTTAGGGGAAATCGAGTTTGGGAGCACGGTCCCCGAAGGGGGGCCGGGCTCCGATGCACAGACCATACCTGCGCCCATCTCAGGTCTCCAGAAACCCCCAGCGAAGCTCCAGACGGGGTCCCATGGATGGGGTTGGAGAAGTGAGGGGAAATTCAAATTTGGGAGTCCGGTCCCCAAAGGGGGCCGGGCTCCAATGCACGGACCACACCTGTTCCCATCCTGGATGTCCAGGTGACCCAGAGCTCTGTTGACAGGATATACAAGGTGAGGTCCTATGAATGAGGCTCCAGGTGGGAAGGACAGGGGGAGGGGGAAGGAGAAAGGAGAGGGTGTGGGGGTTGTGTCCCAAATAAAGTCTTGTGTGGGGTCCACTGAGGTTAAGATTAGGGCTCGTTTGGAGGGTGAGGGGAATATCCAGCTAGGTTAGGGATATAGAGCAGGCCCGGCTGTGCCGGAACCTGAATGCACGGGCCATCGATGGGACTGGTGTCGGTGCCCCCAGTTCAAAAAATTAGGGTTAGGGAATGAAAACTGACTCCTCCCCCCTCTGTCGAAGGTAGGAGGACGTGCACGGTCCATCCCCCAGGTGACCCGCTGCTGCTGGAAGTTGGCCCGCCCAGGACGCCGCTGGCGCCTCCCGCGACGGACCACCGTCCACCCATCCTCATCATCAAAAAAAGCCATCGAGCCCGATGGACTTTTTTTTTAGTGTGTTGTTGTTTTGTTTGTGTCTATTTATGTAGTGTGTTGATTTTGTTGTTGTGGTGTCGCCTTTGTTATATATTAATAATGTCGCCTTTGTTATATAAGTAATCAAAAAATAAAAGTTGTAATGAATAAAATAAAATAAAATGAAATAAAGTTTTGTTGTGTTTTTATTCTTTATTAGTTTTGTATTTATGAATTGAAAATCAAATTGAAATAAATGAAATTAAATGAAATCAAATTTTAATCTGTGCCGCCGCGACGTTTCGGCCCTGAAAAGGGCCTTCTTCAGGCTGTGGCACAAAAAACAAGCAAAACAAACTTGTGTGTGTCTGTCTAGTCTCTGCGATGTTGCTCCTTCTGTGTCTCAAGGCGAAATGCCCTCTCTCTGTGTGTCAGCTCCTTTTATACCCTCTGTTCCAGTTAGATTTTTCGTTCGTCTTTTTTATCTGAATTTCCTTCCTATGTAAATAGCCCTTTCCCAATGATTTTTAAAAATTGCTTTCTTCATGAATTATAATATTTCACACTATGTACTAAATTACTGTAGGCCCAAATTATTTTTATATGTAATATTTAAGGTCCAATTTAATATGAAATTTTTAATATTACTTTTTAATCCCAATGTTTATGTTAAATGTTATTACACTTTAAATTTTAACTTGTAAATTTTCAGACCCCCAAATCATGTATGCCCCTTGTGTTTATACTACCAATATGAAATTTTTAATCCCATAATACCCTAAATTATTAAAATTAATTTATGAATTCAATTAATACCCCCATGAATTTTATGATATCCTCCCCAATGTTATCAACCTTATTAAGTATTCCAATTGATGACCCCTTGTAAATATTGGACCCCTCCCTCTCCCTATCCTCCCAATAAGGGTTAGGATGGGGGGGTGGGGTAAAATGGGGTAGGGGGGAGAAGGTTAGGGTTGTGAGATAGAACGCAATGAACCTCCCCACCTCGTCCGACGACTGGGTTAGGGATGTGGAATTGAGTCCGGTCCCTGAAGGGTCCAGACGGTGCTCTGTCCATCCCTCCGCCTCTGCCGCTTGTCCCCTGCTGGACACGTCTACGGGAAGGCAGCCGCCCTCTCCCGTGACGCACCACCGTCCAGCCCTCCGAGTCCATCCGGGACCCCATGTTTTGAATATTTTAATTTTTTGTTTTGTGTGTCTCTTGATGTCGCCTTTGTTATCTTTATTTAATAATTGTTTTGCTGTGCTATTTATTTCAGTTAGATATGAAAAATATGTGTATATGAATTTACAATCACAAACAAAGGCGAGAAAAAAGAAAAAACGTAAATGAAATTTGTGTTTTTAAATAAAAATAAAAAATAAATGAAATTAATAAAGTTTTTTAATTTTTAATAAGTGAAAATCAATGAATTACTGTGCCCACTGCCGCGACGTTTTGACCCAAGATAGGTCTTCCTCAGGCTGGGGCACAATGAATTGTAAGCTGGGAATGCACAGAGAGAGAGAGATGTTGTCTCTTCAACGGTCAGCTCCCAAATGAGCTCCTCTCTGCTGTGCAGCCTTTTATAGGCTTGGTTTCGTGTACGTGAGTTTTTGAATTTTGGGTTTGGCAATGTGTTTTCAAATGTCTGTGATGGTTTTTAGACTACAGTGAATGTGTGTTTTTTAACCTTTGTAATGAAATTGTATTTTGTGAAAATGTATTTTGTAAATTATATGAATTTTTAAGAATTTTATGTTTTTGAAGTGATGTATATAAGATTTAGAAATTTGTAGTTGTATGTTTTAATCCAATTAGGTTTTTATGAATTTTTTAGGTTTGCAGAGAAATATATTTATAATTTTAAACTTGAATGAGTATGTTTAGTCACCGAATTATGTTGTTATGATTTTTGGGTTTGTATATTTAAGCAATATTGTGTTTTTAAGGGTTTTAATAAAGTGTGTGATTTTAATGACTGTTGTTGTGTTTTAACTGTAAATTATGAAGTGATTAAAAGGGGCATAAGGGTTAGGGGAAATAAAGTTTGGGAGCTCGGTCCCCAAGGGGGGCCGGGCTCCGGTGCACAGACCATACCTGCAGTCATCTCAGGTGTCCAGGACCCGCCCAGCATAACTCAGGGGAGTTTTAAAATGAAGTCCCCTGGATGGGGTTAGAGAGGTGAGGGGAGAAGGGAGAAGGGATAAAGGAGGATGATGGGAGGTTGGGATTAGGGTCCCAAACAGGTCCATCACAGGGTCCCCTGAGGTTAGGTTTAGGGGTTAGGGTTAGGGTGTGGAAAAGGACTGGGGCCCCAGCAAAGCTGGAAACCCACAAGTGCACGGTCTTTCGTGGAATGGGGGATGGTGCCCCCACCAACACAATTGTTCCAAAAATTGCCCAACACGGGGGTTAAGTAGGCCATGAATTTGAAATTGAGCTCATCGCGACGTTTCGGCGCTTTGTACGCCTTCCTCAGGCTGGAGCTCAAATGAATTTTTAATTTTTAAATGTCCCTCTCTGGGTTTTATCTTGTTTGTTATCTCTCTGTTTTTAATAAAGTTTTTATCCCTTGTCTTTGTGTCCCGTGTGGTCTTTTATCCCCTTGTAGGCAGGCTTTTTAAGTGGCATTTATTTATTATTTATATCCTTTGTGGATTTTAATTCTTTCTGAGTGCCGATGAATTTGGGGGGTTAAGTATGTTTAGGGTTAGGCGAGAAGGGGGAGTGGTTATGTTTAGGGCAAGACCCCTGGGCCAGGTCCCTCTCCCTTCCGCCTACCCAACAAAAATTATTTTATTAAATTTAAAATGTACCCAATTGGGGTTTACTGTGTGGCCAACAGGCATCGCGGGGCCCCTTCGCTGAGGGGTTCAGCCCCAAGCAGGAAGGACCACCTCCTCACACACAGGCATCACGGATCTCTTCCGGGGACCAATTTCCAATCTTAGGTCTCGCCAATAGGCATCACGGGTCCCGTTCCAAGACCAATTCCCATCCTAGGTCTCACCCATGTGTGGATTGGGGAACTCCCTAATCAGGAGACCGACCCCTGAGCGACCAGGGTCCGACTTCCGTACGTGGTCTCACCTGGTGGCCGGGGAAAGGAGGTAAAGGGCACCGCCCATCCCACGAGGCACAGGCGAGTTAGGGTGTGGAAAAGGACTGGGGCCCCAGCAAAGCTGGAAACCCACAAGTGCACGGTCCTTCGTGGAATGGGGGATGGTGCCCCCACCAACACAATTGTTCCAAAAATTGCCCAACACGGGGGTTAAGTAGGCCATGAATTTGAAATTGAGCTCATCGCGACGTTTCGGCGCTTTGTACGCCTTCCTCAGGCTGGAGCTCAAATGGATTTTAATTTTTAAATGTCCCTCTCTGGGTTTTATCTTGTTGTTTCTTAATAAAGTTTTTATCCCTTGTCTTTGTGTCCCGTGTGGTCTTTTATCCCCTTGTAGGCAGGCTTTTTAAGTGGCATTTATTTATTTATTTATATCCTTTGTGGATTTTTAATTCTTTCTGAGTGCCGATGAATTTGGGGGGTTAAGTATGTTTAGGGTTAGGCGAGAAGGGGGGAGTGGTTATGTTTAGGGCAAGACCCCTGGGCCAGGTTCCTCTCCCTTCCGCCTACCCAACAAAAATTATTTTATTAAATTTAAAATGTACCCAATTGGGGTTTACTGTGTGGCCAACAGGCATCGCGGGGCCCCTTCGCTGAGGGGTTCAGCCCCAAGCAGGAAGGACCACCTCCTCACACACAGGCATCACGGATCTCTTCCGGGACCAATTTCCAATCTTAGGTCTCGCCAATAGGCATCACGGGTCCCGTTCCAAGACCAATTTCCCATCCTAGGTCTCACCCATGTGTGGATTGGGGAACTCCCTAATCAGGAGACCGACCCCTGAGCGACCAGGGTCCGACTTCCGGTACGTGGTCTCACCTGGTGGCCGGAGAAAGAAGGTAAAGGGCACCGCCCATCCCACGAGGCACAGGCGAGTTAGGGTGTGGAAAAGGACTGGGGCCCCAGCAAAGCTGGAAACCCACAAGTGCACGGTCCTTCGTGGAATGGGGGATGGTGCCCCCACCAACACAATTGTTCCAAAAATTGCCCAACACGGGGGTTAAGTAGGCCATGAATTTGAAATTGAGCTCATCGCGACGTTTCGGCGCTTTGTACGCCTTCCTCAGGCTGGAGCTCAAATGAATTTTTAATTTTTAAATGTCCCTCTCTGGGTTTTATCTTGTTTGTTATCTCTCTGTTTTTAATAAAGTTTTTATCCCTTGTCTTTGTGTCCCGTGTGGTCTTTTATCCCCTTGTAGGCAGGCTTTTTAAGTGGCATTTATTTATTTATTTATATCCTTTGTGGATTTTTAATTCTTTCTGAGTGCCGATGAATTTGGGGGGTTAAGTATGTTTAGGGTTAGGCGAGAAGGGGGGAGTGGTTATGTTTAGGGCAAGACCCCTGGGCCAGGTTCCTCTCCCTTCCGCCTACCCAACAAAAATTATTTTATTAAATTTAAAATGTACCCAATTGGGGTTTACTGTGTGGCCAACAGGCATCGCGGGGCCCCTTCGCTGAGGGGTTCAGCCCCAAGCAGGAAGGACCACCTCCTCACACACAGGCATCACGGATCTCTTCCGGGGACCAATTTCCAATCTTAGGTCTCGCCAATAGGCATCACGGGTCCCCTTCCAGGACCAATTCCCAATACTAGGTCCCACCCATGTGTGGATTGGGGAACTCCCTAATCAGGAGACCGACCCCTGAGCGACCAGGGTCCGACTTCCGGTACGTGGTCTCACCTGGTGGCCGGAGAAAGAAGGTAAAGGGCACCGCCCATCCCACGAGGCACAGGCGAGTTAGGGTGTGGAAAAGGACTGGGGGGTTAGGTGTGGGTAAGAAACAGGCCACCAGCAAGCTGGGAAGCCTGACATGCACGGGCCATCGATGGGGCTGGGTGGTGGTGTCCCTGCCCTGGTTCAAAAAATTACCCATTTCTAGGGTTTAGTGCACTTCATTGGGCCTTCGCGACGTTTCGGCGTAGTTTCGCCTTCCTCAGGCTGGCCCAATGTGTTTCTGTTTGTCTTCTGTTCTGCCTCTCTGGCTTTTATACTGTTAGTTGACTCCTCCCTCTTTTAGGTTTTCTATTTGTGCTTTTCAAAAATTCTTTCTTAGTTTCTAACTTTCTTAGTTTCTTACTTGTTTTCTTACTTTTCTTAGTTTCTTACTTGTTTTTCTTACTTTTCTTAGTTTCTTACTTTCTTAGTTTCTTCTTACTTGTTTTTCTTTGTTCCTTCTCTATTTCTCTTGTTTTCTCTTTGTCTTATTTGTTTTTCTTTCTTACATTTCTCTTTGTTTCATGGCACCCCTACTTGGTTTTGACATCCCGTCCTGTTTGTGTCTCTGTTTCTCTTAGTTATTTTTCTATTTTCTTCTCTGTCTTTAAGTTCTCTGTTTGTTTTTATGGCACCCCCTGCTTGGTTTATTGACATATCCGTCCTTTGTTATTCATTTTTCTGTTCTTTGTTTTCTCACTTTTGTCCTCTTTGTCTTTGTCTTATACTTGTCTTTCTGTCTTTCTCTTTTCTGACATTCTTGTCTTTCTGTGTTCTTTAGTTTTCTTAGGGACCTCCCTGGTTAGGGTTAGGGTTTGAGTAGTGGGCAGGGCACCCCCAACCCCACGAGGCACTGGCTGGTTAGGTGTGGGTAAGAAACAGGCCACCAGCAAGCTGGGAAGCCTGACATGCACGGGCCATCGATGGGCTGGGTGGTGGTGTCCCTGCCCTGGTTCAAAAAATTACCCATTTCTAGGGTTTAGTGCACTTCATTGGGCCTTCGCGACGTTTCGGCGTAGTTTCGCCTTCCTCAGGCTGGCCCAATGTGTTTCTGTTTGTCTTCTGTTCTGCCTCTCTTGGCTTTTATACTGTTAGTTGACTCCTCCCTCTTTTAGGTTTCTATTTGTGCTTTTCAAAAATTCTTTCTTAGTTCTAACTTTCTTAGTTTCTTACTTGTTTTTCTTACTTTCTTAGTTCTTACTTGTTTTTCTTACTTTTCTTAGTTTCTTACTTTTCTTAGTTTCTTCTTACTTGTTTTTCTTTGTTCCTTTCTCTATTTCTCTTGTTTTTCTCTTTGTCTTATTTGTTTTTCTTTCTTTACATTTCTCTTTGTTTCATGGCACCCCCTACTTGGTTTTTGACATCCCGTCCTGTTTTGTGTCTCTGTTTCTCTTAGTTATTTTTCTATTTTTCTTCTCTTGTCTTTAAGTTCTCTGTTTGTTTTTATGGCACCCCCTGCTTGGTTTATTGACATATCCGTCCTTTGTTATTCATTTTTCTGTTCTTTGTTTTTCTCACTTTTGTCCTCTTTGTCTTTTGTCTTATACTTGTCTTTCTGTCTTTCTCTTTTCTGACATTCTTGTCTTTCTGTGTTCTTTAGTTTTTCTTAGGGACCTCCCTGGTTAGGGTTAGGGTTTGAGTAGTGGGCAGGGGCACCCCCAACCCCACGAGGCACTGGCTGGTTAGGTGTGGGTAAGAAACAGGCCACCAGCAAGCTGGGAAGCCTGACATGCACGGGCCATCGATGGGGCTGGGTGGTGGTGTCCCTGCCCTGGTTCAAAAAATTACCCATTTCTAGGGTTTAGTGCACTTCATTGGGCCTTCGCGACGTTTCGGCGTAGTTTCGCCTTCCTCAGGCTGGCCCAATGTGTTTCTGTTTGTCTTCTGTTCTGCCTCTCTTGGCTTTTATACTGTTAGTTGACTCCTCCCTCTTTTAGGTTTTCTATTTGTGCTTTTCAAAAATTCTTTCTTAGTTTCTAACTTTTCTTAGTTTCTTACTTGTTTTTCTTACTTTTCTTAGTTTCTTACTTTTCTTAGTTTCTTCTTACTTGTTTTTCTTTGTTCCTTTCTCTATTTCTCTTGTTTTTCTCTTGTCTTATTTGTTTTCTTTCTTTACATTTCTCTTTGTTTCATGGCACCCCCTACTTGGTTTTTGACATCCCGTCCTGTTTTGTGTCTCTGTTTCTCTTAGTTATTTTTCTATTTTTCTTCTCTTGTCTTTAAGTTCTCTGTTTGTTTTATGGCACCCCCTGCTTGGTTTATTGACATATCCGTCCTTTGTTATTCATTTTTCTGTTCTTTGTTTTTCTCACTTTTTGTCCTCTTTGTCTTTTGTCTTATACTTGTCTTTCTGTCTTTCTCTTTTCTGACATTCTTGTCTTTCTGTGTTCTTTAGTTTTCTTAGGGACCTCCCTGGTTAGGGTTAGGGTTTGAGTAGTGGGCAGGGGCACCCCCAACCCCACGAGGCACTGGCTGGTTAGGTGTGGGTAAGAAACAGGCCACCAGCAAGCTGGGAAGCCTGACATGCACGGGCCATCGATGGGGCTGGGTGGTGGTGTCCCTGCCCTGATTCAAAAAATTACCCATTTCTAGGGTTTAGTGCACTTCATTGGGCCTTCGCGACGTTTCGGCGTAGTTTCGCCTTCCTCAGGCTGGCCCAATGTGTTTCTGTTTGTCTTCTGTTCTGCCTCTCTTGGCTTTTATACTGTTAGTTGACTCCTCCCTCTTTTAGGTTTTCTATTTGTGCTTTTCAAAAATTCTTTCTTAGTTTCTAACTTTTCTTAGTTTCTTACTTGTTTTTCTTACTTTTCTTAGTTTCTTACTTGTTTTTCTTACTTTTCTTAGTTTCTTACTTTTCTTAGTTTCTTCTTACTTGTTTTCTTTGTTCCTTTCTCTATTTCTCTTGTTTTCTCTTTGTCTTATTTGTTTTTCTTTCTTTACATTTCTCTTTGTTTCATGGCACCCCCTACTTGGTTTTGACATCCCGTCCTGTTTTGTGTCTCTGTTTCTCTTAGTTATTTTTCTATTTTCTTCTCTTGTCTTTAAGTTCTCTGTTTGTTTTTATGGCACCCCCTGCTTGGTTTATTGACATATCCGTCCTTTGTTATTCATTTTTCTGTTCTTTGTTTTTCTCACTTTTGTCCTCTTTGTCTTTTGTCTTATACTTGTCTTTCTGTCTTTCTCTTTCTGACATTCTTGTCTTTCTGTGTTCTTTAGTTTTTCTTAGGGACCTCCCTGGTTAGGGTTAGGGTTTGAGTAGTGGGCAGGGGCACCCCCAACCCCACGAGGCACTGGCTGGTTAGGTGTGGGTAAGAAACAGGCCACCAGCAAGCTGGGAAGCCTGACATGCACGGGCCATCGATGGGGCTGGGTGGTGGTGTCCCTGCCCTGGTTCAAAAAATTACCCATTTCTAGGGTTTAGTGCACTTCATTGGGCCTTCGCGACGTTTCGGCGTAGTTTCGCCTTCCTCAGGCTGGCCCAATGTGTTTCTGTTTGTCTTCTGTTCTGCCTCTCTTGGCTTTTATACTGTTAGTTGACTCCTCCCTCTTTTAGGTTTTCTATTTGTGCTTTTCAAAAATTCTTTCTTAGTTTCTAACTTTTCTTAGTTTCTTACTTGTTTTCTTACTTTCTTAGTTTCTTACTTGTTTTTCTTACTTTCTTAGTTTCTTACTTTTCTTAGTTTCTTCTTACTTGTTTTCTTTGTTCCTTTCTCTATTTCTCTTGTTTTTCTCTTGTCTTATTTGTTTTTCTTTCTTTACATTTCTCTTTGTTTCATGGCACCCCTACTTGGTTTTTGACATCCCGTCCTGTTTTGTGTCTCTGTTTCTCTTAGTTATTTTTCTATTTTTCTTCTCTTGTCTTTAAGTTCTCTGTTTGTTTTTATGGCACCCCCTGCTTGGTTTATTGACATATCCGTCCTTTGTTATTCATTTTCTGTTCTTTGTTTTTCTCACTTTTTGTCCTCTTTGTCTTTTGTCTTATACTTGTCTTTCTGTCTTTCTCTTTTCTGACATTCTTGTCTTTCTGTGTTCTTTAGTTTTTCTTAGGGACCTCCCTGGTTAGGGTTAGGGTTTGAGTAGTGGGCAGGGGCACCCCCAACCCACGAGGCACTGGCTGGTTAGGTGTGGGTAAGAAACAGGCCACCAGCAAGCTGGGAAGCCTGACATGCACGGGCCATCGATGGGGCTGGGTGGTGGTGTCCCTGCCCTGGTTCAAAAATTACCCATTTCTAGGGTTTAGTGCACTTCATTGGGCCTTCGCGACGTTTCGGCGTAGTTTCGCCTTCCTCAGGCTGGCCCAATGTGTTTCTGTTTGTCTTCTGTTCTGCCTCTCTTGGCTTTTATACTGTTAGTTGACTCCTCCCTCTTTTAGGTTTTCTATTTGTGCTTTTCAAAAATTCTTTCTTAGTTTCTAACTTTTCTTAGTTTCTTACTTGTTTTTCTTACTTTTCTTAGTTTCTTACTTTTCTTAGTTTCTTCTTACTTGTTTTTCTTTGTTCCTTCTCTATTCTCTTGTTTTTCTCTTTGTCTTATTTGTTTTTCTTTCTTTACATTTCTCTTTGTTTCATGGCACCCCTACTTGGTTTTTGACATCCCGTCCTGTTTTGTGTCTCTGTTTCTCTTAGTTATTTTTCTATTTTCTTCTCTTGTCTTTAAGTTCTCTGTTTGTTTTTATGGCACCCCCTGCTTGGTTTATTGACATATCCGTCCTTTGTTATTCATTTTCTGTTCTTTGTTTTTCTCACTTTTTGTCCTCTTTGTCTTTGTCTTATACTTGTCTTTCTGTCTTTCTCTTTTCTGACATTCTTGTCTTTCTGTGTTCTTTAGTTTTTCTTAGGGACCTCCCTGGTTAGGGTTAGGGTTTGAGTAGTGGGCAGGGGCACCCCCAACCCCACGAGGCACTGGCTGGTTAGGTGTGGGTAAGAAACAGGCCACCAGCAAGCTGGGAAGCCTGACATGCACGGGCCATCGATGGGCTGGGTGGTGGTGTCCCTGCCCTGGTTCAAAAAATTACCCATTTCTAGGGTTTAGTGCACTTCATTGGGCCTTCGCGACGTTTCGGCGTAGTTTCGCCTTCCTCAGGCTGGCCCAATGTGTTTCTGTTTGTCTTCTGTTCTGCCTCTCTTGGCTTTTATACTGTTAGTTGACTCCTCCCTCTTTTAGGTTTTCTATTTGTGCTTTTCAAAAATTCTTTCTTAGTTTCTAACTTTTCTTAGTTTCTTACTTGTTTTTCTTACTTTTCTTAGTTTCTTACTTTTCTTAGTTTCTTCTTACTTGTTTTTCTTTGTTCCTTTCTCTATTTCTCTTGTTTTTCTCTTTGTCTTATTTGTTTTCTTCTTTACATTTCTCTTTGTTTCATGGCACCCCTACTTGGTTTTTGACATCCCGTCCTGTTTTGTGTCTCTGTTTCTCTTAGTTATTTTTCTATTTTTCTTCTCTGTCTTTAAGTTCTCTGTTTGTTTTTATGGCACCCCCTGCTTGGTTTATTGACATATCCGTCCTTTGTTATTCATTTTTCTGTTCTTTGTTTTTCTCACTTTTTGTCCTCTTTGTCTTTTGTCTTATACTTGTCTTTCTGTCTTTCTCTTTTCTGACATTCTTGTCTTTCTGTGTTCTTTAGTTTTTCTTAGGGACCTCCCTGGTTAGGGTTAGGGTTTGAGTAGTGGGCAGGGGCACCCCCAACCCCACGAGGCACTGGCTGGTTAGGTGTGGGTAAGAAACAGGCCACCAGCAAGCTGGGAAGCCTGACATGCACGGGCCATCGATGGGGCTGGGTGGTGGTGTCCCTGCCCTGGTTCAAAAAATTACCCATTTCTAGGGTTTAGTGCACTTCATTGGGCCTTCGCGACGTTTCGGCGTAGTTTCGCCTTCCTCAGGCTGGCCCAATGTGTTTCTGTTTGTCTTCTGTTCTGCCTCTCTTGGCTTTTATACTGTTAGTTGACTCCTCCCTCTTTTAGGTTTTCTATTTGTGCTTTTCAAAATTCTTTCTTAGTTTCTAACTTTCTTAGTTTCTTACTTGTTTTCTTACTTTTCTTAGTTTCTTACTTGTTTTCTTACTTTTCTAGTTTCTTACTTTTCTTAGTTCTTCTTACTTGTTTTTCTTTGTTCCTTTCTCTATTTCTCTTGTTTTTCTCTTTGTCTTATTTGTTTTCTTTCTTTACATTCTCTTTGTTTCATGGCACCCCCTACTTGGTTTTTGACATCCCGTCCTGTTTTGTGTCTCTGTTTCTCTTAGTTATTTTCTATTTTTCTTCTCTTGTCTTTAAGTTCTCTGTTTGTTTTTATGGCACCCCTGCTTGGTTTATTGACATATCCGTCCTTTGTTATTCATTTTTCTGTTCTTTGTTTTTCTCACTTTTTGTCCTCTTTGTCTTTGTCTTATACTTGTCTTTCTGTCTTTCTCTTTCTGACATTCTTGTCTTTCTGTGTTCTTTAGTTTTTCTTAGGGACCTCCCTGGTTAGGGTTAGGGTTTGAGTAGTGGGCAGGGGCACCCCCAACCCACGAGGCACTGGCTGGTTAGGTGTGGGTAAGAAACAGGCCACCAGCAAGCTGGGAAGCCTGACATGCACGGGCCATCGATGGGGCTGGGTGGTGGTGTCCCTGCCCTGGTTCAAAAATTACCCATTTCTAGGGTTTAGTGCACTTCATTGGGCCTTCGCGACGTTTCGGCGTAGTTTCGCCTTCCTCAGGCTGGCCCAATGTGTTTCTGTTTGTCTTCTGTTCTGCCTCTCTTGGCTTTTATACTGTTAGTTGACTCCTCCCTCTTTTAGGTTTTCTATTTGTGCTTTTCAAAATTCTTTCTTAGTTTCTAACTTTCTTAGTTTCTTACTTGTTTTCTTACTTTTCTTAGTTTCTTACTTGTTTTTCTTACTTTTCTTAGTTTCTTACTTTTCTTAGTTTCTTCTTACTTGTTTTTCTTTGTTCCTTTCTCTATTTCTCTTGTTTTTCTCTTTGTCTTATTTGTTTTCTTTCTTTACATTTCTCTTTGTTTCATGGCACCCCCTACTTGGTTTTTGACATCCCGTCCTGTTTTGTGTCTCTGTTTCTCTTAGTTATTTTTCTATTTTTCTTCTCTTGTCTTTAAGTTCTCTGTTTGTTTTTATGGCACCCCCTGCTTGGTTTATTGACATATCCGTCCTTTGTTATTCATTTTTCTGTTCTTTGTTTTTCTCACTTTTTGTCCTCTTTGTCTTTTGTCTTATACTTGTCTTTCTGTCTTTCTCTTTTCTGACATTCTTGTCTTTCTGTGTTCTTTAGTTTTTCTTAGGGACCTCCCTGGTTAGGGTTAGGGTTTGAGTAGTGGGCAGGGGCACCCCCAACCCACGAGGCACTGGCTGGTTAGGTGTGGGTAAGAAACAGGCCACCAGCAAGCTGGGAAGCCTGACATGCACGGGCCATCGATGGGGCTGGGTGGTGGTGTCCCTGCCCTGGTTCAAAAAATTACCCATTTCTAGGGTTTAGTGCACTTCATTGGGCCTTCGCGACGTTTCGGCGTAGTTTCGCCTTCCTCAGGCTGGCCCAATGTGTTTCTGTTTGTCTTCTGTTCTGCCTCTCTTGGCTTTTATACTGTTAGTTGACTCCTCCCTCTTTTAGGTTTCTATTTGTGCTTTTCAAAAATTCTTTCTTAGTTTCTAACTTTTCTTAGTTTCTTACTTGTTTTTCTTACTTTTCTTAGTTTCTTACTTGTTTTTCTTACTTTTCTTAGTTTCTTACTTTTCTTAGTTTCTTCTTACTTGTTTTTCTTTGTTCCTTTCTCTATTTCTCTTGTTTTTCTCTTTGTCTTATTTGTTTTTCTTTCTTTACATTTCTCTTTGTTTCATGGCACCCCCTACTTGGTTTTTGACATCCCGTCCTGTTTTGTGTCTCTGTTTCTCTTAGTTATTTTTCTATTTTTCTTCTCTTGTCTTTAAGTTCTCTGTTTGTTTTTATGGCACCCCCTGCTTGGTTTATTGACATATCCGTCCTTTGTTATTCATTTTTCTGTTCTTTGTTTTCTCACTTTTTGTCCTCTTTGTCTTTTGTCTTATACTTGTCTTTCTGTCTTTCTCTTTTCTGACATTCTTGTCTTTCTGTGTTCTTTAGTTTTTCTTAGGGACCTCCCTGGTTAGGGTTAGGGTTTGAGTAGTGGGCAGGGGCACCCCCAACCCACGAGGCACTGGCTGGTTAGGTGTGGGTAAGAAACAGGCCACCAGCAAGCTGGGAAGCCTGACATGCACGGGCCATCGATGGGGCTGGGTGGTGGTGTCCCTGCCCTGGTTCAAAAAATTACCCATTTCTAGGGTTTAGTGCACTTCATTGGGCCTTCGCGACGTTTCGGCGTAGTTTCGCCTTCCTCAGGCTGGCCCAATGTGTTTCTGTTTGTCTTCTGTTCTGCCTCTCTTGGCTTTATACTGTTAGTTGACTCCTCCCTCTTTTAGGTTTTCTATTTGTGCTTTTCAAAAATTCTTTCTTAGTTTCTAACTTTTCTTAGTTTCTTACTTGTTTTTCTTACTTTTCTTAGTTTCTTACTTGTTTTTCTTACTTTTCTTAGTTTCTTACTTTTCTTAGTTTCTTCTTACTTGTTTTTCTTTGTTCCTTTCTCTATTTCTCTTGTTTTTCTCTTTGTCTTATTTGTTTTCTTTCTTTACATTTCTCTTTGTTTCATGGCACCCCCTACTTGGTTTTTGACATCCCGTCCTGTTTTGTGTCTCTGTTTCTCTTAGTTATTTTTCTATTTTTCTTCTCTTGTCTTTAAGTTCTCTGTTTGTTTTTATGGCACCCCCTGCTTGGTTTATTGACATATCCGTCCTTTGTTATTCATTTTTCTGTTCTTTGTTTTTCTCACTTTTTGTCCTCTTTGTCTTTTGTCTTATACTTGTCTTTCTGTCTTTCTCTTTTCTGACATTCTTGTCTTTCTGTGTTCTTTAGTTTTTCTTAGGGACCTCCCTGGTTAGGGTTAGGGTTGAGTAGTGGGCAGGGCACCCCCAACCCCACGAGGCACTGGCTGGTTAGGTGTGGGTAAGAAACAGGCCACCAGCAAGCTGGGAAGCCTGACATGCACGGGCCATCGATGGGGCTGGGTGGTGGTGTCCCTGCCCTGGTTCAAAAATTACCCATTTCTAGGGTTTAGTGCACTTCATTGGGCCTTCGCGACGTTTCGGCGTAGTTTCGCCTTCCTCAGGCTGGCCCAATGTGTTTCTGTTTGTCTTCTGTTCTGCCTCTCTTGGCTTTTATACTGTTAGTTGACTCCTCCCTCTTTTAGGTTTCTATTTGTGCTTTTCAAAAATTCTTTCTTAGTTTCTAACTTTTCTTAGTTTCTTACTTGTTTTTCTTACTTTCTTAGTTTCTTACTTGTTTTTCTTACTTTTCTTAGTTTCTTACTTTTCTTAGTTTCTTCTTACTTGTTTTCTTTGTTCCTTTCTCTATTTCTCTTGTTTTTCTCTTTGTCTTATTTGTTTTTCTTTCTTTACATTTCTCTTTGTTTCATGGCACCCCTACTTGGTTTTTGACATCCCGTCCTGTTTTGTGTCTCTGTTTCTCTTAGTTATTTTCTATTTTTCTTCTCTTGTCTTTAAGTTCTCTGTTTGTTTTTATGGCACCCCTGCTTGGTTTATTGACATATCCGTCCTTTGTTATTCATTTTCTGTTCTTTGTTTTTCTCACTTTTTGTCCTCTTTGTCTTTTGTCTTATACTTGTCTTTCTGTCTTTCTCTTTTCTGACATTCTTGTCTTTCTGTGTTCTTTAGTTTTTCTTAGGGACCTCCCTGGTTAGGGTTAGGGTTTGAGTAGTGGGCAGGGGCACCCCCAACCCCACGAGGCACTGGCTGGTTAGGTGTGGGTAAGAAACAGGCCACCAGCAGCTGGGAAGCCTGACATGCACGGGCCATCGATGGGGCTGGGTGGTGGTGTCCCTGCCCTGGTTCAAAAAATTACCCATTTCTAGGGTTTAGTGCACTTCATTGGGCCTTCGCGACGTTTCGGCGTAGTTTCGCCTTCCTCAGGCTGGCCCAATGTGTTTCTGTTTGTCTTCTGTTCTGCCTCTCTTGGCTTTTATACTGTTAGTTGACTCCTCCCTCTTTTAGGTTTTCTATTTGTGCTTTTCAAAATTCTTTCTTAGTTTCTAACTTTTCTTAGTTTCTTACTTGTTTTTCTTACTTTTCTTAGTTTCTTACTTGTTTTCTTACTTTTCTTAGTTCTTACTTTTCTTAGTTTCTTCTTACTTGTTTTCTTTGTTCCTTTCTCTATTTCTCTTGTTTTTCTCTTTGTCTTATTTGTTTTTCTTTCTTTACATTTCTCTTTGTTTCATGGCACCCCTACTTGGTTTTGACATCCCGTCCTGTTTTGTGTCTCTGTTTCTCTTAGTTATTTTTCTATTTTTCTTCTCTTGTCTTTAAGTTCTCTGTTTGTTTTTATGGCACCCCCTGCTTGGTTTATTGACATATCCGTCCTTTGTTATTCATTTTTCTGTTCTTTGTTTTCTCACTTTTGTCCTCTTTGTCTTTTGTCTTATACTTGTCTTTCTGTCTTTCTCTTTTCTGACATTCTTGTCTTTCTGTGTTCTTTAGTTTTTCTTAGGGACCTCCCTGGTTAGGGTTAGGGTTTGAGTAGTGGGCAGGGGCACCCCAACCCCACGAGGCACTGGCTGGTTAGGTGTGGGTAAGAAACAGGCCACCAGCAAGCTGGGAAGCCTGACATGCACGGGCCATCGATGGGGCTGGGTGGTGGTGTCCCTGCCCTGGTTCAAAAAATTACCCATTTCTAGGGTTTAGTGCACTTCATTGGGCCTTCGCGACGTTTCGGCGTAGTTTCGCCTTCCTCAGGCTGGCCCAATGTGTTTCTGTTTGTCTTCTGTTCTGCCTCTCTTGGCTTTTATACTGTTAGTTGACTCCTCCCTCTTTTAGGTTTTCTATTTGTGCTTTTCAAAATTCTTTCTTAGTTTCTAACTTTTCTTAGTTTCTTACTTGTTTTTCTTACTTTTCTTAGTTCTTACTTGTTTTTCTTACTTTTCTTAGTTTCTTACTTTCTTAGTTTCTTCTTACTTGTTTTCTTTGTTCCTTTCTCTATTTCTCTTGTTTTTCTCTTTGTCTTATTTGTTTTTCTTTCTTTACATTTCTCTTTGTTTCATGGCACCCCCTACTTGGTTTTGACATCCCGTCCTGTTTTGTGTCTCTGTTTCTCTTAGTTATTTTTCTATTTTTCTTCTCTTGTCTTTAAGTTCTCTGTTTGTTTTTATGGCACCCCCTGCTTGGTTTATTGACATATCCGTCCTTTGTTATTCATTTTTCTGTTCTTTGTTTTTCTCACTTTTTGTCCTCTTTGTCTTTTGTCTTATACTTGTCTTTCTGTCTTTCTCTTTTCTGACATTCTTGTCTTTCTGTGTTCTTTAGTTTTTCTTAGGGACCTCCCTGGTTAGGGTTAGGGTTTGAGTAGTGGGCAGGGGCACCCCCAACCCCACGAGGCACTGGCTGGTTAGGTGTGGGTAAGAAACAGGCCACCAGCAAGCTGGGAAGCCTGACATGCACGGGCCATCGATGGGCTGGGTGGTGGTGTCCCTGCCCTGGTTCAAAAATTACCCATTTCTAGGGTTTAGTGCACTTCATTGGGCCTTCGCGACGTTTCGGCGTAGTTTCGCCTTCCTCAGGCTGGCCCAATGTGTTTCTGTTTGTCTTCTGTTCTGCCTCTCTTGGCTTTTATACTGTTAGTTGACTCCTCCCTCTTTTAGGTTTTCTATTTGTGCTTTTCAAAATTCCTTCTTAGTTTCTAACTTTTCTTAGTTTCTTACTTGTTTTTCTTACTTTTCTTAGTTTCTTACTTGTTTTTCTTACTTTTCTTAGTTTCTTACTTTTCTTAGTTTCTTCTTACTTGTTTTTCTTTGTTCCTTTCTCTATTTCTCTTGTTTTCTCTTTGTCTTATTTGTTTTTCTTTCTTTACATTTCTCTTTGTTTCATGGCACCCCCTACTTGGTTTTTGACATCCCGTCCTGTTTTGTGTCTCTGTTTCTCTTAGTTATTTTTCTATTTTTCTTCTCTTGTCTTTAAGTTCTCTGTTTGTTTTTATGGCACCCCCTGCTTGGTTATTGACATATCCGTCCTTTGTTATTCATTTTTCTGTTCTTTGTTTTTCTCACTTTTGTCTCTTTGTCTTTTGTCTTATACTTGTCTTTCTGTCTTTCTCTTTTCTGACATTCTTGTCTTTCTGTGTTCTTTAGTTTTTCTTAGGGACCTCCCTGGTTAGGGTTAGGGTTTGAGTAGTGGGCAGGGGCACCCCCAACCCCACGAGGCACTGGCTGGTTAGGTGTGGGTAAGAAACAGGCCACCAGCAAGCTGGGAAGCCTGACATGCACGGGCCATCGATGGGGCTGGGTGGTGGTGTCCTGCCCTGGTTCAAAAATTACCCATTTCTAGGGTTTAGTGCACTTCATTGGGCCTTCGCGACGTTTCGGCGTAGTTTCGCCTTCCTCAGGCTGGCCCAATGTGTTTCTGTTTGTCTTCTGTTCTGCCTCTCTTGGCTTTTATACTGTTAGTTGACTCCTCCTCTTTAGGTTTTCTATTTGTGCTTTTCAAAAATTCTTTCTTAGTTTCTAACTTTTCTTAGTTTCTTACTTGTTTTCTTACTTTTCTTAGTTTCTTACTTGTTTTTCTTACTTTCTTAGTTTCTTACTTTTCTTAGTTTCTTCTTACTTGTTTTTCTTTGTTCCTTTCTCTATTTCTCTTGTTTTTCTCTTTGTCTTATTTGTTTTCTTTCTTTACATTTCTCTTTGTTTCATGGCACCCCCTACTTGGTTTTTGACATCCCGTCCTGTTTTGTGTCTCTGTTTCTCTTAGTTATTTTCTATTTTCTTCTCTTGTCTTTAAGTTCTCTGTTTGTTTTTATGGCACCCCTGCTTGGTTTATTGACATATCCGTCCTTGTTATTCATTTTTCTGTTCTTTGTTTTTCTCACTTTTTGTCCTCTTTGTCTTTTGTCTTATATTGTCTTTCTGTCTTTCTCTTTTCTGACATTCTTGTCTTTCTGTGTTCTTTAGTTTTTCTTAGGGACCTCCCTGGTTAGGGTTAGGGTTTGAGTAGTGGGCAGGGCACCCCAACCCCACGAGGCACTGGCTGGTTAGGTGTGGGTAAGAAACAGGCCACCAGCAAGCTGGGAAGCCTGACATGCACGGGCCATCGATGGGGCTGGGTGGTGGTGTCCCTGCCCTGGTTCAAAAATTACCCATTTCTAGGGTTTAGTGCACTTCATTGGGCCTTCGCGACGTTTCGGCGTAGTTTCGCCTTCCTCAGGCTGGCCCAATGTGTTTCTGTTTGTCTTCTGTTCTGCCTCTCTTGGCTTTTATACTGTTAGTTGACTCCTCCCTCTTTTAGGTTTTCTATTTGTGCTTTTCAAAATTCTTTCTTAGTTTCTAACTTTTCTTAGTTTCTTACTTGTTTTTCTTACTTTTCTTAGTTTCTTACTTGTTTTCTTACTTTTCTTAGTTTCTTACTTTCTTAGTTTCTTCTTACTTGTTTTTCTTTGTTCCTTTCTCTATTTCTCTTGTTTTTCTCTTTGTCTTATTTGTTTTTCTTTCTTTACATTTCTCTTTGTTTCATGGCACCCCCTACTTGGTTTTTGACATCCCGTCCTGTTTGTGTCTCTGTTTCTCTTAGTTATTTTTCTATTTTTCTTCTCTTGTCTTTAAGTTCTCTGTTTGTTTTTATGGCACCCCTGCTTGGTTTATTGACATATCCGTCCTTTGTTATTCATTTTTCTGTTCTTTGTTTTTCTCACTTTTTGTCCTCTTTGTCTTTGTCTTATACTTGTCTTTCTGTCTTTCTCTTTTCTGACATTCTTGTCTTTCTGTGTTCTTTAGTTTTTCTTAGGGACCTCCCTGGTTAGGGTTAGGGTTGAGTAGTGGGCAGGGGCACCCCCAACCCCACGAGGCACTGGCTGGTTAGGTGTGGGTAAGAAACAGGCCACCAGCAAGCTGGGAAGCCTGACATGCACGGGCCATCGATGGGGCTGGGTGGTGGTGTCCCTGCCCTGGTTCAAAAAATTACCCATTTCTAGGGTTTAGTGCACTTCATTGGGCCTTCGCGACGTTTCGGCGTAGTTTCGCCTTCCTCAGGCTGGCCCAATGTGTTTCTGTTTGTCTTCTGTTCTGCCTCTCTTGGCTTTATACTGTTAGTTGACTCCTCCCTCTTTTAGGTTTTCTATTTGTGCTTTTCAAAAATTCTTTCTTAGTTTCTAACTTTCTTAGTTCTTACTTGTTTTTCTTACTTTTCTTAGTTTCTTACTTGTTTTTCTTACTTTCTTAGTTTCTTACTTTTCTTAGTTTCTTCTTACTTGTTTTTCTTTGTTCCTTTCTCTATTTCTCTTGTTTTTCTCTTTGTCTTAGCGTTGTTTTTCTTTCTTTACATTTCTCTTTGTTTCATGGCACCCCCTACTTGGTTTTTGACATCCCGTCCTGTTTTGTGTCTCTGTTTCTCTTAGTTATTTTTCTATTTTTCTTCTCTTGTCTTTAAGTTCTCTGTTTGTTTTTATGGCACCCCCTGCTTGGTTTATTGACATATCCGTCCTTTGTTATTCATTTTTCTGTTCTTTGTTTTTCTCACTTTTTGTCCTCTTTGTCTTTTGTCTTATACTTGTCTTTCTGTCTTTCTCTTTTCTGACATTCTTGTCTTTCTGTGTTCTTTAGTTTTTCTTAGGGACCTCCCTGGTTAGGGTTAGGGTTTGAGTAGTGGGCAGGGGCACCCCCAACCCCACGAGGCACTGGCTGGTTAGGTGTGGGTAAGAAACAGGCCACCAGCAAGCTGGGAAGCCTGACATGCACGGGCCATCGATGGGGCTGGGTGGTGGTGTCCCTGCCCTGGTTCAAAAATTACCCATTTCTAGGGTTTAGTGCACTTCATTGGGCCTTCGCGACGTTTCGGCGTAGTTTCGCCTTCCTCAGGCTGGCCCAATGTGTTTCTGTTTGTCTTCTGTTCTGCCTCTCTTGGCTTTTATACTGTTAGTTGACTCCTCCCTCTTTTAGGTTTTCTATTTGTGCTTTTCAAAATTCTTTCTTAGTTTCTAACTTTTCTTAGTTTCTTACTTGTTTTTCTTACTTTTCTTAGTTTCTTACTTGTTTTCTTACTTTCTTAGTTTCTTACTTTTCTTAGTTTCTTCTTACTTGTTTTCTTTGTTCCTTTCTCTATTTCTCTTGTTTTTCTCTTTGTCTTATTTGTTTTCTTTCTTTACATTTCTCTTTGTTTCATGGCACCCCCTACTTGGTTTTTGACATCCCGTCCTGTTTTGTGTCTCTGTTTCTCTTAGTTATTTTTCTATTTTTCTTCTCTTGTCTTTAAGTTCTCTGTTTGTTTTTATGGCACCCCTGCTTGGTTTATTGACATATCCGTCCTTTGTTATTCATTTTTCTGTTCTTTGTTTTTCTCACTTTTGTCCTCTTTGTCTTTTGTCTTATACTTGTCTTTCTGTCTTTCTCTTTTCTGACATTCTTGTCTTTCTGTGTTCTTTAGTTTTTCTTAGGGACCTCCCTGGTTAGGGTTAGGGTTTGAGTAGTGGGCAGGGGCACCCCCAACCCACGAGGCACTGGCTGGTTAGGTGTGGGTAAGAAACAGGCCACCAGCAAGCTGGGAAGCCTGACATGCACGGGCCATCGATGGGGCTGGGTGGTGGTGTCCCTGCCCTGGTTCAAAAAATTACCCATTTCTAGGGTTTAGTGCACTTCATTGGGCCTTCGCGACGTTTCGGCGTAGTTTCGCCTTCCTCAGGCTGGCCCAATGTGTTTCTGTTTGTCTTCTGTTCTGCCTCTCTTGGCTTTTATACTGTTAGTTGACTCCTCCCTCTTTTAGGTTTTCTATTTGTGCTTTTCAAAAATTCTTTCTTAGTTTCTACTTTTCTTAGTTTCTTACTTGTTTTTCTTACTTTTCTTAGTTTCTTACTTGTTTTTCTTACTTTTCTTAGTTTCTTACTTTTCTTAGTTTCTTCTTACTTGTTTTCTTTGTTCCTTTCTCTATTTCTCTTGTTTTTCTCTTTGTCTTATTTGTTTTCTTTCTTTACATTTCTCTTTGTTTCATGGCACCCCCTACTTGGTTTTTGACATCCCGTCCTGTTTTGTGTCTCTGTTTCTCTTAGTTATTTTTCTATTTTTCTTCTCTTGTCTTTAAGTTCTCTGTTTGTTTTTATGGCACCCCCTGCTTGGTTTATTGACATATCCGTCCTTTGTTATTCATTTTCTGTTCTTTGTTTTCTCACTTTTTGTCCTCTTTGTCTTTTGTCTTATACTTGTCTTTCTGTCTTTCTCTTTCTGACATTCTTGTCTTTCTGTGTTCTTTAGTTTTTCTTAGGGACCTCCCTGGTTAGGGTTAGGGTTTGAGTAGTGGGCAGGGCACCCCCAACCCACGAGGCACTGGCTGGTTAGGTGTGGGTAAGAAACAGGCCACCAGCAGCTGGGAAGCCTGACATGCACGGGCCATCGATGGGCTGGGTGGTGGTGTCCCTGCCCTGGTTCAAAAAATTACCCATTTCTAGGGTTTAGTGCACTTCATTGGGCCTTCGCGACGTTTCGGCGTAGTTTCGCCTTCCTCAGGCTGGCCCAATGTGTTTCTGTTTGTCTTCTGTTCTGCCTCTCTTGGCTTTTATACTGTTAGTTGACTCCTCCCTCTTTTAGGTTTTCTATTTGTGCTTTTCAAAATTCTTTCTTAGTTTCTAACTTTTCTTAGTTTCTTACTTGTTTTTCTTACTTTTCTTAGTTTCTTACTTGTTTTTCTTACTTTCTTAGTTTCTTACTTTTCTTAGTTTCTTCTTACTTGTTTTTCTTTGTTCCTTTCTCTATTTCTCTTGTTTTCTCTTTGTCTTATTTGTTTTCTTTCTTTACATTTCTCTTTGTTTCATGGCACCCCCTACTTGGTTTTGACATCCCGTCCTGTTTTGTGTCTCTGTTTCTCTTAGTTATTTTTCTATTTTCTTCTCTTGTCTTTAAGTTCTCTGTTTGTTTTTATGGCACCCCCTGCTTGGTTTATTGACATATCCGTCCTTTGTTATTCATTTTTCTGTTCTTTGTTTTTCTCACTTTTTGTCCTCTTTGTCTTTTGTCTTATACTTGTCTTTCTGTCTTTCTCTTTTCTGACATTCTTGTCTTTCTGTGTTCTTTAGTTTTTCTTAGGGACCTCCCTGGTTAGGGTTAGGGTTTGAGTAGTGGGCAGGGGCACCCCCAACCCCACGAGGCACTGGCTGGTTAGGTGTGGGTAAGAAACAGGCCACCAGCAAGCTGGGAAGCCTGACATGCACGGGCCATCGATGGGGCTGGGTGGTGGTGTCCCTGCCCTGGTTCAAAAATTACCCATTTCTAGGGTTTAGTGCACTTCATTGGGCCTTCGCGACGTTTCGGCGTAGTTTCGCCTTCCTCAGGCTGGCCCAATGTGTTTCTGTTTGTCTTCTGTTCTGCCTCTCTTGGCTTTTATACTGTTAGTTGACTCCTCCTCTTTTAGGTTTTCTATTTGTGCTTTTCAAAAATTCTTTCTTAGTTTCTAACTTTTCTTAGTTTCTTACTTGTTTTTCTTACTTTTCTTAGTTTCTTACTTGTTTTTCTTACTTTTCTTAGTTTCTTACTTGTTTTTCTTACTTTTCTTAGTTCTTACTTTCTTAGTTTCTCTTACTTGTTTTTCTTTGTTCCTTTCTCTATTTCTCTTGTTTTTCTCTTTGTCTTATTTGTTTTTCTTTCTTTACATTTCTCTTTGTTTCATGGCACCCCTACTTGGTTTTGACATCCCGTCCTGTTTTGTGTCTCTGTTTCTCTTAGTTATTTTTCTATTTTTCTTCTCTTGTCTTTAAGTTCTCTGTTTGTTTTTATGGCACCCCCTGCTTGGTTTATTGACATATCCGTCCTTTGTTATTCATTTTTCTGTTCTTTGTTTTTCTCACTTTTTGTCCTCTTTGTCTTTTGTCTTATACTTGTCTTTCTGTCTTTCTCTTTTCTGACATTCTTGTCTTTCTGTGTTCTTTAGTTTTTCTTAGGGACCTCCCTGGTTAGGGTTAGGGTTTGAGTAGTGGGCAGGGGCACCCCCAACCCCACGAGGCACTGGCTGGTTAGGTGTGGGTAAGAAACAGGCCACCAGCAAGCTGGGAAGCCTGACATGCACGGGCCATCGATGGGGCTGGGTGGTGGTGTCCCTGCCCTGGTTCAAAAAATTACCCATTTCTAGGGTTTAGTGCACTTCATTGGGCCTTCGCGACGTTTCGGCGTAGTTTCGCCTTCCTCAGGCTGGCCCAATGTGTTCTGTTTGTCTTCTGTTCTGCCTCTCTTGGCTTTTATACTGTTAGTTGACTCCTCCCTCTTTTAGGTTTTCTATTTGTGCTTTTCAAAATTCTTTCTTAGTTTCTAACTTTTCTTAGTTTCTTACTTGTTTTTCTTACTTTCTTAGTTTCTTACTTGTTTTTCTTACTTTTCTTAGTTTCTTACTTTTCTTAGTTTCTTCTTACTTGTTTTTCTTTGTTCCTTTCTCTATTTCTCTTGTTTTTCTCTTTGTCTTATTTGTTTTTCTTTCTTTACATTTCTCTTTGTTTCATGGCACCCCCTACTTGGTTTTTGACATCCCGTCCTGTTTTGTGTCTCTGTTTCTCTTAGTTATTTTTCTATTTTTCTTCTCTTGTCTTTAAGTTCTCTGTTTGTTTTTATGGCACCCCCTGCTTGGTTTATTGACATATCCGTCCTTTGTTATTCATTTTTCTGTTCTTTGTTTTTCTCACTTTTTGTCCTCTTGTCTTTTGTCTTATACTTGTCTTTCTGTCTTCTCTTTTCTGACATTCTTGTCTTTCTGTGTTCTTTAGTTTTTCTTAGGGACCTCCCTGGTTAGGGTTAGGGTTTGAGTAGTGGCAGGGGCACCCCCAACCCCACGAGGCACTGGCTGGTTAGGTGTGGGTAAGAAACAGGCCACCAGCAAGCTGGGAAGCCTGACATGCACGGGCCATCGATGGGGCTGGGTGGTGGTGTCCCTGCCCTGGTTCAAAAAATTACCCATTTCTAGGGTTTAGTGCACTTCATTGGGCCTTCGCGACGTTTCGGCGTAGTTTCGCCTTCCTCAGGCTGGCCCAATGTGTTTCTGTTTGTCTTCTGTTCTGCCTCTCTTGGCTTTTATACTGTTAGTTGACTCCTCCCTCTTTTAGGTTTTCTATTTGTGCTTTTCAAAATTCTTTCTTAGTTTCTAACTTTCTTAGTTTCTTACTTGTTTTTCTTACTTTTCTTAGTTTCTTACTTGTTTTTCTTACTTTCTTAGTTTCTTACTTTTCTTAGTTTCTTCTTACTTGTTTTCTTTGTTCCTTTCTCTATTTCTCTTGTTTTCTCTTTGTCTTATTTGTTTTTCTTTCTTTACATTTCTCTTTGTTTCATGGCACCCCTACTTGGTTTTGACATCCCGTCCTGTTTTGTGTCTCTGTTTCTCTTAGTTATTTTTCTATTTTTCTTCTCTTGTCTTTAAGTTCTCTGTTTGTTTTTATGGCACCCCCTGCTTGGTTTATTGACATATCCGTCCTTTGTTATTCATTTTTCTGTTCTTTGTTTTTCTCACTTTTTGTCCTCTTTGTCTTTTGTCTTATACTTGTCTTTCTGTCTTTCTCTTTTCTGACATTCTTGTCTTTCTGTGTTCTTTAGTTTTTCTTAGGGACCTCCCTGGTTAGGGTTAGGGTTTGAGTAGTGGGCAGGGGCACCCCCAACCCCACGAGGCACTGGCTGGTTAGGTGTGGGTAAGAAACAGGCCACCAGCAAGCTGGGAAGCCTGACATGCACGGGCCATCGATGGGGCTGGGTGGTGGTGTCCCTGCCCTGGTTCAAAAATTACCCATTTCTAGGGTTTAGTGCACTTCATTGGGCCTTCGCGACGTTTCGGCGTAGTTTCGCCTTCCTCAGGCTGGCCCAATGTGTTTCTGTTTGTCTTCTGTTCTGCCTCTCTTGGCTTTTATACTGTTAGTTGACTCCTCCCTCTTTTAGGTTTTCTATTTGTGCTTTTCAAAAATTCTTTCTTAGTTTCTAACTTTTCTTAGTTTCTTACTTGTTTTTCTTACTTTCTTAGTTTCTTACTTGTTTTTCTTACTTTTCTTAGTTTCTTACTTTCTTAGTTTCTTCTTACTTGTTTTTCTTTGTTCCTTTCTCTATTTCTCTTGTTTTTCTCTTTGTCTTATTTGTTTTTCTTTCTTTACATTTCTCTTTGTTTCATGGCACCCCCTACTTGGTTTTTGACATCCCGTCCTGTTTTGTGTCTCTGTTTCTCTTAGTTATTTTCTATTTTTCTTCTCTTGTCTTTAAGTTCTCTGTTTGTTTTTATGGCACCCCCTGCTTGGTTTATTGACATATCCGTCCTTTGTTATTCATTTTTCTGTTCTTTGTTTTTCTCACTTTTTGTCCTCTTTGTCTTTTGTCTTATACTTGTCTTTCTGTCTTTCTCTTTTCTGACATTCTTGTCTTTCTGTGTTCTTTAGTTTTTCTTAGGGACCTCCCTGGTTAGGGTTAGGGTTTGAGTAGTGGGCAGGGGCACCCCAACCCCACGAGGCACTGGCTGGTTAGGTGTGGGTAAGAAACAGGCCACCAGCAAGCTGGGAAGCCTGACATGCACGGGCCATCGATGGGGCTGGGTGGTGGTGTCCCTGCCCTGGTTCAAAAATTACCCATTTCTAGGGTTTAGTGCACTTCATTGGGCCTTCGCGACGTTTCGGCGTAGTTTCGCCTTCCTCAGGCTGGCCCAATGTGTTTCTGTTTGTCTTCTGTTCTGCCTCTCTTGGCTTTTATACTGTTAGTTGACTCCTCCCTCTTTTAGGTTTCTATTTGTGCTTTTCAAAAATTCTTTCTTAGTTTCTAACTTTTCTTAGTTTCTTACTTGTTTTTCTTACTTTTCTTAGTTTCTTACTTGTTTTTCTTACTTTTCTTAGTTTCTTACTTTTCTTAGTTCTTCTTACTTGTTTTCTTTGTTCCTTTCTCTATTTCTCTTGTTTTTCTCTTTGTCTATTTGTTTTTCTTTCTTTACATTTCTCTTTGTTTCATGGCACCCCCTACTTGGTTTTTGACATCCCGTCCTGTTTTGTGTCTCTGTTTCTCTTAGTTATTTTTCTATTTTTCTTCTCTTGTCTTTAAGTTCTCTGTTTGTTTTTATGGCACCCCTGCTTGGTTTATTGACATATCCGTCCTTTGTTATTCATTTTTCTGTTCTTTGTTTTTCTCACTTTTTGTCCTCTTTGTCTTTTGTCTTATACTTGTCTTTCTGTCTTTCTCTTTTCTGACATTCTTGTCTTTCTGTGTTCTTTAGTTTTTCTTAGGGACCTCCCTGGTTAGGGTTAGGGTTTGAGTAGTGGGCAGGGGCACCCCCAACCCCACGAGGCACTGGCTGGTTAGGTGTGGGTAAGAAACAGGCCACCAGCAAGCTGGGAAGCCTGACATGCACGGGCCATCGATGGGGCTGGGTGGTGGTGTCCCTGCCCTGGTTCAAAAAATTACCCATTTCTAGGGTTTAGTGCACTTCATTGGGCCTTCGCGACGTTTCGGCGTAGTTTCGCCTTCCTCAGGCTGGCCCAATGTGTTTCTGTTTGTCTTCTGTTCTGCCTCTCTTGGCTTTTATACTGTTAGTTGACTCCTCCCTCTTTTAGGTTTTCTATTTGTGCTTTTCAAAAATTCTTTCTTAGTTTCTAACTTTTCTTAGTTTCTTACTTGTTTTTCTTACTTTTCTTAGTTTCTTACTTGTTTTTCTTACTTTTCTTAGTTTCTTACTTTTCTTAGTTTCTTCTTACTTGTTTTTCTTTGTTCCTTTCTCTATTTCTGAGCTTGTTTTCTCTTTGTCTTATTTGTTTTTCTTTCTTTACATTTCTCTTTGTTTCATGGCACCCCCTACTTGGTTTTTGACATCCCGTCCTGTTTTGTGTCTCTGTTTCTCTTAGTTATTTTTCTATTTTTCTTCTCTTGTCTTTAAGTTCTCTGTTTGTTTTTATGGCACCCCCTGCTTGGTTTATTGACATATCCGTCCTTTGTTATTCATTTTTCTGTTCTTTGTTTTTCTCACTTTTTGTCCTCTTTGTCTTTTGTCTTATACTTGTCTTTCTGTCTTTCTCTTTTCTGACATTCTTGTCTTTCTGTGTTCTTTAGTTTTTCTTAGGGACCTCCCTGGTTAGGGTTAGGGTTTGAGTAGTGGGCAGGGGCACCCCCAACCCCACGAGGCACTGGCTGGTTAGGTGTGGGTAAGAAACAGGCCACCAGCAAGCTGGGAAGCCTGACATGCACGGGCCATCGATGGGGCTGGGTGGTGGTGTCCCTGCCCTGGTTCAAAAAATTACCCATTTCTAGGGTTTAGTGCACTTCATTGGGCCTTCGCGACGTTTCGGCGTAGTTTCGCCTTCCTCAGGCTGGCCCAATGTGTTAGGGGGTTAGGGTAGGGTTAGGGTTAGGGTTAGGGTTAGGGTTAGGGGTTAGGGTTAGGGTTAGGGTTAGGGTTAGGGTTAGGGTTAGGGGGTTAGGGTTAGGGTTAGGGGGGTTAGGGGGTTAGGGTTAGGGGGGGTAGGGTTAGGGTTAGGGGTAGGGTTAGGGGTTAGGGGTTAGGGGTTAGGGTTAGGGTTAGGGTTAGGGGTTAGGGGGGGTTAGGGTTAGGGTTAGGGTAGGGTTAGGGTTAGGTTAGGGGGTAATAGCCAGTAGTTGACCAGACCAAATGGAAATAACTCGAAAAGTAAGTGTCGTAGAGGGATGGAAGTGGTGTCTAGGGGGGGGTTTTGGGGTCCTCCGGACTCGCTGGTGAAGACCCCATGTCGATAGCAGCAACGGTTGCGGAGTTGTGGCAAATCGGTCCAAAATTGACCAGACCAAAAGGTCAAAGTGACAGATAGGAGTGTCCGACCGGGCTGATAGCACCACCCCTGTACTCAGCAGGGCCTACCGCGTCGTTAGACACCCGACATGGCAGGGTTGGGGGTCATGACATGTGACCGACCATTTTTGGTCATGTGACCGAAGTGTGCCGAGTTACCCATTGACGGATGCGTAATCCAACCCCGAGTCCGAAGGTGTGAGCCTGGCCGTTCTGTGACTGTTCTGCGTCGAGATCAGGTTGCAAGAGTGTCGGTCTGTGTGTCAGGTTCCGTCCGAAAGTCAAAGTCTGTGTTCCGAGTGTCATCAGGCGAGTTTGTGGGGCCGATCAGACGAGGCGGGAGGGCGCTTGAGAGCGTTCTGTGCAAGTGTGTACATGCAAGTTCTGTGGTGTGTCAGCACACCTTCACGGACCTTAGGCTAAGTGAAAAGGCCATGTCAGGGTGTCAAATGTTGAAAACCCTAAGCCTATGGACTCTAGTGTGTGATGCCCTAGTGTGTGATGCCCTAGTGTGTGATACCCTAGTGTGTGGGACCCTGTTCCACTGACCTTAGGTTCAGTGAAAACCACATGTCAGGGTGTAAAATGTTAAAAAAGTAGTTTTAAAGATATCATAGTTAGGGTTAGGGTTAGGGGGGTTAGGGGTTAGGGTTAGGTTAGGGGGTAATAGGGTTAGGGGGTAGGGTTAGGGTTAGGGATGAAAAACTGACTCCTCCCCCCTCTCTCGAGGGCGGAAGGAAATGCACGGTCCATCCCCCAGGTGACCCGTTGCTGTTGAAAGTTGGACCGCCCGGGACGACGCTGGCGTCTCCCACGGCGGACCACTGTCCACCCATCATCCTCAAATCCAGCCATCTGGCTGTATGATTTTTTACTTGTGTGTAATGTCGCCTTTGCTATATATGTAATAAAGAAAACCTGGTTGCGTATTTATTAATGTAGGTATTTATTTATTTATTTATTTAGGTATTTATTGTCGTTAATAGAAAAATAAAATCAAAGAAAAACAAATGAAAACTTAAATTAAAGTAATGTAATTTTTAAAGTGTGCCGCCGCGACGTTTCGGCCCTGAAAAGGGCCTTCTTCAGGCTATGGCACAAAAACAATGAAAACTGTAAGCTGTAGTGTGTCTATGTGTCAGAGATGTTGCTCTGTCAGTGTCTCAAGGCGAAATGCCCTCTCTTGCTGTAGCCACTCCTTTTATACCCTCTGTTCAGTTCCAAATTCCATTCGCTTTTTCCAATCCATTTTTCTTTCTATGTATTTTGCCCTTTCATTTTAATTGTAAAAAATACCATTCCCATGGATTATGATATTACCCTGTCGGTACTACATTATTATAGGCCCCAATATATTTATTTATCCTATTTTACAGTACCATTTTTTAAGGAAGTTTTTAATATAGAATTTTAATCCCAAATTAGATTTAATGAATTTTCAACATGAATTTTGTATTTGTAAATTTTTAAAGTTTTATTTAAAATTTAAATTTTTAAATTTTTAAATCCCGAACCCCCATGTGCCCATTGTGTTTATGACCAAAATATGAAACCTTCACCCTGTACCCATGTTTTTAATTTTTTTAATTTGTAAATCCGTTTTTAGTAAATTCCCAATTATGTTTTAAGCATGTAAATTTGTACTACCCCCATTAATTTTATCCCATCATTCCCCATTTGTATCCACCCATATTATATTATTTTATTATTAATTAATTATTGTAAAATTTGAAATTTCTAACTTCCCCCAGCCATTACAGTCCCAATGAGGGTCAGAGTGGAGGATAGGGGCAAAATGGGGTAAGGGGGGTACGGTTAGGGTTAGGGCCAGTTGTGGGGGTGGGGTTAAGGTTAGGGCCAATAGAGGGGGTTAGGGGTTAGGGTAGGGTTAGGGGGGGGGTTAGGGGGGTTAGGGTTAGGGGTTAGGTTAGGGGGTAATAGCCAGTAGTTGACCAGACCAAATGGAAATAACTCGAAAAGTAAGTGTCGTAGAGGGATGGAAGTGGTGTCTAGGGGGGGGTTTTGGGGTCCTCCGGACTCGCTGGTGAAGACCCCATGTCGATAGCAGCAACGGTTGCGGAGTTGTGGCAAATCGGTCCAAAATTGACCAGACCAAAAGGTCAAAGTGACAGATAGGAGTGTCCGACCGGGCTGATAGCACCACCCCTGTACTCAGCAGGGCCTACCGCGTCGTTAGACACCCGACATGGCAGGGTTGGGGGTCATGACATGTGACCGACCATTTTTGGTCATGTGACCGAAGTGTGCCGAGTTACCCATTGACGGATGCGTAATCCAACCCCGAGTCCGAAGGTGTGAGCCTGGCCGTTCTGTGACTGTTCTGCGTCGAGATCAGGTTGCAAGAGTGTCGGTCTGTGTGTCAGGTTCCGTCCGAAAGTCAAAGTCTGTGTTCCGAGTGTCATCAGGCGAGTTTGTGGGGCCGATCAGACGAGGCGGGAGGGCGCTTGAGAGCGTTCTGTGCAAGTGTGTACATGCAAGTTCTGTGGTGTGTCAGCACACCTTCACGGACCTTAGGCTAAGTGAAAAGGCCATGTCAGGGTGTCAAATGTTGAAAACCCTAAGCCTATGGACTCTAGTGTGTGATGCCCTAGTGTGTGATGCCCTAGTGTGTGATACCCTAGTGTGTGGGACCCTGTTCCACTGACCTTAGGTTCAGTGAAAACCACATGTCAGGGTGTAAAATGTTAAAAAAGTAGTTTTAAAGATATCATAGTTAGGGTTAGGGTTAGGGGGGTTAGGGGTTAGGGTTAGGTTAGGGGGTAATAGGGTTAGGGGGTAGGGTTAGGGTTAGGGATGAAAAACTGACTCCTCCCCCCTCTCTCGAGGGCGGAAGGAAATGCACGGTCCATCCCCCAGGTGACCCGTTGCTGTTGAAAGTTGGACCGCCCGGGACGACGCTGGCGTCTCCCACGGCGGACCACTGTCCACCCATCATCCTCAAATCCAGCCATCTGGCTGTATGATTTTTTACTTGTGTGTAATGTCGCCTTTGCTATATATGTAATAAAGAAAACCTGGTTGCGTATTTATTAATGTAGGTATTTATTTATTTATTTATTTAGGTATTTATTGTCGTTAATAGAAAAATAAAATCAAAGAAAAACAAATGAAAACTTAAATTAAAGTAATGTAATTTTTAAAGTGTGCCGCCGCGACGTTTCGGCCCTGAAAAGGGCCTTCTTCAGGCTATGGCACAAAAACAATGAAAACTGTAAGCTGTAGTGTGTCTATGTGTCAGAGATGTTGCTCTGTCAGTGTCTCAAGGCGAAATGCCCTCTCTTGCTGTAGCCACTCCTTTTATACCCTCTGTTCAGTTCCAAATTCCATTCGCTTTTTCCAATCCATTTTTCTTTCTATGTATTTTGCCCTTTCATTTTAATTGTAAAAATACCATTCCATGGATTATGATATTACCCTGTCGGTACTACATTATTATAGGCCCAATATATTTATTTATCCTATTTTACAGTACCATTTTTTAAGGAAGTTTTTAATATAGAATTTTAATCCCAAATTAGATTTAATGAATTTTCAACATGAATTTTGTATTTGTAAATTTTTAGGGTAAGGGTTAGGGTTAGGGTTAGGGTTAGGGTTAGGGTTAGGGTTAGGGTAGGGTTAGGGGGTTAGGGGTTAGGGGTTAGGGTTAGGGTTAGGGGGTAATAGCCAGTAGTTGACCAGACCAAATGGAAATAACTCGAAAAGTAAGTGTCGTAGAGGGATGGAAGTGGTGTCTAGGGGGGGGTTTTGGGGTCCTCCGGACTCGCTGGTGAAGACCCCATGTCGATAGCAGCAACGGTTGCGGAGTTGTGGCAAATCGGTCCAAAATTGACCAGACCAAAAGGTCAAAGTGACAGATAGGAGTGTCCGACCGGGCTGATAGCACCACCCCTGTACTCAGCAGGGCCTACCGCGTCGTTAGACACCCGACATGGCAGGGTTGGGGGTCATGACATGTGACCGACCATTTTTGGTCATGTGACCGAAGTGTGCCGAGTTACCCATTGACGGATGCGTAATCCAACCCCGAGTCCGAAGGTGTGAGCCTGGCCGTTCTGTGACTGTTCTGCGTCGAGATCAGGTTGCAAGAGTGTCGGTCTGTGTGTCAGGTTCCGTCCGAAAGTCAAAGTCTGTGTTCCGAGTGTCATCAGGCGAGTTTGTGGGGCCGATCAGACGAGGCGGGAGGGCGCTTGAGAGCGTTCTGTGCAAGTGTGTACATGCAAGTTCTGTGGTGTGTCAGCACACCTTCACGGACCTTAGGCTAAGTGAAAAGGCCATGTCAGGGTGTCAAATGTTGAAAACCCTAAGCCTATGGACTCTAGTGTGTGATGCCCTAGTGTGTGATGCCCTAGTGTGTGATACCCTAGTGTGTGGGACCCTGTTCCACTGACCTTAGGTTCAGTGAAAACCACATGTCAGGGTGTAAAATGTTAAAAAAGTAGTTTTAAAGATATCATAGTTAGGGTTAGGGTTAGGGGGGTTAGGGGTTAGGGTTAGGTTAGGGGGTAATAGGGTTAGGGGGTAGGGTTAGGGTTAGGGATGAAAAACTGACTCCTCCCCCCTCTCTCGAGGGCGGAAGGAAATGCACGGTCCATCCCCCAGGTGACCCGTTGCTGTTGAAAGTTGGACCGCCCGGGACGACGCTGGCGTCTCCCACGGCGGACCACTGTCCACCCATCATCCTCAAATCCAGCCATCTGGCTGTATGATTTTTTACTTGTGTGTAATGTCGCCTTTGCTATATATGTAATAAAGAAAACCTGGTTGCGTATTTATTAATGTAGGTATTTATTTATTTATTTATTTAGGTATTTATTGTCGTTAATAGAAAAATAAAATCAAAGAAAAACAAATGAAAACTTAAATTAAAGTAATGTAATTTTTAAAGTGTGCCGCCGCGACGTTTCGGCCCTGAAAAGGGCCTTCTTCAGGCTATGGCACAAAAACAATGAAAACTGTAAGCTGTAGTGTGTCTATGTGTCAGAGATGTTGCTCTGTCAGTGTCTCAAGGCGAAATGCCCTCTCTTGCTGTAGCCACTCCTTTTATACCCTCTGTTCAGTTCCAAATTCCATTCGCTTTTTCCAATCCATTTTTCTTTCTATGTATTTTGCCCTTTCATTTTAATTGTAAAAAATACCATTCCCATGGATTATGATATTACCCTGTCGGTACTACATTATTATAGGCCCCAATATATTTATTTATCCTATTTTACAGTACCATTTTTTAAGGAAGTTTTTAATATAGAATTTTAATCCCAAATTAGATTTAATGAATTTTCAACATGAATTTTGTATTTGTAAATTTTTTATTTATTATGTAGGTAATGTTATGGTTAGGGTAAGGATTATTATCATTATGTATAATTATATTAAAAAAAAAAAAAAAAAAGTATGAGGGTAGAGGGGATAGGGTTAGGGTTAGGGGTGTGGGGGTTAGGGCTAGGGGTAGGGTTAGGGGGGTAGGGTTAGGGTTAGGGTTAGGGGTTAGGTTAGGGGGTAATAGCCAGTAGTTGACCAGACCAAATGGAAATAACTCGAAAAGTAAGTGTCGTAGAGGGATGGAAGTGGTGTCTAGGGGGGGGTTTTGGGGTCCTCCGGACTCGCTGGTGAAGACCCCATGTCGATAGCAGCAACGGTTGCGGAGTTGTGGCAAATCGGTCCAAAATTGACCAGACCAAAAGGTCAAAGTGACAGATAGGAGTGTCCGACCGGGCTGATAGCACCACCCCTGTACTCAGCAGGGCCTACCGCGTCGTTAGACACCCGACATGGCAGGGTTGGGGGTCATGACATGTGACCGACCATTTTGGTCATGTGACCGAAGTGTGCCGAGTTACCCATTGACGGATGCGTAATCCAACCCCGAGTCCGAAGGTGTGAGCCTGGCCGTTCTGTGACTGTTCTGCGTCGAGATCAGGTTGCAAGAGTGTCGGTCTGTGTGTCAGGTTCCGTCCGAAAGTCAAAGTCTGTGTTCCGAGTGTCATCAGGCGAGTTTGTGGGGCCGATCAGACGAGGCGGGAGGGCGCTTGAGAGCGTTCTGTGCAAGTGTGTACATGCAAGTTCTGTGGTGTGTCAGCACACCTTCACGGACCTTAGGCTAAGTGAAAAGGCCATGTCAGGGTGTCAAATGTTGAAAACCCTAAGCCTATGGACTCTAGTGTGTGATGCCCTAGTGTGTGATGCCCTAGTGTGTGATACCCTAGTGTGTGGGACCCTGTTCCACTGACCTTAGGTTCAGTGAAAACCACATGTCAGGGTGTAAAATGTTAAAAAAGTAGTTTTAAAGATATCATAGTTAGGGTTAGGGTTAGGGGGGTTAGGGGTTAGGGTTAGGTTAGGGGGTAATAGGGTTAGGGGTAGGGTTAGGGTTAGGGATGAAAAACTGACTCCTCCCCCCTCTCTCGAGGGCGGAAGGAAATGCACGGTCCATCCCCCAGGTGACCCGTTGCTGTTGAAAGTTGGACCGCCCGGGACGACGCTGGCGTCTCCCACGGCGGACCACTGTCCACCCATCATCCTCAAATCCAGCCATCTGGCTGTATGATTTTTTACTTGTGTGTAATGTCGCCTTTGCTATATATGTAATAAAGAAAACCTGGTTGCGTATTTATTAATGTAGGTATTTATTTATTTATTTATTTAGGTATTTATTGTCGTTAATAGAAAAATAAATCAAAGAAAAACAAATGAAAACTTAAATTAAAGTAATGTAATTTTTAAAGTGTGCCGCCGCGACGTTTCGGCCCTGAAAAGGGCCTTCTTCAGGCTATGGCACAAAAACAATGAAAACTGTAAGCTGTAGTGTGTCTATGTGTCAGAGATGTTGCTCTGTCAGTGTCTCAAGGCGAAATGCCCTCTCTTGCTGTAGCCACTCCTTTTATACCCTCTGTTCAGTTCCAAATTCCATTCGCTTTTTCCAATCCATTTTTCTTTCTATGTATTAGGGTTAGGGTTAGGGGGTTAGGGTTAGGGTTAGGGTTAGGGTTAGGGTTAGGGTTAGGGGTTAGGGGGTTAGGGTAGGGTTAGGGTTAGGGTTAGGGTTTAGGGGGTAGGGGTTAGGGTTGGGGTTAGGGGGTTAGGGGTTAGGGGTTAGGGGTTAGGTTAGGGGGTAATAGCCAGTAGTTGACCAGACCAAATGGAAATAACTCGAAAAGTAAGTGTCGTAGAGGGATGGAAGTGGTGTCTAGGGGGGGTTTTGGGGTCCTCCG